>NW_024346062.1:3384650-3734070 GCF_902729225.1 Pteropus medius | reverse complement strand
AACAAGAAAAGCTGGCAAGAGAGATGTCCTCTGTGGGCATCTCAAGAACAAACTTAGCCTCTCGAGAGAAGGCTTGGGGAGGAATCACATTTGAGAGAAGACTGTAGAGATCACAAGAATGGGGTACTCCCCACTGTAAGACAGAGGGTGTCCTGAGGGAAGCTTGTACATACCTGAGGCCAGAAAGGCACTCACCAGTAAACTAAAGAAAAACCACAACGTGGAGTGGCCCAAGTCTGAGGCCCCATGAATGGGAAGCCCACTTGTTCCCTAGAATGATGCTCATTGTGAGATCCTGATGTCTGGAACTTAACTACTATTTTCGCCTGACAGATCTAATGCTTGTTGTAATTGTGAGGTTTCTGTAATGCTGTACTGAGTGCCCTGTAGTTGGAAACACCAGACCGTACGCGGGGTGCATATTTTTATGAGCTGAAAGGGACTCTGAGTCAAATGAAACAGGATATCTCCTCTCTTCTCATCTGTTCCCATGCTTCGTTAGGGCATCTGCAATTCAAGGGTTACAGAAATCACTATGATATACAACAGATTATGTATCACTCAAAAGGTACAAATCCAAGAATATGGGAATTCAGAGAAAAAAGAGGTCACTTCTGACAGGTGAGCAGATGGGGCAGAAAAGACTCCTTGAAGATATGGTATTTAATCTGGTCCAGACCTTAAAGGATGGGCAGGATGGGGGCGGGGGCTGGGGAGGAGAGTGCGGTAATAGAATTTAAGACAGAAAGAGGCTACCCCGTCTGAGTTTAATGGGAAGGGAGTTAAGTGAGAGACACTTAGACTTTCATCTTTTAACTAAGACTGAGAAGTATGATAAATTTGAAGAAGGAAGTGTTTATTTTTGTTTGTTTTGTTTGTGGTAGTGTTAAATGACTGAGGTAGCCTCTATAATATCTAAAGTATTGTCTGGAAGTGATCAACATCTATCCAAGACAAAAAGTGAGGTTTGAGGTATACGCAACTCTCTCTTAGAGTTTTGAAAAAAGACAGGGAAAAAAGGTGGATAGAAAAAATACCCCAGTACGAATTTCCATCTCAATAAATGACTGAGGATATAGACAGAAAGACAACAAAAGAATATTTAAGGGGAAAAAATGTGGGAAAGAAATGAAAAAGTCTTGCCCAAGTACCCATAAAAGCCAGCAAGTTTCTCCTCATTTCTGGGTTGGGCAGGGGAGACAAGTAAAGTCAGGCTTTGCTCTAGCTGCACCTGTTGATGTTTTGCAGCCAGTTAATTAAATATAAAATTCTAATGGTTTGGGGGAAGGTGGAGTCAAAGAAAAAAAATAGGACAGTTCTTTAAAATTACATGTTACACAGAAGCCACCAGGCTTCCTAGAATTTTTATTAAAAATTACAGACATCACAGCAACAGTTTTCAGACAACATCTCCTCTGCTAACAAAACTTTCCTTTCATGGTTCCTGAGGGAGTCCAGAAACTAATTCTCCCACCCCTGCATAAATCTACAAAGGGCTCCCTCCTCAAACTGCTGACAGCCCCAACTCTAACTCCTGGATTGCAGAGCAGAGTCTGAATATATTTATAGAGTATATATGGGTTGTTGCTTTAAGCAACATCATTAATATGCCAGACCTCTGAGTTCCCAAACTTATTCAGTTATCAATTTGCTGTACATAATTTAATCTCTATTTTGATATGCAAAATGGAAATAGCACTGCTGATACTTCACAGGGTGAAAGGAGATAACCAACAAGACCATTATAAAGCTTGCTGGGGGAAAAAAGAGCTTATGTAAATGTCTATTAATTAAACAGGAAAGGCTGCACAACTAGGTCAGGCCTGATGATAAAACTGAACAACCCACCCCAGCACCAGTATCAAAAAGAAGAAACGAACATTTAATCCTAAATAGCACTTGTTGGTTGCATTTTATAAAGAATATTGAATGGTAATATTCTGTAACATAACACAGAGCAGCATATTTCAGACCATCCTCAAAGAATTCTTTGAGAGAACATAAACTGATTAGAGACAACAGCCCCAAAAAAACAAAAAAGCAAGCCAGTTACTAATGAAGAACTTGTAAAAAGCTAATCAAAGCTCTCATCCAGAGAAAATGAGAAAATCTGAGCCTTAGAATGATTTTGTATATTGATGAGATTTTATATAGCATCGCAGAAAGAAAAATAAAACATTTAAATGAAGAAAAAGGATTCTTAAGTCTCTGTTTTAAAGCCTTGTTATGTTCTGTATCAGTGTTTTTATTAAAATGTTCTGTTCCAGTGGAAACATCTATTTTTATGCAATACCTGATGGGTGGTGCTGTCAACAGACACTACCGGTTTCTCTGTCTCTCTTTAGTTAAACCCCTGAGTGTTGGGAGGGCCAGACAGAAGACCCTTCAATCCGCTTCCACCCGCCCTTTTTGCTCAGAGAGATGTCTTATCCAAGGTCATGGTACTCAGAAATGACGGATCCAAGACTCATGTACCAATTCAAGAACAGAACTTTGCCTTTCCTCATCAACACCAAGCCTGCTAAGACTAAATTCAGCACTTCAGCATGAAACAACTTGCAGGCATTACATTTATTCTATTTTTGTCTTAAAAGAAAACAACTGAGAGCGTGTGCTTTCCAAGCATTAATTATTTTTTTCATTCCACTACATTACATAATGGTGACAATTTCAGCTTACTAAGTCTATTTCTGAGATACTAAAACAGTGATACCACTTTAGAGCTATGTATACTGAGGTTTAAGAGAGTGATGAGTCAGCAATAAGAAAATTCAAAGGTTTTTAAGAACAAACTCACAAAACAGCCTAATTTATTGATAACCAGATATTAAAGTCTGGCAACTATCACACAGGAAGTTGTTTTATGAGCAACACAAAATAAAATAGCAATCTGTTAATATAATTATTTTTTAGAATGATGCCAAATAGAATTTTAAAGCAACAGAAAAAAAAAGATGAATCTTCAAGATTTTTTAAAATATCATAATGCCTCTCTTTAGATAATCATTATAAATTTCTAATAAAAGCATTCCAGTTTACAGCTAACAGTCATGTATTTTTTTGCTCCTTACCCGACTTTGAAAATCACAAGATTCTTTTTACTCCCAGAAGCAGATTTCCCAGTGATTTAAGTTAAAATTAGTTTTTTTTCTTCAAAAAGATCTCTCAAAAGAGACTCCATGAAGAAAATTCCTAAGGATCTGATAAATCCACAACAAAATCTGTGATTACCTGACAAATAATGAAAAATGTTAGGTAAAGATCTGATCTATAAAAATTTCGTTACTGTGAGATAGTTCTCCCACTTTTTAGACTACTAATAATTTGAAACTAGGTGACAAAACAATGCTAATCAAAATTTTTTTTCAGACAGTACTTGTATCCTGGTATTTTGCAAACAAGTGTTAGAGAAATAAGCTAATACATGTGAGCAAGAATGGCAGTTTCTTTCTGTAAGCAACTTAACAGCGTCAAAATAAAAAATTACACTCATTTCATTTCTTGACCTAATCAATTGTTTACATTTCTCTGTAGTAACTTCTGTTGGAATTTTAAGAACTGATTTTTATAGTTTGGATCTAGTTCAGTGTTTTCTAGACAAGAAAGTTTAGAACCCCCCAAAAAGAGAGTCTGAAACCAAAAAAAGAAAACTGGCCTAGGAAGTACACAGGCTTTCTACATGAACTCAGGAGATGATCCCTGATTTAAAGGCTCAGCTCTAAGCTCACCATTATTTTCTCTTCATGGCCTTTCGGACCAGCATGGTCAGTAAATTTCATGATTACTTCAGACTAGGTCATCCTTGAGTTCTTTTATATTTCCTCTTAAAGGTTGATTTCTTCCCAATTTTACTGATCAATGTACTTTCCTATCCTTCATAGTTATATACACAGTGACTGTATAATTTTGTTATTCAATTTTTTGTCTTAACATTATTTTATATATACTTTCCTGTATTTTGCATAATCCTTATAACTTTCTTTTTAGCTACCTAATAGTCCACCTGGCCGATATATCATCATAGATTTTATCATTATTCCACTGTTAAACATTTAGATCATTTTCCAGTTTTACACTATTATAAAGTGCATGTGTGAATATATATAAAATATGGATTATGGATTATTTCCTTATAGTAAAATTTCAGGAATGAGTAAAAAAAATATGGATATTTCTATGTCTGGTAATCTATATTACCATATTTCCTTCCAAAATGACTAAACTAATTTATATTGCCACCAATAAACAGCACTTTTAACAGTACTTTCTTAATGCTAGAATTAGACCCTCCTTTGAGATATTTCACAGAAACATCACACAGACTCTATAAAGACTCTAGACAACCAGCTTAGGCTTTATGCCACTTCTGACTTGGCCACAGGATGCAACACTTGGGAATTAATGACTTGATGGAGGAGAACATATGGAGAAGGGTTAGGGCTCGGGGTGGGGTTGGGTGACTCTCTCGAATGCTTGTAAACACATTATGTCCCTGGATGATGCTTTTCCAGATTGGCTGGGGCAGGGTCAGCAACTTTTAGGAAACGGCATGCCAAGGCTCAGTCTCTGAGAGCAGGCCTGCATTACCCGACCCAAGTCTCCAACAAGCTGGTATCTACGTCTCAAAGGGCCATGAAAATAGGCCATAACAAATCACACTGACTAAAACTCATGCTCTCCTCAGATGCTGCACCAGTTGGTATAAATATGGGTACAGTATTATCATATCACTCCTCTAAAAAGCTCTACTTTCCTTGGCAAGGGTCTGGAAAGTTAACGTTAAGTGTAAAAACCAGCACATAAAATTGTATATTCATTATGATTACAACTATGGATATGCTGACATGAAACCTGCCCCATACTAAAATGGCATCCAAACTTTTATCTTGAGGCATGGCACGAAATGAGAATGAAAACTAAAGTTGTACATGTCAAACTGATATAAATATAATTGGCAGTAAACACACCCAAGGGCATATACACTTTCTTCAATGCTTCTTGTTCTTTTACATAGAAAATAGTCCATTTCTAGGATGTTCTTGATAAGAGGCCCATTCATTCTTTCTTGTCCTAGCTAGTGCTCCTCCAGTAGTAGTAACAGCTGCCTTTTCTAGCATGTAGGAAATCCTCAGAGCATCCATCCAGCAGTATAGCCTCCCCATTTCTGCCTCAGGACTTGAGAGTATACAATAATCTTCTCTGTGAAGTACTGAGGATATTCAGCCAAGTAAGTCCACACAGAGTCAAACTGCCTTTCTGCTAGGGGAGCCTAAAAGTTCTAGAATTTTACATAGTTTTACAACTTGATAAAGAAGATACTATTCTTGACATCCTTTTTAATACCTAGTACTCAGAAAACATAAATTATAAAGGTAATTTTATGCTTCTGCTTTCACTTACATCTTTACTCCTATAAATCAGTGTTTTATTACAATGTTTTTGAACATTTTTGCTTGCACATACCTACACTGAAAAAAATATATATCTACATGTCCCTGGGCACATAAGTTTTAAAGTTCTAAAATTTTTCATTAAATAGTTGCAAAGGATGTAATTTTCCAGTGTGTTGTAAATACTGACAATTTAAAATATAAATACTATTTTACATATACCTACATTTTAAAATAATACTATGATGTCACTCTCTAAAATGCAATAAATCAAAAAGAAGTACCACAGTGTTTAATGCTCAACATCATTCATTTTTAAAAATACAAACATTTGGATATTTTATAGTTTTCTCCTTGAATTCATCTACATCTGCTTCTCTCAAAGAACTCTTCCTAATGTATATTTTATGCTTAAAAGCTTTTTATTGATCATATTCTTATAAACAAAAAATATATAGAAAGGAATTTATTTCCCAAAATGTCTCGTGACCATTTTGCTGTGTTAACTAAGATGTCTGAGTTGTCATTATAAATAGTAGTATTTTGTTGATCAAAACAAAAGAAGTACATTATAAAATTTACTAAACATATAAAATGAAATATTTTTGGAAATCACGGCTTAACAGCATTATTTAGTATGTACTACAGATCTTACTTTTTTCATATGTGTATGAATCTACTTAATCCTCACAATGTCCTACTATTATTATTCCCATTTTATAGATGCAAAATTAAGGTTAAGAAATCTTAAATGTCTCCTCAAGGTCGTAGAGCCTGGATCCACACAGACTCTCTGGCTCCAGAGCCCAGGCCCTTAACTGCTATCCTATACTTTCTGACTTTAAAAGATGTGGATTGGGGTGGGCATGGGATTAGTAAGGGGAATGTCAAATTGCTCCTTTGTTTGGTGCCCTGGCTGAGCAACGTGCCTTTGTAAGGGATGGGATGGGTGTGAGATATGCCTTTGTTTTGTACAGTGAGAGAAAGGCAAAGGGTGGGGAGAAGGAAAACTCGGCACAAGTCCCTTTTCAGGCAGATGGATTTATAAGAGGGTGCATATGGAGGTAGAAGATCTAGGAATTAATTCATTTAAAATTTTCCATACCCACACATACTTTGAGAAGTCTTCATACACACCCAAGGGAACATATACTCCAGTTTGTATATTATCGGTCCACTCAATCTCTGATAGAGTAAAAATTACAGAAGGTTTGTGAAACATTTTTAATGCTTTACAAACAAAATTTAATTAAAATTTAAATTATTTTAACCCTTTGAATTTTGTTTTAAAATGGTAGTTAATTTCAATAATTTGGAAAGACACAAATGCTAAACTGTAATAGGACAGTAGTAAGCATAACTATAATCTACATGGTAGGCTTATAATGATTAGATGTAATGCATGAAAAGCTTGCAGGTCAGTGATAGAGCCATGCATAAAATGCTCCTCTCAAAATCTTTATTTGCATTTCTATTACTGAAATCATTTCCTAATAATGAAGCTGCCATGAGAGAAGCTCCATTACTAAGGAATCACTGTTACAGAAACAACATTATTAAAGCATTGCTATGTACAGGAACTTTTATTAGGATGATACAAGTTATATATCATTGTAATAAAGCTTTCATTATAATCCTAATTGCATAAAACTGTGTTTGTGGATAGCAATGCTAGAGCTGTAGAACTTTTAATAAAGTATCAAAATAATGCTTTGGTAATAGGATTGTTTAGAATACTAATATTTCAGGGAAGGCTGAACTGACTAATGAATGATGTTTATGTTACTGATTATACACGCTCTACCAAGAATTAAAAAAAAACAACGTGAAAAGAACCCTCGTGGATCTACCTAGTAGCATACAGTGTGGAAATGTGTCGAGGCATACATACCAGTTACTTTAATATAACTACTTAGTATGTTCAACTCACTGCTAAAAGATAGTAAATTGCTAAAATGGAGGGGGGAGAGAAAGACAGAGAGAGACAGAGAGAGGGGCGAGGGGAATGTTTATTATATGCATAACTCACTCTAAGATGCTACTCTATATCATATATAAACGGTATAGTGATCCTTCTGAGTTACAACTAGAAGTTAGTATTGGACTTAGGTTCACACCAGAGAATTTTAGCGCATTCCTTCAAATGTTTGTTTTTACATTTGCTCTAAAGGAGTTTTCAGTTGTTTCCTCTAGAAGTATATATAACGTTCACCACCAGAGGCCGCCAGAGAGCCACCCAATCACCCAGGGATGCATCGTATTATACCTGCTGTGTGAACAGGGCAAGGAAGGCACCAGGCTGTCTGAAAAGGGATTTAGCATAGGCTGCGGTACCAGAGGCGCTAACGGGTGGCTCTGCCACCAGCCATATTCGCCGCCAGGTAATGAGGCCGAGGTCATTTTGGTTTTGAGAACACTTATGGCAGCTGGAATGAGTTGGAATCTGCTTGGAAAGCAAAGTACTTTTTACCTTTGAAAATAGTATATACTTTCCATAGTTCCCTATTGAACTCTGCCTTCCCAATGTGATGAACTGCAAACAGTAGGGTGGGGTTAACTTAGGGACCAGAAGGTTTATTTTCTCAACTGACTCAGGCGATCAAGGGCAAATGGAAATATTGCCCTAATGTGATAGTCCCCAAATGTCTGTATTATCTGTGAGGAAGGTACAAGTTTTTTGTTTGTTTGTTTTTTACTGTACATATAGTTGAAATATGTTATTTTTCAGTATTCTAATATTACCTCATTAAATATGATCAACCCAAACTAATTTGCAGCGAGACAATGAGGGATTCTATTTCTGAAACATCTACAAAATTTTTGAACATATTTCAACTTCCATGAATTTAACCAGAAATTTGAATTCAGATAATTTTGAAAGAAACGATTTGAATTTTGGCATTCACGTGAGTTTGCAGTTTATAGTTCACTGATGTTCGTATTTTTAATAGGTGTGGAGAGGGCACCCCAATTCTTCCAATCAGGCCTTGTAAGGAAGGTCTCAGTTCTCATTGTGACAAGAATAGAGTCCTTACAAGTCCTTACATGAGAGCATTACAGCGAAGTGATGAAGACTAGAGAGGCTTGAATAAATAAATGTTGACTGACTGATTTTTTTGGAATCCGATTCTAACTTCACTGCCTCCATTTCTCCATCTTCCCCACAAACAGTTTGTCAGTATCCCTCGAAGCATAGCTTTCCTTTAAACACTCCCCTCTGTCTTCTATCTCCTTGAAGACACTTGGCCCCACACATGGGGTTGTCGCAGCCGTCTTCTTCCCTTCAGCCTGCACAGAACCCACCTGGTTGCCTTTGTTCCAGTCTCTCCACTCTCTCCCTCACTCTGCACAGATATCTGATTCATCATCCCAATCACCAATTTTATATCACTTTCTTGCTCAAAATTACTCCTTATTACCCACTGCTTATTAAGCAAAGCTTAATATTTTAGGAGCATGGATTCCTTCAATATCCAACAAGAGCTATGGACTTTAGAATAATGCATAAGGCACACAGGTTTTTGCATATGATTCAAGGGGTTCACATTTATGCTGAAGCCTGGCAGTTTGTGACCCTTAGGGGTGTGTGTGTGTGTGTGTGTGTGTGTGTGTGTATGTACACACATATATATGCATGTAATATGCATATTACATACATATATATATTATATATATTAAAGTTTGAACTGTGCAGCCCTCTATTAAGTTTCTCTGTAAAATAGCATCAAACTATTTTTCTAGCCTTATCTTCTGTAAGAGTATCTCTAATCACAGACAAGACTGAAGGCTTCACTGAACACCCATCATGTGCCAGGGTCTATTCCAAGCCTTAAATACATAGCAACAAACAAGATAGCAAGGGTTCTTCAGTTGCTCACATTCTATCGATCCAGAGTTAGCCTGTCTTGTCATGCCCTAACCTACTACTGCATATCCTCAAAGTTATGCAATTCTTAGCTTTAAAAGAAATCTGGCTCTTCGTGTATTATATACTCTCATTAATTGGGTTTGCTCTCTACTGCCAGTATGCCTTGTGTTTTCTCATCTCTGTCCTGGTCCCCTACCTGGAATAATCCTTCATATCTCTCCCCACTTACCAAGTATTCAAAGACAATCTCAAGCCTCTCTGTGTCTCTGTCTGTCTGTCTGTCTGTCTGTCTCTCTCTCTCTCTCTCCCCCCACTTCTCTGTCTCTCCCCCACCCTCTCTAGGGAGTCTCTCTAGAATCATTTCAGCTCACAATAGACACACTGTTCTTAAAATCTCTATTGGTGATATACTACCTATAGCACATTTTTACAGTGGTCTTATTATGTAACTTATTATTATTGATTAATTCTGCTATGTAATCTGTACATTATCAACCCATCTTTGGAAAAAGAGACCATGCTATAGATTTGTTTCCAGAACAATGCTGTCCACCACAGAGTCTTTTATACACATCATCACTAAATCTCTATTTGTTGATTATTGCTGATTGACTGCAAAAGATGATGCCACTGAGATGATAAAACTTATCTCTAACTTTCAAGAGTGATCCAGAGAAATTTCAAAGAACCGTTCTCTGCTTGGGGATTGATAATATGACCAAAGTGATGCACAACTTAGCAAACCAACCCAATTCATCATTCTGACTGTGAGCCACCTGTGTGCAGTCATCGGCATGCGGACAATATGTAATAAGATTGTTTATATTCTAAATGATAACTTGCTTTTGCCATTTACATATGGTAGAGATTGGATGCATTCTTATCTGAACTAACCTTCATGTTAGTACCTGAATTGCAACCTTTGAAGACAATAAATGGCATCCTAAAACAAACAAATAAACAAACAAACAAAAAACCAGATAGCAGATGATAATGGTATACTGAATGCAGCCTTGTTTGTGCTATTAATCACTGTAAATGCATTTGCTATCTCTGTCTGCATCTATAACTCTCACCATCATTTCCTTGCAGAGTAAACAAATGTTGCTTATAAACTTCTCTACACAGCCTGTCTTTGCAGGATTTTCTAACCTACCAATGTTTTTAACAGAATCAAATGCCTTGTTAAAACCAACTATATGGCATACAAATTGCAATGCTATTCTTAGGACTGTATCAGAGATGGTGTGACTAAACTCCTTAAACATAATACTTGTTTTCTCTGAAACCTGAAAGAACAATATGTCCTGATTGTTATCCTGGCATGTACAGTTCCACTCATGCCTATGCAACCGCACAGTTGATGTGCCTTTGAAATTCTGAAAAATGTCTTCTACCTTCCAGAGCCTGGGGCAGTCTCCACGTGGGATGCTGTTTACCCCAGTGGCAGATTTCCATAACGCTATAATCACTACCAGATGGTCCACCAAATCATGACTGTTTGATAGAAAAAATATGAATTTATCTCTATAAAAGTATAATGTTATTTGTTATTTGAGCTTATGTCCTATACTAGCCATGAAGTAATATTAATTTTGAATTTAGGGAATAATAAAGGCCATGTTTATCATCACCTTGAGATAAGATCATTAATAACAATAATACCTAATATTTATTGTGTGGTATTACTACGTGCTAGACCCTATTCTAAATATTTTATATGTATTATTTTATTTAATCCATGAAATATGTACAATTATTGTCACCATTTTACAGATGAAGAAACTGAGGCACAGATAGGCTCAGTACCTTGCTCTGGGTTTCACAACTAGTTTGGAAAAGCCAGCATTTGAATCTAAGCAGTTTGGCACTAAATCAGATGTCCTTAACTACTATGTTATATTATTTCTCATTTATTTAATTCTATTCTTTTTTTCCTAGATTATTGATATGTGACACATAGCACTATTTAAGATGTATAACATGATAGCATAATAATTGGACTTATCTTTGTTGTAAAATAATTACAACAAATTAATTTAACATCCATCATCTCTCATAGATACAAAAAAAAAAGAAAAAAAATTTTCCCTGTGATGAGAACTCTAGCTCCATTCTTAAATTGGGAATTTGAGGTATCAATAACTATGCCCTGTCTTTCCATGTCACAGAAAAAATGCTGTCAGATATTTATTATGACTCTAAATATATAGTATTCAGTGGGATGACCTATGAGTATGTGTATAGAATTAATATTTCCGAGTTTTCCTCCATATATCCAAGGACACTTTACCTTCGCGACGAAACGTGCTCCATGCCGTTGTTTGTATTATGGACTTTATACTGACCAACAATTTGTCTGACTAGATGGGTACAGCTAAAATAAACAGAAATCCCCAAGAATGGTGCTGCTTTCTCCATACTACTGGAGAGAGGGTACTGGAGAGAGTCAAGCCATCACAGACATTTTCCAAAAGGTACTAATCACTCTCACATTTTGTCCTACTTTAAGCAAGACCTTTAATGCAACTCTGATGCAAGCTTCTCTGTTAACGTATTCACTGAAGGACTAGCAAAACGTTTCGTCGGTGAATATTCTGATTGGGGTGCAGAGTCAGGACTTCAGACTAGGATTTAATGCTGAGTCTGCTAACTGTATACTCAAGGTCTACTGGCCTCTGTATATTCCTCTGGCACATAACAGTGTGAATCATTCATTTGATTCTTAGCATTTGCTTGCTGCTATTATTATTTGTATTTATTCGTATCTATTTTTGCATGCTACATCTTACGCTGCCAGTATCAGGTCCTTGAACCATCTCTACACTGTGGATTCTGAGTCCTGTCAAATGGTCTGATGCTGTCTTGGCTATTGGCTTCTCCAGCTGATGGAAAAGCCTCAGAGTGAACAGACAACAAGACAAGTAGCAACACGAAAACATGCTGCCTGAGTTGTACAGTCCATGCGATGAATGATACCTGGGTATTTTCTAAATTATTACTGCACTTGACACCTAATCTGCAACCTGAAGGCAATATATGTAAATATGTAGTTTTTTCAAAAACTATCAGATCGGTTCACATCAATGATCATTGACTAGCCCTTACTGATAGCAAAGGTTACACACTGGCTTATGCATGTTACATAAAACAAAACAAAATATAGCCCCTACAGTGGAAGAGGAGCTTAAGCAGCAGAGGTATAGCCTTGAAGAGCTTTCAGTTGGTTTCCTAAATAGAGAAACTCAGAGCCATCACAAGAAATAGGAGCCATGTCAGCTTGGAAAGGATCACTAGGCCCCTGGTGTTTGAGACAGAGAGGGCCACAGAAAGATGGAGAACACAAGAGGAAGAAGTTCTGTGTGTTGAGACAGGGCTGGATTATGTTTCTCCTCAACTTGCACCCCACCCCCAGCTCCTTCACCAATTCTTAATGTGTTCCCTTACATGCGTTTCTCTCTAATATTAGTTACCTCCTAATAACATTCCTTCTTTCCCATCCCTATTATAACTGGTCCATTGCAGTAGCTTTCCAACCTAAATAAATAAATAAATAGATAGACAAATAAGTAAGTAAGTAAATAAATAAATAAATAAATAAATAAATTTTAAAAAATTTTTAAAAATTTAAAAAGAGGTTCTACTGTCTCAAAAGAAGTTGGAGAATCACTACTTTTATGTTGAAATAATAAGCTACGCCTTCCAGGACAGGGCCTCTGTTTGCCTGTCCTGTTTTCTCTGACACTCTCCTGCGCTCCCAGGCACCAGCATTAAGGACTGACTGGAGCCTATTCTCTGCTCATGCCTTTGGGATCCTGCACACACCTCCCTCGTACCCACTTCCCCATGCGTATTACCAAAAATCTCCCATTCAGCTGGAGGATCACTCCATCTATGAGGCCTCTTTGCTCATTCTCCCAGGAGGGAAAACTGTACTTGTTTCTTCCTGAGCTCCTTAATGGCACTTTCAAGATGGATCCTACCCTGCTGTTTTGCAACATTTATTTGCAAAACTGTTTCCCCACCAGAATATACATTCCTTGAGGGCAAGGACAGCATATTAACTGTGTCCTAACTCTAGCACTAACCACAGCTTCTTGCTCATAATAGGTGCTCATTTAATGCTTGTAAATGAAAGAGAAAAAATGAACAAGTGCTACTCTCTCCCCAGATTCTAATAATAACCCCATAAGTAATAAAGCATGTAGAGCAGACAGTCTAGTTAAAATCAGCTTATCTGAAAGTGATGTTCCCATTGGGGCAAGCCTCCTCTCTTTGGCCAGGTGGACTTCAGCTAATAGGATGTGGGGGTGTTGCAAATGATAAGCCCAACAGTCCTCACTGGAACAGTATACAGGTTGCTAGCCTGACTGCCCCAGCAATATAAGCCTCAGAGAAAGTAGCTGACAAAAGTGTCTTCACTATCTACAACGCCACAGCTAATCAGAGAGGACTATTTGGGTATATAACCATTACATGCCAAGATTATGTCTCTGTAGAACCTACTAAACAGTCAGCGCCTATTAAATGTTTACTATTAATATAGCTTTTTCACTAAAAGAGAAGAGAATCAGTGGAACCACCATCCTAGCATGCTAATTAATTCTCTGTGTGAAAAGAAGTACTAATCTCCATTTTAAAGCATCAATCATGGAAAATAAACTGAAATGTGACCAGATTTTAAAATGCTACTTGTTCTAAAATCAGATGTAAATGAAAGCTTCCAGGATTCTGTAAGAGGCGAGTACATGGTGCTGAGAAACCCCATTTAAACTCAATCTTCTAGGAAACTTTAAAATACTTTTTCCAGTTGAAACTGTTCCCTAACATCACCCTTCATATGCTTTCCTTGTCTAAAAAGCTTTGCTAAAAAAATTGCTCCCAATTTCTAAGTGAAATATTACAGAATTTCCCAGAAGCATTAGCGATGGTTTCTTAGCAACTGTTGATATGTCTCAAAACAACCTGAGACAATCTTCTCTGAGACATGTAGTCTCTCTCTCTCTCTCTCTGCTAACAGAATTCCACAATATGGCACAAAAGATTCGTATGGTTAAAAATAGCTCCCAACACACATTTTTAAAGTTGACTGGAGTCTTAATGATTTAAGTCTTCCATATCACAGCTTTGGGTAGGTGCGCCTCACCAACAGTATATCAAAGGGCTCTGTGCAGAGAGATTTTAGAATCTTTTTCTTTTTTAATCACACCATTAACACTCTTGACATTTCAGAAATAATGTTTATCGATTTTGGTGTTAGCACTCCCATAAATTAAGTGATGTAATGGACGGAATTATTGTGGTACTATAAAGAATGTGTCATTCAGATTGTTAACTACATATTAGAAAAAGCACAGACTCTGGATTCATGTGAAAATAGCCCCTGATCTAGATAGTAAAAAGAGATGAAGGAAACTAACATATTCCAGTGATGATGGGTCTAACTCCAGCATCACATCCTGGCTGTGGTACCAAAAACAACTGAACTTTTTTTAATAAAGCAAATTATAATAGCGATGATCATTCTGCGTGCACGCACACACAAGCGTGCGCGCGCACACACACACACACACACACACACACACACGCCCCTCAAAGATGAAATAAGACACATGAATTTAAGGTTATTTATCCCAAAGGAGTCAGCATAATGAAAAGTATTAGAAATTGAAGGAAAAAAGCATTTAGAACCTATAGCAGAAAAGAACTACATGGTACAGAAAGCAAAAACAATCCCTATAAATTTGTGGGGATATAAGCTTCCTCAAGGAACTTGCCTCTTTCACTAGAAGAATAGAGGCAGAGTCTAGCCAAAATTTGTGATTATGGTTCTAGGGTATGGGTAGCTAACATTAAAAATGGTGAATCACCATGTAATGGACAGATTAAAAGAGTTCCTATTGTGTGTGTGTGTGTGATATTCAGTATTGTGTGTTGTAATAGGTTACCTTATGGGATATATGAGCCTTATTTATACCTCATAGGGTTATTATGGGGAGTAAATGAGCTAATGCACATAAATATAACACAGTGCCTGGTACATAACAAGTACTTAATAAATATTAGCTGCAATCATCATTATCAGCATCACCATCATCATCACCATCATCATCATCTCTCCCATTTTATATGGAAGGACGCTGAGTTCCAGAAAAGTTAGGTAACTTACTCAAAGTCACACAGCTAACCAGGGACTACACAGAGAATGAGGTCTGTCTAATTGCAAAGCTCATGACTTTCTAACTTCGCTACAGGTCTGAATATTCTTACAGAAGGGTTAAGCATTTTGCTTCTATTAAATGGGTTTCAAGTAAAAAAACAGGATAGCTGCTGCTAGCATCTTCATTCTTATAGTTGTAAACTCAAATAAATCTAATTAAAACTACTAACAGCATGAGTCTTCTTGGCTAGGCATATTAGAATAATCTATTGCTGGGCTGAGACATTTCTTGGTCATAGGTTAAGTATCTAGAAGTGGCTTTTGCTGAAGTGTTGCCAATCTGCCATTGATCTCCCATTCTATACGTATCCGATTAGCATTCTTGAAGTCATTCAAGTTGCTGAGGTGACTAACTTGATAATGTTGTTTTAAAACAATACTATTACTATGAATACAATGAATAATCTGTCCATATATAAACATAAAAATCCATTTATTAAAGAGTCCATCAAATAAGTCTGAAAATAAATTAATAATATGTGTCTGTATTCTGGTTTAGATATGGAGAAGGAAAGTTACTTGAAAATAAAAGGGCAGAAGATTTATTTTTAGCCCAGGATATACTTAGAGTTAATAGTCCTAAGTCAGTGTGGCTCAGGGCCAGAGCAAAATTCTCTAATTTGAATCTCTTTTTGTTGCCCTTCCTCTTTGCTCCCAAACAGACAAGCTAATAAGCAGTGGGGACATATCTCGGATCTACAGAATATTTCTACAGTTTCTATTTTCTAAATCATCAAGCTGTTCTTTAGTTTCATAGAGCAGTTTTTCAACTATTGAGGATTTTTCTGCAAAAAGGCAATGTGATTTCTATCCTTGGCTTTTCGATTTTACATTCCATTATCACTAAACATTGATTAAGCCTGCTGCAATACACTCCCTTGTATTTAGGTCTTTGAATTTTCAGAAGGTCATTATTTATTGCAATTTAACAATCTGGAAATATTTTTAGAATACGGTCAATGCAGATGCTGTTTATCGGTGTTAATCTTCATTTATTTCAGGTAACAATGAATTAATGTTTCTTAACAAATATGGCATGTTTAAGCAAATGTTTTTTAAAAATATATATATATAAATTAATATTCTTTTTCTGAGACTATCATCATTAAGGAAAATGCAATATCTGGTATGTAGCTTTCTAAAATGGCTCAACAACCCTTACACCTCCTGGTATTCATCCCTCTGTGGAATCCCCTTTCCCTGCATGTAGGCTGGCCCTGACGACCTGCTTCTCGTGAATGGAATGTGGCCAAAGTCGTGGTTGCCAATATTCCATGATTAGGCTACAAAAGGCTGTGACTTTTAACATCCTAGCATCTTTCTCTTGCCTTCTCACTTCCTCACTTGGATAGAGCAAGATTCTACGTTGTGAGACGCTCTATGGAGAGGCCTCAGTCGAACAGCTTGTGAGGAACTGTTTCCTGCCAACAATTACGTGAGTGAGCGAGAAAGTGGGTCCTGCCCAGTGGAGCCTTGTGATGACCGCAGCCCAGTGAGGGGACCAGAGGACCCAGGTAAGACACGCCTACTTTCTTGGCCACAGAAAATATAAAAATATAAATGTTTTAAGCCACTAAATTTGGGGGTAATTTGTTATATAGCAACAAAGAAAAAAACTCTTGTTGACATACTTAATGTCAACAATCACGCATACTATTTAGTGAATATTTAACAAGAGCCTTTTATGCTCCAGGCACTTGGCTATGCACTGGGAATGCTGTGGAGAATGAAGTGCACATGGTCCTTGTCCTCTGGGCCTAGGAGAAGATCGCCCTGTGTGCCGTTCCCTGGCTACCAATTTCCATTTGGTTCCCCAAAGGAACTCTGATGAGTGTTGACTGCCATTTGATGAGAGAGCCCCTCTACCTGGGAGAGACACTCCTCCAGACAGGCCTTTGGTAAGCCATAGCCTGGTCTGAGCAATGATCTCCCACTCTGAGGGGCTGACAGGCCTCTTCTCAGCAACAAGAGCCCTGGCATATGTAGTAGTGACATTTATTACTGAGATTCTTTTACACAGGAAGGATAAGAACAAGCCTTGAATATATTTTTCTCATATTAAAAATAAACTTATCCCATTAGTCTAATCATAATAGTAATTATAATTGAAACCCAATTATAATTGTTGCAACAACAATGCAACTGCAAATCTTCTGTAAATTAGTAGTCTTCACCTGCTTCTACTAAATTATTCCTATCAAGCTTACAAGGGATTGTATTTAGCTTATTATCATGCCTACTTTTTGTTCTAATTTTACCTATCAAAAAAGTCAACTTTATTTACATCATTTTCAAATTTTGTGCCACATTCTTTTGGTGTTAAATCTTTATTCTTGAAGATCAGTTACATTTTTAGAAATATCTTATCATTAGTATTTAAATATCTATGGATTATGAAGTAGTGTTCAAAGATTACTACGTGGAAGTCCACGGGCCTGAGCAGATGTCTTACTCTTTGAGCTTCTGGACACGCGATTAGACCAATGAGTCATGTAGGCAGTACAGAGAGGTGGCAGTGAGGCAGAGCTTCATAATTAAACTGGTGGGATCAACCCCAAATGTTTGGGATCGAATTTATTAAGTTACTTGAAAAGACAATATCTAAGGCCCAATGTGGAGAGAGCGTAATTCTGGTTTGAAAAAATCAGAAAGAATGTGTCAGCAGAAGATAGAGAATTAGCAGAGATCAGGGGAAAATGGGAGTCAGAGAGCAGACTCTGGCAGTCTGATGTAGCACAACACAGGACAGAGAACTCTAGGAGTATTCATCTATGTGTTAAACACAAAAGGTATGGACCCTGCTCTCAGGAACCCTACATTCTAGTAGACCAGATGACAAAGTAACTAGACTAGGTGGCAGGAACATGTATGGTGGAATTAGGCAGATCAGGCTAGACATTACCTTTAAAATCATCTAACTCTTCTTGCCATGCTTCTATGCTCACCAGATAACACTCTCATTACAAGATGGCTTCCAGTAATCTTCCTCAATGCTGACCAGCTGACACAAGCTTTCTCATTCACTTGGCAGTTATAACTCATAATTATAAATTAATACATTGGCATTCTACGTTTTCCATATCAGTCACTTAAGAGTCTGGCTAGCATTCTCTCTCAGATTTACCTAAAAAGCTAAAGCTAGGTGGTGGCCAGAGGAAGAAAGGTCACCAGACAGAACTGGTGACAGGTAGTTGGAAGCAGCCAGGGCAGGGAGAGATGATAAGCTAGGACCATAGTCAGGAAGAACCAGTCTCCTAGCCTGGAGAAAGATACCTCGTTTCAAGTTCATAGGGGAAGTTTAAAACAGAAATTGGAGAGTGAGAAGCAAAGTCAATATCTGAGTTAAGGTAAGTTAAAAATGGAATAAAGTCAAGACATAAATAAAGGCAAAAATTTCAGGACTAAGTGGAATCAAAGGTGTTGCTAGATTTTTTTGGCCTGAGAAACTGGGAGGATAATGGAATCATTTATTGAAATGAAAAAGGCTTCGTAAATTCGAATGGGAGTGGATTTAGGGAGGAGGAAAATCAATCCTATTTGGGCCAGTGTTGCTTGAGATACCATCAAACTATCACATAGACTATTTTAGATAAACTAATCTGGAGTGCACAGGAGTCTCTGAGATGAATTTTTAACTTTAGAGTCACTGACATATAAAGGTACGTAAAGACATGGAACTGGATAGAACCGCTTCGGAAGAGAAGGTGGACGCGGAATGTCTGCAAAGCGCTGGAGGCTCTCTAACACTTTCAGAGCTTATATAGGATGAACTGGGGCTGCTGGATGAAATAGGCCAAAGGGCATATTTATTTTGTAATTTTTCTGCATGTCAAAACTGACCTCCATCGAAGCTGTACCTCTTTGCTCTCAATAGCACAATACGAAAATACCCTTTCCCCAGTACCCTTCTCAATATGATGTTTTCAAATTTTTCTATCTTTGCTAATATGGTAGGCTAAAAATGTCATTTCAGTGTAGCTTTTACCTGCTTTACTCTTTTTATGAGTGACCTTGAGTATCTTCTGAAATATTTAAGAGGCTTGTTTCTACCTGTCTGGGAATTTCTTATTCATAATCTTTGAAGGGAAGGTTTCTCAAGATAGGTGAAAATAAAGATGCTTATATAGCAATGGGAGGGATCCTGTGACAGGGCGACAGGGAGACATGATGAGGCAAGAGAAAAAAGATGTTACTGCAGCACTCATCCTGGAGAAGGATGAGGGTTTAGAATTCATGGCTGAAGGCAGGGGTTAGGGTTCGAAAGGGAGCAGGTCCACTTTTTCCACAGCAATAGGAGTTAAGGCAGAGTGTGTGGGTACAGATGTCAGAAGGCTTGAACACTGATGCTGAGATGAGGTGGCTCTCTCCTGACTGTACCTATTCTGATTGTGAGGTCTGAGAGGAAAGGGGAGCTGGAGCCATGAAAGAAAAAAGTGTGAAATAGTGAGGAGTGGGAAAGTGAATTTACTAGGAGAGAAGCACAGAATGACCTGACGGTTCTGTGTGTTCTTTTGGGACTTGTGGTCATCACTTCAAAGTAAGCCTTGACAATGTGGTTTTGTGATTTTGCTCCAGAGATATTCAATTGCTTGGATATGGGCATAACACAAGAGATATAAGATATTAAAGGGTTTGAAAGAGAATGATTATTGGCCTGGGCCATGGGACTTACACGGAGTATGGTGAGAAGTGAGAACAGTGAGGTGCAGAGGTAGTAACAGTAAAAAGTGGAAGGGTAAATGTACTGAAGGACTCAGTGAGGTTGGGGGGCTGCTAGTGTAGGGGTACATGAGTATGTGAACAGGGGAGTCCCAGGAAGTAGTACCTAAGAGTAATCAAGAGAACTGGCAGTGGGTTAGTCCCGACCTTAAAGAAGCTGGAGGTTTTACAGAAAGGTGAAGGAGTCATGAGCCTAAAATAGCAGTCTGAGATGTACAGGACAGAGAAAGCCATAGGAGAAGCAGGATCCTCTTGAGAGAGCCAAGATTCAGTTGAGGACAATAGCTGAAATGAATATTCAGTGGAAAGGCTGAGAATGTTGGAAGCTTTTTCCCTCAAGAAAGAGGAATTCTAGAGAACACAGTGAAAAGTATGGCATGGAGGGAGAAGTGGGAAACAGAGTCAGGGGAGGGAAAGGACAGAAGAGAATGAGCGTGAGGAGAGGTTAGATAAGTGGAGGTGCTCACATCATAAGCAGAGAAAAACCCAGAACTCGTAGATTATATGCAAGAAATAATAAAATCATACAGTATAAGCTATGAGGAAATGAGACAGTTTCCATAAATGTATATTATACAGTGATTCATAGAATAGTAAATTCCTAGCAGATAATATTGCAACTGGTTCCCTTTGAACTTAAAATTTTAGAATCCCATTGTGGACTATGGAAAGAAGCTGTTCAGTATTTTACAAGTGGGAGCTATCACACTGAAATTAAAACCCGGAAGTTTTCTTTATGATGATAAGCCTCCTTATCTCTACAGGAGAAATTTTAAGTTCTAATTAAACTTCTAAATTAACCTAAATGGAAGCCCAGCTCATTTAACAGAATTCTAGAATTTCAAATTACATGGAAACTTAGATGTCATCTAGTTCAACCGACTCATCCTTAACGGGGGGAGGGGGAGAAAGAAGAGAGAAATACACCTTTTACATTAACCCTATCCTCCTCCAAACTCTCTAACTTTCTCAGCCTCTTCGTATATATGCTTTCACTCTTGGCCTGACTAAAATCTGACAGCCTCTAATGACCCTATTTCCCTCACAGCCCTCACACAGAAACTCAGTGGCTGGAGGTGGGGCAGGCGTCATCCCTCCCCACTGCCAGCTCCCAACGGTTCTCCCCGCCATGGTTCAGAAGCCCCAGCTCAAATGATTCCGTGTCCAGCATGGTTCCCACAAGGAACGAGGCAAGCTGGAAAACGTTTAACAATCTGTTTGAAGGCACCAGAGAAGTATAAAAACATGAGACTGTAGAACAAAGAATCAGGAGAAGAAGGAAGCCCAGCAGAGTGAGCCTGGCATTTGGAGCTGCCTTTCCTTTCTGACTGCTGACTCTGAAAGTTCAGGGTCTAATAAGGAAGAAGGGCCCTGAGAAACACATGAGGATGTGGATGGGATTTGGAAAATCAAAAGTAAGGGAATTAAAAATAAGTCAGCCCTTATAGTGACTGAAGACCAGCTTAGGAACATCTCAATCCTTAGCTGGATCAGTGTGACCAGAAATTGCTAGTGCCCTAATCTAGCTGCCTGCCTGCAACAGAAATAAGTCCTTTCCAGAGAACAAGTAAAATTTCACAGAGCCTTAAATTACCTCTGTATTTTATATGCACAACATCTGGCTCCTAATAAAAAAGAAGATATATATATATGAAAAGACTTGACCAAAACCCAAGAGAAAAACAGACAATAGAAACAACCCAGATCATTTAGATAAAGGAGTTAGCAGACATGGACTTCAGACTTCTATTAACATTTTCAAGAAAAGCTTTAACTGTTTTGGTAGAAAACTGGAATTTTTTAAATGAACTAAATTAAAACACTAGACCCAAAAATACTGTAACTCAAATTTAGAACTCAATGAAAGGCTTTCAGAGCAGATTTATAGAGATGAAACTGGAAGATAGGTCAGAAAAAAATCCAGAATGAAGCACAGAGAAACAAAATGGGGCAGTAGGGTTGTGGGGAAGCCTAACAGAAACATGAGATATGGTGAAGAGGTTTAAATACTTAAAATTGGAGTCACCAAAAGAGAGGATATAGAGCCTAGGGCAGAAGGAATATATTTAAGGAGAAAACAGCCAAAAACCAATGAAAAACATCAAGCCACACATCCAAAGGGAACCATGAATCTCAAGGAAGATACATATAAGGACTATAACACATGGATAGTTAAAAAAAAATATATATATATATATATATATATATATAACTGTTAAAAAAAAAAAAACAAGAAGTTAATCCTGAAAGCCAGAGAAAAAAAGAAAGACTACTTTCAAAGAAGACACAATTAGACTGATAGCTGGACAGTACCATATCTTTTGAAGAAATCGAATCTGATATTAAAAACTTTACCATGAAAGGAACTCTAGATAGCTTCATTGATTGATTCTCCCAAACATTTAAAGAATAACACCAACATAACATAAACTACTCCACAGAATAAAAAAAGATCCCTTTCCAACCCATTTATGAAGAAAATATATGCTCAATCTAAACTGAGGACATTACAAGAAAGAAAAATTACAGGCTAATTTCTCTTATGAATATGAATGAAAATATCCTAAGCAAAATATTAGCAAACTAAATCCAGTAATATATTAAAAGAATGGTGTATTCAAATCAAGTTGGATTTTGTCCCAGGAATATAAGGTTGATTGAACATTTGAAAATCAATCAATGTAATTTACCATATTAAAAAAGTAAAAGAGAAAAAATCATTTGATCATCTCAACCGATGCAGATAAAGCATTTAGTTAAAAAAAAAAAAACAACATCTCAAAAAACATGTAGTAAAGGAGGAATAGGAGAAAACTCCCTTAATCAGATAAACACTATCTACAATAAAACGTAATGCAAACCTCATATTTAAAATACCGAAAGTTTTCCCTCTGAAATTGGGAATGAGATGCCCCTATCACCACCTCTATTCAGCAATATACTGGATGCCCTAGAAAAAGCAAGAAGCTAAGAAAATTCAACAAAAAATATGCCAGAACTATAAATAGAATACTATAAAACCATATTTAAAAATTTTTTTAAACTAATTTAATGAAAGGATATACCATAGTCATAGATTGAAAAAGTCAATATTGTAAAAATTCTCACTCTCTCCAAATCAAACTTAATACCAAAGGCCCAGCATAATTTTGTGAAAATTGACAAGCTGCTTATAAAATTTAAATGAAAATTAAAAGAGTCAATATTAGCTAAAAAAAAAAAGAATGAAATTGGGCAAATTTCTCTACTGAATTTCAAGACTTACTATAAACCTACAGTAATAAAGATAGTGTGGTATTAATATAAAGACAGACAATTAAATGAAACAGAATCCAGAAACAGACCTCTGCATTATGTGTAAACTTAATATGCAACAAAAGTAACAGTGTGGAAAGGACAATCTTTTAAATAAATGGTACTGTGTCAACTGGATATCCATATGATACAAAAATGAAATTTAACCTGTACCTTATACCATAAGCAAAAAACAGTTCCCAGTGGTTCACAGAAATAATCTGAAAGTTAAAATCATAAAGCATCTAGATAATAAATCTGCCCAATATCACAATTAACAGCCACATGTGGCTATTTAAAATTAAATAAAGTTTAAAATCCAGTTCCTCAGTCACACTAGCCATATTCCAGGGCTCAACGGCCCCATGTGGCTAGTGACTATTGCATTCAGCAATATAGTACATTTGCATCTTTGCAAAAAGTTCTATTATACAGTACTGGACATAGACATGACCTTGGGGTAGATGATGATTTCAAACAGGCTAAGAAACAGAGAAAAAGATTCATAAATTAGACTACATTAAAACTAAAAACTTGTTTATCAAAAGACACCAGTAAAGAAATCAGAAGTCAAGCTATCATGTAGGAGAAGCTATTTGCTATATATTTATTCACCAGTGAACTCCTACTCAAAATATAGCAAAAATTCCTACAAGTCAATAAGAAAAAGACAGGCCACCCAATAGAATAAGTAAATAGGCACTTCATAAAAGAATATATCAACATCATTAATCATCAGAGAAATCAAATTTAAAACACAATGAAATATGAAAAACACATTTACCAGAATGGTTAAATTTTAAAAGACTGACGATATTGAACAGTGGTCAGGATATGAAGCAACTGAAACTCCTATACTGCTGATGGGAGTGTATATTGATACAATTGTTTCGGAAAACTGGTATTGCCTTCTAAAGTTGAACATGTTCATAACTCAGCAATTCTATTCTTGATATATACTCGAGAAAAACGCATACATATATGCATAGAATGATCGTAGCTAAAACGGGGGAAGGATCATATGTCTATCACAGTTGAAAAATAAATTGTAGTACAGTCATACAATGAAATACTGTACTATGCAGTAATAAAAATTAATAAACTCCTGTTATATGCAACAACACAGCTGAATCTCACAAACATTGTGCTTAAATAACCAGAATAAAAGAATACAATACACATTATAAGATTCCATTTATATAAAGTTTAAAAACAGGCAAAACTAATATAAGGTTTGAAAAGTCAAACAACCTTTCATTTATGGAGAAGGGAAGAGAAAGTAATTAGGAGCAGAAATGAAGTAGGGGCATCTGAGATTTTAGAAACGTATTTCTTGACTGAATGGCGGCTACACAGGTAGAATCTCTCACTACGTAATAATTAATAATCTGTATACATCTGATCTGTGTACTTTTGTGAATGTATGTTATACTTTAACAGTAAAATGTTTTAAAAACTCAGTTCCTTTGACATATGTGCCATCAGGTTCTAATACCTTCTACTCACTCCTATCACTGTTATTTATTGATTTAGCCTCTCTAAGACTTTAGCATTTGATTCATAGTTTTTCCTTCTACATCAAGTCACACTATCGTCCAAGGTGACTTTACCTCCATGTGGATGGCCCATGGAACACTCTGGTCTCTCTTTCTTGACTTCCACTTCAGCTAAGCACTCCAATAACCACACTGAGGCACTGATCAACACCAAAGATCACTCTCTTTCTATAACCATTCTCAGATCAAAGTATCCTATCTTTTCAGCTGTCTTAGGAGATTCGCAAGATTTCAGTTCTTTGACCTCATGCGAACCTCTAGGCCCACAGTTACTATGAGCTCACCTCTCCTCAACTTTAATTAAACTTAGCCTCTTGGGTCAAGATGTGCTCACCTCCTCTCATCAAAATTATACCTCAACTACAGAACAACCATCATTGAGAATCACCTGAACAGGAGTCCTATAACTAAGGGCATACTGGTAGGAGGGGCGGAGATGTTGAACAGGCTAGCCCCACACCCATGTGTGGTGGTTAAAAATCAGGATGGATAGCCTGGCTGCAAAGATCTCCCCAAGGAGTGAGGTGTCTCAATCACACACTGGGCTCCCCAGCCCCAAATTCCAATGCTGGGAGGAGAAGTCTCCACAACTTCTGGCTGTGAAAATCAGCAGAGATTGTGATTGAGCGACATGGTGGATTGCTGGAATCCCAGGTGTTCCTCTTAAAGGGCCTGAGGATAGACTCACTCACTCTGAGTGCCAACGCTGGGGCAGCAGCTTGAAGGGCCCAAGGGACATACAGGGAGGAACTGAATTGTCTGGCTTCAGGATGGAGACTAGAGGGGCAGCTTTCTCCCAGATAGAAGTGCTGGCAGAGGCCACCGTTCCTTTATTGACCCTTCTCTCCTCCCAGCGTGCTGACACAGGTGGCCACCATATCTGAGTCTCCATTAACCTGGCTAACCTGGTCACCCTGTCCTGATGATTCCCTGAGACCCAGCCCTACCCAATTTGTGGGCCCACCCAAGTGGCTTCCAGTGGCTTTTCCACATAAATGGCCTGTCTTGGCTCATGCCGTGGACTTTCTTAAAATCTCTCAAAGTTTCACAAGTAGTATCTGGCCTCAGCTTGCCCCACACCCCTTGCTAAGCAGTCCCAAGCTTGGCACTAGTGGAAGCCAGCCTTGGCCTCTTGAGCCCCCTCCAAGCCTAGCGCAGCTGGCAGCCATCTGCAAATTGCTTAGTGGCCCTGGGCAAAGCCAAGGCTATGGTTGGCCTCCTGGCAGGGCCCCTCCCATGAGGCCACAGGGCCAGCACACCCTGTGTCTGGATTCAGAAGAGCCAGAGCACCACCTGAGGCCATATCTGAGGATGACACACCCAAAAGGCAGACTGGGCAGGCACCAGAGCCGTGCTAAAGCGAGTCCTGTTCTGTAGGGTCAGCCCCTGCACAACAGCTCCTCTACTATAGTCAATGGCCAGTTCTCACAACCAGTCGGCCTGCTGATCAATCCCTCTAATAGATCATGTAAACAGCAACCAAAACTAAGCTATAATACGTAGGCACACCAAACACATACAAGCGACACACCTAGAGCACCTGTCTCAAGTGACCAGGGAGACTATGCCGCTGGGCCCTTTAGGATACCTACTACATAAAGCCACTCTACTAAGACTGAGAGAACATAGCAGCCCCCCTACCTAATATATAGAAACAAGCACAGCGAGACAGCCAAAACAAGAGACAAAGAAACATGTCCCAAATGAAAGGGCAGAACAAAATTCCAGAAAAAGAACTAAACAAAATGGAGACAAGCAATCTACCAGATGCAGAGTTCAAAACATTGGTTATAAGGATGCTCAATGAACTTAGGGGAAGAGTAGATGAGTGAGAACTTCAACAAAGAGTTAGAAAATATAAAAATGGAGATAGGAAACATTAAAAAAAAAAAAACCCAGTCAGAAATGAAGACTACAACTGAAATGAAGAATACATTAGAGGAACTCAACAGTAGATTTAAATGAAGCAGAAGATCAAACAAGTGATTTAAAAGATAAGGTAGCAGAAAACACCCAATCAGATCAGCAACAAAAAAAAGAATCCAAAAATTGAGGATAGTTTAAGGGGTCTCTGGGACATCAGGCATACTGACACTTGCATCATAGGGGTACCAGAAGGTGAAGAGAGAGAGCAAGGAATTGGTAATCTATTTTAAGAAATAATAACTGAAAACTTCCCTAACCTGGTGAAAGAAATAGACATATAAGCCCAGGAAGCATAGAGAATTACAAACAAGATGAACCCAAAGAGGCCCACACCAAGACACATCATAATTAAACAGTTAAAGATAGACAAAAATCGTAAAAGCAGCAAGAGAAAAACAGTTAGTTATCTACAAGGGAGCTCCCTAATACTGTCAGCTGATTTCTCAACAGAAACTTTGCAGGCCAGAAGGGAATGGCATTAAACATTCAAAGTGATGAAAAACAAGGACCTACAGCCAAGATTACTCTACCCAGCAAAGCTATCATTTAAAATCGAAGGATAGGTAAAGAGCTTCCCAGACAAGAAAAAGCTAGAAGAGTTCATCAACACCAACCCAGTATCATAAGAAATGTTAGAGGAACTTCTTTGGAAAGAAGAAGAAAAAAACAATAAAAAAATATGAATAACAGAATGGCAATAACTACATATCAGTAATTATTTTCAGTGTAAATAGATTAAATAACTTCAATCAAAAGACAGGGTGGCTGAATAGATAAGAAAACAAGACCCTTACATATGCTGCTTATACAAGAGTCACTTCAAATCAAAAGACACACACAGACTAAAAGTAAAGAGATGGGGAAAAAAATTTCATGAAAATGGAAAAAAAAACAAACCAAAAAAATGGAGTAGCAAAACTTATACTGGACTAAATAGACTTTAAAACAAAGACTATAACAAGAGACGAACACCCAGTAATTCCACTTCTGGGTATTTATCTGAAATAACTCACAACACTACTTCAAAGGGACATATAAATCCATATGTTTATTGCAGCATTATTTACAATAGTCAAGACATGGAAGCAACTTGAATGTCCATCAATGGATGAATGGATAAAGAAGTGGTACATATATACAATGGAATATTACTCAGTCATAAAAAAAATGAAATCTTTCCATCTGCAACAACATGGATAGACTTAGAGGGTACTGTGCTGACTGGAGTAAGTCAGACAGAGAAAGACAAATGCCATATGATTTCACTTACATGTGGAATCTAAAGGACAAAATAAACAAATGAACAAAACAGAAACAAACTCATAGATACAGAGAACAGTTTGATGGTTGTCAGATGGGAAGGTGGTTGGGGAGGTGAAAAGGGGAAGAGATTAAGAAATACAAATTGGTAGTTACAAAACAGCCATGGGGATGTAAAATATAGCAGAAGGAATAGAGTCAATAATATTGTAATAACTATGTATGGTGTCAAATGTATACTAGATTTGTTAGGGTGATCACTTCGTAAGTTATACATAATATTAAAACTAATATAATATTGTATGCCAACTGTAACTGAAAATTCAAAAATGTATTTTGTTTTAAATATAGCTTCTATTCTTTGTCATTTCAATCATTTTCTTACCAATATTCTCGAATTCCTTGCTTACTGTCTCTCCATTTTAACACCTGGTGAAATTCTAATTCTGGCTAACCCTATTTTGCATTTGCATCCAGATTGCCAAGCACTGCTTGAGATCACAAGTTTGGCATACCTCAAGTGGACCTCCATGCCTACTCCTTGTCCTGACCTATTTCTCTAGTCCGCTTTTCCATCCCCCATAGAAGAAAGTCAAATCTCCATATTTTCTAAAGCTTTGAAATCCTTCTCTGTCAGCAGATGAGTTTGCTTCCAACATCACACAAAATATAGAAACCATAAAATATCCTTTTCTTGCCAAACTAAAAATACATCTGAATCTATAACCATATCTTATTCTCTATAACTTCTGTTAAAAAGGAAGAGCCATCTCTTGTCTCCCATCACCGTTACCTTTTCTGGGACTTTGCTCTTTCAATTCTCTTCCTCCTGTATCTTCCCTGTCTATTGGCTTTTTCCTATCAGTTTCTAAAATACTCAATTCCTTTCCATGTGGAAAACAAACAAAGCAATTACAATGAAAATAAAGCTACATTTCCCCTCCATTTTCCTCTCCAAAAATAATCTTATCTTCCTTTTCCAATTAATGAAAGGATTATTAGTTCTGTGTCTACTTCCTCATCTTCCCACTCAGACATCAAACCACAACAATCTTTATTTACCACAAGGACACAAATGACCTTGTGTTACCCAACAAAGCAATTGCAGGCTTTTCTTGTAAGGCTTTTCGGAACTCTCCATGCTCATCTCATAGTGCACTTCCCCCTAGGCTCCAGGTGGCTCCTGGAGTTTCCCCCTACAGGTCTGGCTACCTTTCTCGGGGCCTTTCATCTAAGTCTTCTGCTCATAGTATGCTTCAGAATTCTTTCTTAGGCTATTTTCTCTTTCCATTTGACATATGTCTGGGTGACTTCATCTATTCTCATGGCTTCAATTACTATTTATTGCTGATAACTTCCAAATCCATATTTCTATTCTTGACACATGTCATGAAGTTCAGAAACATGATACTTGGATGTCTTGCCTGCTCTCTAAACTTAGGATCTTGAAAACTGAACCATCCCATCCCTCCTCCGTGAATGGTATCATCCATCACCCAATTTCCACAACACTGTCAATTCTACTTCTTAAAATAGTTTCTCTTTATCTCTAGTATCATCTTTTATTTCCACACACCTTCACCCCTACCTAGGCCATAATAATATTATGTTTGGGTTTTCTTGCTCCTAACTGCCTCTAGTCTTGCTCCCTTCCAATATTCTCCATCCAATGGCTACGGGAAGCTGAGATTGTTTGTTTAAACTTTTATTGTCTCATTAAATTATAAGATTCATGAGAATAGGGACCATGTCTCTCTTGCTAACCTATCAATTACTATAGTGTCTGGTACATAGTGAAATTAAAAAAATATTTGTGGAAAAGATAAATAAATTGGCGACACTGTCTTTACCTAATATGGAAATAATATCGAAAGAGCCCTAAAGACTTCACAGCGCTGCCCTGTCTGTTTTTGCTCTCTAGTGTGCCCCAGAGTCTAGCACAAGTTTGGCCTACATTTGTTGAATGAGAATAAAAATAAAATATGAGATATTAACATGCTTTGCAAAATGACATATAAAATGCAGTACATATGAAACATACAATGAATAAAGCACTATTATTTCTTATACAGAAGAGAACTAACTTGTCTGTTTACAACTGCCAGCTCTACCCTATCACTGTCCTCCCTGTCTCCTTCCCTGCTTTTCTTTTTCCATAGCAGTTTTAATCTTCTATCAGACTCTGTAACGTACTTATTTATTTTGTTCATTGGTATCTCCTCCATTATAAATGTAAGCTCTATTAGAGCAGTAATTTATGTATGTTCTGATATCGATCATATAATAGGTGCTCGATGAATATTTTTAAATTAAATTGACTGTACCTAGGACTGTGCTAGATATATCAAATATTTTATCTTAATCTTTAAAATAACATCTACTTAGATCCTTTTATCTCAGTTTAGAGATTTTCAAAAAGGAGTCTCATAAAAATTACATTGTTCCTTAAGATGTAGAAGAATGCTACATCTTAAAACCAAAAAGGTAAGACAAATAGAAGAACAAATAAGAACAAATAACAGATCAAACTCTCTGGTTTAAACACAAAAATCATGGACTGGATTTTTAAAAGTACAGCAATATGATGAAATTTATGTATATAGTACTTAAACATAAGGACACTATACTTCTTATGTCAGCCAAGATGAAATAAGCCCACTACAGCCTTTCTCTCCCATTCATTAAAGGTAAAACAGCAGGATTAAAAAAGCAACTACTCTAGAACTCTGAAGAACAATAGTAGCAGATTGAGAGAGTAGCCAAAACTTGAAGAACAACTTTCACGGGAATAATTTTTTTCTTCCTCTTTTATCTCCTCACTTTGACCCAAGAGTTGCCCCGCTGTGGAATTATGCAAGTAGTGCAGGCAACAAAAACTCTGGGAGAAACCCCTCGCAGGCCAGACACCCGGGGCAAGGGAGCCCTGCAAACTGAAGAGGGTGGCAGAGATCCCCATGATTTTTTTCTTCCCTCCCTCTATTTATTCCTCCCTCCCTCTCTTCCTCCCTCTATTTTTCTTTCTTCCTTCCTTCTTTCCTTCCTTTTCTTCCTTCCTGTCTATCTCTCTCCCTTTCTCTCTCTCTCTCTCTCTCTCTCTCTCTCTCTCTCTCTCACACACACACACACACACACACACACACACACACAGTCCTGCCCAAGGGTGGCCCCAGTCTTTCTAGCCAGGAGGCCAGGAAAAGGAGCCTCTGAGATATAGAAAGTGTGGGAGAAATCATGGAGTATAGAGGTGTAGAGAGCTGGGGAAATGGATTCCCTAATTCCGTGTACAACTAGATAAAAGTCCCAGGCTCATGGTCAAGCTGTGCATGTGCAGATCCAACTCAGCCTAGCAAAGGCTTTGAAAACTGAACTGCCATTTAAACTATAATCCAAGTCTCACTCCAACCCCTGAGAAGTGTATGCAAAGGAGAGAAGCAAAGAAGCATAACAAATGCTTGGAAAATTAAACTGACATTGGAAACACAACTTACAGTAGATAAGACAGAACTTGCAGTCTCAATCTAAATGGGTTGGTGGCCTGCTAAAATAAACAAAGAAAATCAACATTCTCATCAGGATTTTAACAGGACCTACAATCTCACAACCTAATAGTCAAATAAATGACCGGGATATAATCCAAAATTACTTAATAAACAAAGAAAATCTAACCAATTCTTAAGGGAAGAGACAAATGCCAATCTCAGAATGTCTCAAATATGGGAATTATCAAAGACACTAAAGCAGCTATGATAAACACGTTACATGAGGTAAAGAAAACTCTTTTGAATAGAAAAACAGAAGTTCTTCACAAATAAATGTTTTTTTTTAAAAAAGATGGAAACTGAGAAATACATTATCTGAAATTAAAAATTCACTGGATGGGCCCTTTAGCAAAATGAAGATAACAAAGGAACAAGTTAGAAACCCTGAATATAGATCAAGAGAAATTATTCAATCTGGAGAGAGAGACAGAGAGAGAGAGAAAGAGAGAGAGATTTAAATATATATTGAACTTGTGGGAATATATAAAAAAGGTCCAAGATTATGTCTCCAGAAAAATATCAAGAAAAAACCTCACAAACTATAGATTAATATCTCTCATAAAACTTAATGCAAAAATCCTCAACAAAACATTAGCAAATCAGACAGAGCCAAAATATATAAAAAAGATAATATATCATGACCAAATAAAATTTATCTCTGGATTGCAACGCTGGGACCAATATTCAAAAATTAATCAATGTAACTTACCATATTAACAGACTAAAGAAGAACAATCATATGAGCATACGATATAAAAAGCACTTGACAAAACTGAACATCCATTTATGATTTTGAAAAATTTTTCATCAAGTTAGGGAAGGAAGAAATTTCCTTAAAGAGCATCTAGAAAGGGGCATCTACAGCTACCATTATATTTAATGGAAAATAGAATTAATTATATTTAACAGAAAAATAAGAAATGTATTTTTCCTAAGATCAGGGAAAAGGCATGGATATTGACTTGTATGAATCAGGGTTCTCCAAAGAAATGAAACCAACAGGGTAGATGTGTGTACAGACAGATTGGGGGCAGAGAGAGAGAGAGAAGAGAGTGACAGACAGAGAGACAGAGAGACAGAGAGACAGAGAGACAGACAAAGACAGAGACAGACAGAGACAGAGACAGACAGAGAGAGACAAAGAGAAAATTTTAAGAAACTGGCTCACATGATTGTGGAAGCTTTGGCAAGTCCAAAATCTGAAGGTAGACCAGCAGCCTGGAGACTCGTGGAAGAGTTGAATTTAGGGTTCAAAAGCAGTCTGCTGGAAGATATTCATCTTGCTTGGGTTGGTCAGTCTTTTTCCGTTAAGGCCTTCAACTGACTGAATGTATTCCACCCACGTCGTGGAAAGTAATCTGCTTTACTCAGAGTCTACTGATTCGAATGTTAATCTTATCTAAAAAATACCTTTACAGAAACATCTGGAATAATGTTTGACCGAATATTTGGGTACCATAGTCTAGCCAAGGTGACATTTAAAATCATCAATTATCACAGCTCTCGCAACCCCTATTCAACATCATTCTGGAAGTTCTAGCTAGTGCAATATAGCAAGAGAAGAAGAAAAAGGCACACAGTTTAGAAAAGAAGAAATAAAACTGTCTTTTTTTTTTACAGATAACACAATTTTCAATATAGAAAATACTTGTCACCCAGAAAACTACAACATAGATCCAAGAATTAACGAGTGAATTTAGCAAGGTCTCAGGATACATGACTAATATATAAAAATTAATTGTATTTCTATATAATAATAGTGAATGGTGGAATTCAAAATTTTAAAAAACACTAATTACAATAATACTAAAACCTGAAATATTTAGGTAAAATTTTAAGACAATATATATAGGCTCTGTATGCTTAAAACTATAAAACACTAATGAAAGAAAGCAAAGAAGACATACAAAAATAGAGAATTATACCTCTTCACATATTGGAAGACTCATTACTAAGATGTTAATTCTCCTCAAATTGATCTATAGATCCAGTACAATCTCAATTAAAATTCTAATTTTTGTGGATATTGATAAGCTGATTCTAAAATTTGTATGAAAAGCCAAAGGAATAGCTGACATAATTTTGAAAAGAATACTCTGATTTCGAGACTTACTATAATACTACAATAAGCACAACAGTGCGGTAATGGTGAAAGAACAGAAAAACCGATCAATGAAACAGAAAAGAAAGCCCAAAAATAGATTCACTTCTATATGGTCAATTGATTTTTGACAAAGGTGCAAGGCAACTCCATCAAGAAAGAATAGCCTTTGCAACAAATTATGCTAGACCCATTGGACATCCACATGCAAAAAAATTACATAAACCTGAGCCCATACCTCACGTTTTACACAAAAATTAATTCAAAGTAGACATGGCATAAAACACAGAACTGTAAAATGTTTAGAAAAAATCTTCGTGACTTTGAGCTAGGCAAAAACACAATACTAACAGTACAGTACATTAAAAAAATTTTTCATAAGCATAAAAAGTAAAACTAAAGCTTTTTTCATAAACTAGACTTCATAATTTAAAAGCTTTTGCTCTGTGAAAACACAGTTAAAAAATAAAAAGACAAGTCACATACTGGGAGAAAGTATCTGTACATCACATATCTGGTAAAGGTCTTCTGTCTGGAATATGTAAAAACCTCTCAAAACCCAACAATAAGAATATGAAGCATCCAATTAAAAGATAGGTGAAACATTTTGAAAGACACTTCGCCGGAAAAAATATAGAAATGGCAAACAAGCACATGAAAAGATACTCATGCTCACTTCAAAGGGCAGCACATATACTAAAACAAAGATACTCAACGCCATTAGTCATTAAGTAAATGAAAAATAAAACCACATTGTGATATTACTAAACACTAATTGGTATGATTAAAATAAATTTTGGAACTGACAATTGCAAATGCTGGTGAAGACGTGGAGCAACCAGAAGTCTCAGAAATTGTTGGTGGGAATGCAAAATGATTCAGAAACTTTGGAAAACAGTTTGGCATTTTCTTATAAATACTTACCACACGGACTAGTAACCTTACTCCTAAGTATTTACCCTAGAGAAATGAACCCTTACGTCAACAAAAAAAAAATTGTTAATAAATGTTTACAGTATTAATAATAACTTATTAATTTATAATTAACAAAAAGTGGAAACAATTCAAAGTCCTTCAGCTGGTAAATGAATAAACAAAACGTTGTACAGTCATAAGATGGAATATACTATACAACTCAGCAACAAAAATTTACAAACTATCGATATACACAGCAACATGAATAAACATCAAATGCACTGTGCTAAGTGAAAGAAGCTAGGCTCAAAACCCTATTTATATATTGTATAAATCCATATATGACTTTCTAGATAAGGCAAAACATAAGTACAGAGAACGAGAGCTGGGGTAGGAAAAGGGCCGACTACAAGGGGCTGCAGCAGGAATGGGGTGGGAGGGAAAGAACTGTTCTGTATCTTAAACTGTGGTGACAGTTACCTATCTCTATTCACTTGTCAAAACTCATAGACCTGTACACCAAGAAAAAAAAAGTGAATTTTACTCTAGGTAAATTTTTAAGAATAATGTTCTATTTATTGGGGGTGGGGGGGAAATAGAGAGATGAATAATTAAAGGATAGAGAAAGATTTATCAGACAAGTACTATCCAAAAGAAAGCCGGTGTAGCTCTACTAATATCAGGAAAAATGATTTTTTGGTAATTTGCCCTGGGACATATAGCTCATAAGGGTCAGGTTAGGCTTCAATCTACCTCCTTCTTGCTATAAAGTCTATGCTTCTTAACATATTTTAATGACTCACATTCTAGTTATTAAGACTTCAGGAATTTATTAATTAGAAAGACAGTCCCTCACAAGCACACAAATTCTACCATGAAATAAATGCAGTTTTCATATTTTGAGAAAAATCAGTAAATGTTCATCTAGGAAAATGTCTAATTAATATTGGTGAAACTTGCTTGACTTGGGAGATTTCTTACATTATTTTCTTTTACTAATAAAAGAAATCATCCAATATTCTCACCTAAAATTTCAAATTTTTTCCCAGACTTCTTTCTAAAAAAAAATCAATATTAGCCTTTAGAATTGAAAGATCCCTATGACAGAGATAAGTGATCAGAGGAACCTGTCTGCTTTTAACTGAAACATTTTCAAGAAAAACTAGAAGAAAATTAGCTACATAATATCATTGTAAGAGCTGAATGTGCACATGTACCTGGAAATATTTAGGGCACATCTTGCTCTTTACCAGAAGTTAAAGGTAAATGATCATATTAACCATTAAGTAATACTTTCACTTACAAAATTAGAATGTTCAGTCTTCAGAAAAGTCAAAGTGGAAAGTCAAGCAAAAAAGCAATTAGATAAAGTTTCAAGCAAGTCCCTAAATCCCAAGAAACTATTGTAGTACTGTTCCCTTCTAAGAATTTTTTTCAGTTAAAATATAATAACTGCCTGTCCTTAGAATGTTACAAAATGAGAGCAATAACTTCCTAGACCAGATTCAGGTTGTAAAATCTCTGCTTTGGGGATTGAGTTTAAAGTTAAGGGCAAAACTACAGAAAACATAGAAAATGTGCAGATTCAGCCTCGCCTTCTGTTTTGTTTATTAAGTGAAAATCTGGTTTCTTCTGCTCATCTATATATGGCCTGGTATTACTTAGTCAGAATGTCTATGAATAAAATCTAGAATTTAGGCAGGTAAATTAAATGAAAACCCTAAGGGAGATACACTCCGTTACTAGCTAAATCCCCTTAATCAAACTTCTCCAGGCCCAGTCTCTCCCTGCCTCCGAAATTTCCTCTTATTTTCACTTTAAAATATATGAGGGCTTCTTATTTCCACAGACACGGTGTGTAACATCATGCATTAACGAGGACCTGAAGAGAACATTCATAGATCAGGAAATGGACTTTACTTCCTGCTAAACTCCAGCCCTTAGAAGTGTTCTGAGGGCACTCGGACTCAGCTGAGGTCAGTCACCCGAACCCCTGAATGTGAACTTGGAATGGGTGCACAAATCATTTTATTTATAGAGACAGGCAGATGTACATAAAATAAAGAGCTCTCGTGATTTCCAAACCACCACCTGGAAAGTCACTTTTGTCCTTAGATGAACTAGTCTGGAAAACCCCCATCTCAGAATGACTGGTTGGTTATGTTGTACTTTAGATTTTTTTAGTCTCTGTCCAATCTTGGCTGAAGAGGATTGGGATGGTTAGATAGATCCTGCCAAGTTTGGGGGTAGAGTGTTGTTAGTCTGCCAGAACAAGAGAGGATTTTTCTTCAAGTAGCACAGGGAATCAAGACCGAAGCCAATGTTGACTAGAGAGAGCTGAGGTTTGTGCATCAGTAAGACCACTCTCAAGTACCAAGGTCATGGAACCACAGGGCGTCAACACTAGTGTTACACAGCCAAGTGCTTCAGGCCAGGCAGGAATGAGACAGCAGTGAAAGCAGACTGCATGCAAGTGAGGAAGAAGGCACGTCTTGGGTAGTTTTCCTGAGCTACTTTGGTGCGTGTACAGGTTGGCCATTTTTATCTAAGGTACAAGCGAGTTGAGCTGGCTTAAAAAAACAAGGCAGACACTATTGGCAGCCGTAGAAAGTTAAGACCCTTAGTTTCCGAAGTTGACTGGCTATAGTTTCCGACTCCAAGGGAGCTTACAGAACATACTCAGAGGGCCAAAAGCCCATCTCCTATAAAGTGCCAGGATGGGAGCTAAATTCACACACCTTGATCTCCTTCCTCTTGGTCATACCATTAGTTTTTAGAAGTTGCCTCAGTTTGAAAGAACGAACTCGGTAATATCCAAGGCTGTGGACTCTAAGAAGCGTTTATTCAATCATTCCACAAAATAACTTCAGCAGATGCAAAGGTAAGCCTGGCCACACTGATCTCAGTCAAGACAAAAAGGATTATTTTTTCTGACTGACCTGCTAGAAACAATACAGACTTATATACTCCTGATTCAACTCCCTCAAAAGATAGACCTGACACGGCTCAAAACTAAAATGCCCCTTGAAGAGGAATAAGACAATGACAGTTGTCTAGCTTTAAGTTGATAGTCTTTTGAATTATATCGACAATATGTCCTCTAGTTCATACGTTTGCAAACATTTTAAAGCAGTAGAACACTTTGTAAATAAAACCTTACAAGGAACACAAAAACAGAAGGAAGTGAAGGTATTTTGATTGAAGTATGATGGAAGGCTCCAAAAACCCATCTACTTATTTTAGCCTCTTCCGAATATGTCCCCTCTTTCCCCAACACCCTCACGTACACCCTAACACACACATAGAAGGGCCCCCAGATATCCACACTCAACGATGGGGCTTTCCTGATCTCAGAGTAAAACTCAAATTAGCTGGCACAGTAATTTCACGAGATTGGAGTACATGAAATGATAATGATTTGTTTGATTCAAGCTTCATCAGCAGAAGAACTGTTTGCTCAGATGAGATTGTTTCCCTCTGGTCCACAACTCTAGGGATAGCCATTTTGATCAATGGGGAAACAGTGGCCAAGATTGTGTAAAGTTATAACCTAGTTCTCTTAAATCCAACCCCGAGAGGAAACATTATTGACATATTCAAGAGACCAGCACTATCGATCATTCAGCTTTTTCTGGTGGTGATAAAGGCACTGATGTCAAACGTGCCCATGATAAACTGTAATAAAATGTAGAAAATAATGGCATTTCAACGACTATTTCTACCTATGAGATGGACTTTGGAGGATCAAAAATACCATTTTACAGGACTCTTGAATGTATTTTCTCATTTGACAACTGTTTGCAACTGATTTGATTGTATGATGATGACCTGGAAGTCAAGGGGGGAGAGGAAGAAGGCATTAGGAACCTTCAGATGGGTTACATAAGCAACCTTCCGAGGTCTAAGGCTTTCACTGTTCTGGCCGTCCTCTAGTGGAAAAACTTCCCTGAACTGCCCTGTGAGGGTGTGAAGGACAGGCCACTGCATTCTTGGTCATTGAAGACTATCTGAATATTGATTGGGGCAAGGGGTGGCGGGGAGAAAGCCTGGCAGAAAGGAACATATTGATTAGAGGAAGGTACTTAGACATGTATTCAACTCCTTTCATCAACAAATGGTTTACAAAATTGATTACAATATCTATATAGTATTCAATTGTAGATGTATTGTAGGATAGGTTCACATATATCTATATCTAAATAAGAAGCTGTATGTTTAGCCCCAAGCCCAGTAACAAGCACAGATTATAGAATGCCTGGCATGGCTCAGGGAAAAGCATGTGGAGATAGATTCTCATTGAGGCCCAGATGGGCTACTTTCACTGCTCATGCAGGCTTGGGACAGTCCTCCCATTAAGTGGCAACCACATCCCATAATAAACAGCATGCCGAAAAAAGCCATCTAAAGCAAAATGTCTCTCCTGAGAAAGGAGACTGCTACCAGAATTTTTCAAATCTTTTGAATGAGAACTACAAAACTTTATCTAGTTAACTAAGTAAATATAACCCCTAAGTCCTCTATATTAGCTTTCTTCTCCATAAACTATCAGTCTTGGCTTGTGAATACACTGCTCTAGGAAACTGTGAAGCTCAACAACTAACTCTTCTATTGACCACTGCTCGGGTATATTTTATACAGAAAAGAAATTATGTCTTCTGCTTCTTCTTTTCACAGTATTTATGGATTAATGACAATAACAGCTCACATTCTTAGCATCAAGTATGTGCCAAGAATTATGCTAAAAACATCACATGCATTAATTTGTATCACTCTCTCATCAACCCAGTGGGGTAGTTTTTATAATAGTCCCTGTATGGAAATAATTTCCCATTTTATGAATGAGGAAGGTAAAAGGTCAAATAACCTGTCCTTGGTCACATTACTAATAAGTAGAAGAACCCAAAGATAAACTCACATGTTTCTGACTTCAGCCCCAAACTCCCAACCTTTGGGTGCAGCTGTATGTTACTATACCAGTCAAGATTCAGTTGCAAAAAACATAATCTACTCTGACTAGTTGAAGCTCTCATTGAGAGGGGTGCGTAAACAAATTCTAGATGACTTCCCAGGGACAATTAATAAAGCCACACTGGAGAACTGAAAACTATGGAACCTACTGCTTCTTCTCAGATCAGGAATCTGCCATTCTAGAATCACACCCCCATTCCCATGATCAGAAACCTGCCTCTACTGCAGCCACCTCCAGGGCCACGCCATACCTGCCGCAATTCACACCAAGAAAATGACTGCCCCTTGACACTCTGCCTCTTGACACTCCCAAAGCTAGTGATTGAGACTGGAGCCACATGGATAACCTCCATGACCTACAGTGCTTCCACCAAACGCAACCTCCACACGCTTCTGTTTTCCAAATGCTGCACAAATGCATCTGACATGATAAGTCTAATACGGTTAAATTCGGGCTCCCTCCCCCCACGAGAGAAATGGAGAATTGTGTTTTAGCTTTCCAGTGTCTGCAGTGCAAGAAGGGCACAAGAAGAGAAGGATGGAAAGGATGTTAAGTTCTAATCCACCATAGTTGCTATAAGTTCCAGGGTTGTCCTGAGGAGGGTTCTTCTGATTAGGGCTGCAAAATTTTGTGTATCTAGGAAAAGGTTCCAGAGTTTTCATCATATTTTCAAAAGGGTCCATGACCCCAAGTGGATCGAACCCAGTGTAACACAGTACCATGCATATGATACCACCTTGAGAATGAGATGAGCATCACGGTTGGAGCTAAAACAGTGCTTAAGGACACGAGCTCTCGCGTACAGCTCCCTGAGCTCCAATTCTGCTTCTACAACTTAGTAGACGTTCGACCTTTTAGCATGCTACCTAATTTCTTTGTTCCTCAGTTTCCCCTTCTCTAAAATATGGAAAGTAGTATCAACCTAGTAAAGGTGTTCAGAAGATTAAATGAAATAATATGTGTAAAGTACTTAGAAGAATGCCTGGTACTTGGGAAATGCTACCTAAATGTTAGCTATTGTTACTGGAATAATTTTTAGACAAGATAAATTCTAATCTTAAAAGGTTATATAATAGAGTTTCATTCAAGCCCCATGTTTTTAAATTTATTTCCAACTTCACAGAGCTTTTAGAAGAAGTAAGAACTTGATTTCCTGTGACAGCAAACAGAAAGACAAGCACTCATCTTTATGGTGATGACCTGCTTCCACTTAAAGAATACATTAATCTCATGGCCAATTACTGCCACTGTGCCAAAGCGCAACTGGGCCAAAACCAAATTTGTCAGCTTTAAAAGATGTTCTTCAGGCCCCAAATGGATAATATTTTGAAAGTATTCGAAATGCTAACTCTTTAATTATTGGGGTGGGGGGAGGGATATATTTACAGTTACCTCATCCTGGCAGGCCCAGTCCAACACAATTTTACTCACTCAAATATTCCACACAAGTCTTGTTATCTGGGTAAGGTAGATGACTGATAATTTCAGCTACCAAAAACCTTGCAGTCCAAGATCCTATTTTCCATGCTTAAAGGAGCAGGACTTACGAGTTTCCATGGACCCTGTTCAATCATTTGCACAAATCTAATGAAGCTGACAAAGAAAAGCCTTGGCCCTGCCAGCAGGTCTGCAGCCGCCTCGGGACAGTAAAGACAATGCTCAGTCTTGGCAGGAATGGAAATCAGACCCTTTAATTCTGACCAAACATTAACTTCCTCAGTGTCTAACATGTACGTGCCAATCAACTGCAGGAACAACCTACATCTCGGCTATTCATCAGTAACTTAGTGTTAAAGTCTTTGATACGTGACTCCAATTAGAAGCCTGGTTGACAGCAGATTGTAACACATTAAGAAAAACAATTATGATCAGTGTCAGCCAGCACTTTGGGTTCAAATGGGCTCTCTAATATACTGCTGGTAGGAGTACACCTTTTCTGAGATTGACATGGGTATAGCTAACAAAATCTTTGAAAGTGAATATTCACTGACTCACCAATTCCACTTCTAAAAATTTATTCCAAAGAAATAATCAAACAACTGCATAAATTATGTGTACGAGGAAGTTCACTTAGGAATTATTTATAATACAAACAACTGGAAAAGAATTCAATGTTCACAACATAAAATTGGTTAAAACAATTACAGGATGGCCTTAGAATGAAATTCTGTGCAGTCATTAAAGGAAAAATTTAGATGTATTTAAGTATTGGCATGAAAAGTTGTCTATGATGTAAGTTTTAAAAAACAGGTGCACAGTATGATCTCATTTGTGTTTGTCTATATTCACATGTAATATATACATATGTGTGAATGTTTGTATTATATGTATACATAATTATATAAATACATAATATTTTAGAAAGCTATGCACTGAAAGGTTAACAGTGGTAACTTTTAATTTTTGAGACTATGAGTAAAATTTATTATTTCTACTATTTGGTATTTTATTAAAAATTATCTATTACTTTTTTAATCAGGAAAAAATAAGTTATTAAAAAAATTTAAGCCCCAGTGATAGCACCTTTATTTGAGGCTAGTCAAAGATATGCACTGAAATTCACACATTCAGAATTACACAGAATATCTAAGCTCTTTCTTTCTATATTTTATCAATATAGGAATAAGCAAACTCAAGTGCCTTTAGAAGACAGGCAGGCAAAGTACATAAGTGAAATAGGATATGAGACAATAGGGCAGGGAAGTGACCATAACCGACTACAGAGCATAATATTCAGTCCAAAGGCATTCAAATTCAAAATATTTCTAAGCACTCGAAATACATCTGCAGGCTCAGTTTGAACAGTAATTTGCTAATTAGGACCTGTACAGTGTAAACCTACACAGACGCAGTACATTACACAACGACACTGAGCATCACTCTCTCCCTCCCCATCTCCTAAAGTTGGTTTAAGTGGTACCTATAAAGGAGACAATTTTTCACATTTGTAAAATTATCTTTCTAAAATTTAATATAAGAAAAATAGTTTATCTCTCCTGATAAACTTGTTTGCTCCCTTCTATAACAGAATGAAACCATGGATTTAATTAGCTTTCCCTTTCGCTTATTTGTTGTTTTAGAAAGCTCAGAAACTTCCTTAGCCTAGGTTTTGTGTTGCAGTTGTCTTTCCCCTCCATCGTTTAGTTCTTATTCACTTGCTTTGATGGTTATAGCATATGTCTTAATCTTATATTAGAGTGTACATATATATATACCACTTGAAATATTTTCGAAATTCAGATTAGACAGAGGGAAGTAAAAATAAATTATAACCTGAAAAAAAATGACATCGGCATACAATAAAATGGTTGCGATGATTTGCACAAATACTTTATATACTTTGGTATTATCTCTATATACTGGCTAAATTTTAAACGAAAAATATATAGAATGCGAATGTAATATGGAAAATTTGGCAGCTAACATGGAAAAAAATCAGGAAAACAACAAGCAAAAGAGAAGCTAAAAAGAGGTAGGAAGTAGAATAAAAAGGTGTAATAACTGCAATATAGATTATGAATGTGCAGCAACCATTGTGCCAAAATAAGATAAAACAAATAGTGTCTTTCTTAAAAAGCTCATACCCCACTACAAGGGACTCAAAAGCTGTCTGGGTAAGTGCATCTACAGAATCCATCTTCCACTGCCTTCCCACTCCCCAGGCTGCTCTACCTACCTCAAGCTGCAGCTTTACCACCCACCCATCAATAACCTTTTTCTCAAAAACTGGAAATGAGAATATAAATATTCCTCAGACTTGAAGTTTTGGAACTAAGATGTTTATTAAAAATTAAAAATTGATGGTAGGTAATTATCAAAATGAAATGTGCTAAGATGAGTAATATGAAAATAAATTATTAAATATTTTGAATAGTATTTTATTTTTACATTTATAACTGCTCCTTTTTGGGGGGACAGAAATTTTAAGAATCAATGAAACGCTGGGAAATTCTTTAAAGAAAGCTTTTGTGTGAAATCAAGGCATGTGCTAAGTCAAAAGTATAACTTTGATGGTTAAAAGCTAAGCAATATTCTGCTCAACCAGATATACATATAACAGAACATTAACCAGACTCTTGTTTTAATTATCTCATGAAATAAACTTCAATTTATAGAAGTAAAACCCAAATACTCCATTATAATCTAGTTACTTGTAAGAAATACATATCTTGTTTAACTATTTATCTTAAAGTCTCAATGAAGTGGAATAAAACAAAACATCTTAAGAACTAATTTAATAAGACTAGGGCCTTAAATAATAAATCATCCCCCCTTTTACTTAGATTAATTTGAACAATAAATTAGTGGTTAGCAGTCAGAAAACTTTAGAAAGTAAAAGCTGGATGAGAAAGTAATATACCAATGCCTAAATAGAATTTCATATGAATGTTATTCCAAAAACACTCCAGGGTGTAAGCCCCAAAAAATTTGAAAAAAGTTAATTGTTTAGAGATAATGACAAAGAAGTTTCACATATTTCTTTTTAAAAATACATTTCTTAATGTAAGTAAAGTCTGAGGAACTAACAAATTTATAAAAATGTTTTTTGCCCCTAAACAAGAAAAGCACAATGTAGTAGTGTGAGTGACAGTAGACATTTCTGAAAGATAAAAAAAAAAATTGAATATGGAAAGTGAGGTACTTTGATGATGTAAGGTACCCACGGCATCAGCATTCGATAAATATTGAAAGTCACAATGCATGTGCATACTGACAATCTAAAAATAATTACAAATACAAACACTATCATCATTACCTTAAGATACCAAAGAAAGTGAGATATGATGAAAACATATTTCACTCTCCTAAAACAGTGAAGTGTGATAGAATCACTGTGTACTATTAAAACAAAAGTCTGCAAGATACATGCATATATTTGCACACAGTATACATAATATACATTTACATTTATAAAATCACCCACTGAAGTGACTTATTAATGTCCACAATGAATACTAAGAAACTCAGAATGAACAAATTCGTAGCAAATTACAGAGAAAACAATCACATGATGTCTGCAATGCCATTTAAATAAAACCACTAAGAAAGAGCCAGAAATGGAGCTGGCAGTGATTTTGAGGCAGCAGCAGCAATCCATAAAGGCTTCTTAATTTTCTTGTCATTTAAGAATTAAGCCACTTCCAGTTCACACAGATCCTACCAGGTGCACTAAATTGATGTCATTATGAGCCATCAGGAAATACCCACCGAGACCTATACCAACACTAAGAAGTTTTGTTAAACAGCTGTGTGTTTTAATTGATTTGTATTATTTAAAATAGGAACAGTTAAAAGTCAGTTATCGGATGTTGTGTAAAAGAGATGCCTAAAGACTCTAGGGAGACTGAGTTCAGAAGAAAGCCAATCACTGGAACTTCACTGGAGCACTTAAGATTATTACTAGAGGAAGCACAATTAAATCATCAGTTTATCAGCCATCATTATAAATCACCAGGCAACATATCAAGCTTCATTATTTAAGAATCCTTAACCAGTGACTTCCTGTATTACTGAGAGTTAAAAGCAATTTATTCACCAAAAGGTACCTAAAGAGTTTTGTTTTTTGTTGTGTTTTGATTTTTTTTTCCCTGAGAGATTTATGATGGAACTATAATGAAAACTCACTGAAAGTTATTATCATATTTTTGCATGTTTTAGACATGTAAAGTCTTCGAAGTGAAATCAGTGGTGTTTGGGATATGCAAAATGTGCACTGCACAGGCTCTTCCTATTCCACCCCCTACAAATATTTAACCCAGTTCTCTCACAGTACTTACATGGGATCATATGAAAAAAAAAAAATCAAAGAGTTTCTTATCCACCCAATGCCATTCATTTACTTGCATTAAGATAGCCTTGCCTAGGCATATGGAATCAAAAAACAAAATTCCTCAGAAGTCTTGATTTCCAAATTCAAAATACACACAGTTCAGGAATTAAAAGAATACATTTGAAAGGAGATATGAGACGGGTTGAGTTTTACATAAAATCCTCTTTTTATTAGTCTTCCCACCACTTCTCTATAGATGCTATCATTATCTTTAATAAAAGAATCTTCATAATTTGTCCAAGGTCAAGCAGCTAGTAAGTGGTGGTACCCTGAGTCAAATCCACTCTGGCTCCAGCATCTTGATGAAGGCTCTGAAAGGAAGCAAGACTACTTGGAAAATGGTTGAGTCCACGTCTGGGCAGGAATTGCATAACACGAATATACAACTTGTTACATCAAAAAGCAAGACATCAGCAAAGCTACTTGGGTTATATCAAAATAGCTCAGGAACCAACTTAAAGAGACTTTCTCTGGCCAAATAAAAGGAAAATTGAGCATCAATAAAGATAATCACTACAATAAACTGAAATGCTTATAACATTTATATCTATGAGTTCATAAAGATACATAAAAAACTTTCTTGATCACTTTTTGGAGGATGCTAGAGAATCAGCTTATCTTGAAAGCTAGAATATAAAGACAAAGAATCAAGTATTCATCCCTTTTCTATACAAAGCATACCTAAGGTAACTAAACTGGTGAGGGAAACTGTCATTAAAGAAGTAGTCCAACTAATAAATAATGAATAAAAGAATTAGAACATCGTCATTTTGCAATCTTGAATGAACTAATGAATCTAGGCAATAATCAGTGGCTGCTCACATCACAAAAAAAAGATCAATAACCAGACTTCATGTTCTTCCAGATGGAAGTATCCAGAACCTATGAAGTATTCTTGCTCAAAAAGCCAAACCTGAATTTGATCAAGTCTCAAGATCTAACTGCCAGTTTATAGAAAAAAAGGAGAAACGCTAAACAACACAACAGAGATACAATTAGAAAAAAAAAAAATCCAGACTGCAAATACTATAGGACAAACTTGTTTCTTCAACAAAAAAACTGTAAGGAAAAAACAGAGGGAAGAATAAGAATCTTAGATTCAATATGTCTTAAGAGATATTAACCATTTTAATGTGTAAAGTTCACTGGATACTGTTAAAAAAAAAAGAAACAATTGGAGAAATTTAAGCATCAATAGTTTATCTTAAAATATTAAGAAATTTATAATTTTAGTTGCAATAATAGAATTATGGTTATGTTTTTTAAGAGTCCTTATCTTATTTTTAAATTAAATTTTTTGTGATAACTGTAGATTCACATGTCATTGTCAGAAGTGATACAGAAATCCCTCATACCCTTCACCCAGATCCCCCAGTGCTAACATCTTGCAAAACTATAGTATACTATCTAAACCAAGATACTGACGTTGACACAGTCAGATACAGAACATTTCCCTCATGTTGCCTTTTCTGGCCAAACCTACTTCCCTCCCACCCACAACTCTCTTCCTAACTCCCTGGCAACCGTATATCTGTTCTCCGATCTATAATTTTGTCATTTCAAAAATACTAGATAAATGAAATCATATGCTATGCAATCTTTTAGGATTTTTTTTTTTTTTGCACTCCGCATAATGATCTGGAGACTCATCTAGGTTATCGAGTGTATCAATAGCTGATTCCTTTGCATTGTTGAGTAATCTTCCATGGTAAGGATATACGACAGTTTGTTTAAGCATCCACATTCACAAGGACACCTGGGTTGTTCCCATGGGCTACTTTGAATAAAGCTGCTATAAACATGTGTGTGGAGTCCTTATCTTTTAAAAATATCTTCTTAAATATTTATGGAGGAGATAAAATGATGTCTAGGATTTGCTTCCAAAAAATTCCAGATTAAATGAGATACCAGAAAAATAAGATCAGCCATGAGTTTATAAGTACATTATACTATTTCTACTCTTGCATATGTTTATAAAAAGACAGTAAGAAAAAATTACTCATCTGACCACTATATACCACATACATAAACATACACAGCTTCAATTAAAATTAAAAGTATTCTTTTTTATCTAATAACTTTAGCTGGTCCCAAGATCACAGAAACCCTTTACCTAAAACATAGAGCCCACACTTTCCAGCGATCATTATTGTATATTCGCTCTATCGATTTAGGCAGATCCAGCTTAGGCATCTGTTAACTTTTTTTCGGAAGTTCCTTATTAGGCTGCAGGGTTGAGATAATAGGTAGCCTGTAATGTTGGACAAAAGCAGGTAAGTAATCACCATAATCAAATGTATGAGATTCATGAGTGGTTTGTCTTCAAAAGAGAGGGCTCGTGTCTGACATGAGCAGGTCCTTATCATCAAGACAAATGTTGAGAGAACAGAAGTGTGATTACGAAAGATGAAGAGCAACAAACTATATGAGCACAATCAAGCCTGAAAATTAACTGAAATGCATTTTATATTATGCGAAGGCTGCTTTTGTTTTTAAGCCACTCTAAAGGACAGGATATTATTATCACGTTCAGTCTGCACGCTAATGGTTCTTTAGTATAATTCTGTAAAACGGTGTCTCCTATTTGGTGCCACCGATATTCTACCAGCTCATTCTCCCCTCATGCTGTATCACACCCTCCCCTTCACCCCACAATTTTTTCTTCACATGGGGCCTTATAAAAGTGAAGACCCACCCTCTCGAAGATCTCAAGCAAAGAAGAGCACAGAAATACCAACTCATTAACTAACCTGAGATTAGAAGCCAAGACCTCCAAAGGAAATATCCATGATGACTTTCAAACGTCAAATAGTGCAATGGCAACCAACAGGTTTCTCTCGCTAGGTCTTTAGTGCCTGTACATGCACTGTGATGAGCTATTCCAAAGCTTAAATAAAGTTTTTTATCTTTTCTAATAAGACAAATTCCAAAGGAATATCTAAATGTTATAATTGTGTTACAGTTTCGTTATATCAAACATCCCTCATATCAAGTAGGCCCACACTTGGTATTAGCTAGTAACACTCATTGTGATAGGATCTGATCCTTACCTATTATGCCATGTGGTAGGTAGGAAAAAATGTTCCACTAATAAACTATCTATATGACACTAAAATGCCTATAAATTGAAAGATATTAATCAATTCCATTGATTAATATCTTTGGTTCATTTGGTTGCTTTAGCAACGTAGCAGTTCTATTAATGGAAAAAGATCTATTTGTAATGTCATACTGGAAAACTAAGAAAATACAGTTGAGTTCAAAATCTTGTTCATGTGACATGACAAAACAGAGAAACGTAGAATTAAAACCCAAAAGGACACAGACTACCAGGAATTGTGCAATAGGCTTGCACTGAGAACATAATAACAGGACTGCTAGAGACAGAAAAATGAAATGGATAAGAATTGAGCTCAGGAACATAATGGAAAACATAAATGAGAAGAAGCTGAGACAAAAGACACTAAAGTTAAATACATATATAGTTTTGGATGTTCTCTTCCTTTATCCTTTGCTATCTTCATTTACTCTTACAATCAAACATTTTCTGGGTCCTGTGGATTCTGATACTACCATATAAGCTTTTGGATGGTTTGTGGTCACTGACAAGACATTGGAAGTTGAAACTCTTAGCACTCACCTTGACATACTTGAAGGTTAGTTTAAAATACTTTGCATAAAATTAAATGCTCTTGCCAAAAATCTTTACAGCTGATTTGCTTATATATCTCATTACCATTTATCATTGTAACCACCCATGCCTGTTCTACGGAACTAGGATTTCAGAAGGGGCCATTCTTGTGAGCTGACAGGGTTTCAGAGGAAGGAACATAGGAGAGAATAAGAGAAAGAAATATAAAGACAGAACAAAGGCAACAGGGAAGGCATTGAACCTGGAAAGAATTTCAAGAACACACTGCACAAGATGGGTTCAGGTAATTAATGGCGATGTTTGGCAGGAGCTGAGACTGTGTGGAGTGGAATAGAAGATAAGCTTGAAAGGGCAGGCTGGAATGGAGGATGTATATGTTGTCTTGCCGCTGCCCAAGATAAGCCTCATATGTATGTTCCCCTGATAAACTGTGGATGCAATAAACAAAAGAGAGGAGTGAAGGAAGGAAGGAAGGATGGAGGGAAGAAAGAAAAGAAAAAGAAAAAGAAAAGAAAAGAAAAGAAAAAAAAAGAAAAGAAAAAGAAAAGGAAAGAAAAGAAAAGAAAAAAAAGAAAGGGCAGGTTGGAGCCAGGGAGTGGCAGCCACTAAAGCCCAAGTGAGGCATTTAGACTACATGTCATATGCCTTTGGGGAGCTACTGCAGCTTTGCACATGGCTAGGAGAAATGCAGGAGTTGTAAAGATCTGACTAATGGTAAGGAGAAGGGAGGAAAGGAGCAGAAAACCAGAGGTAGGAGGCTTTACTAACTGTTCCAGGTGAGGCTACAGGGCTTGATCTAGGAGGGTCAAAGTGGGGGAGGAAAAGGAAAAAATTAATTTGAGGGGCAGTGTGAAAGATACATACACTTACACCTAGTTTTGTCCTCAATTAAAACCTAGAAAATGGTCATTTGCAATCATTGTCAAAGAACTACTTATGAAATGCTAAGGATTCTTATGTTGATTGGGAGGTAAACTGTCATTATTATGATCAAACACATAAGAGGGCATGAAAATTCTAATCGTTGATAAAGTCATTTTAAAAGAATCTTTGATTAAGCCTAACAGAGCCTTGGAAAAATAAGACTTTGATATAAGTAAAAATTATATTTAAGGAGACCATGATTGGTTGCAAGGTGATGAGTACTTTTAAATTTCTAAAATAATTAACTGCTGATTTTAGCAAGGCAGTAATAATGACTTATATGACTGACAGGTCTATTTTCTCTACTTTTGCATATCTACTTATATTTACTTTCACGGATCTATTTTTCTCTACTTTCTCAGATCACTATTGCAAACCTACTGTTAATCAACAGTTAATTTTTTTTACAAATGAACCTATGAGCAAAACTTTGAAACATTACAGGTGATACCAGCTAAATCATCTATTTTTTCAGTGTATATGCTAACTTTGCTTCTATTCTCACTTACTTAATACATTTTTATTGGGCCTCACTCCATTATAAGTGTTGTACTGGTGCTGGGTGTTCCATGAAGAGTATAACAGACATGGCATGTCCTCATGAGAGCACACAGCATAATGGAAGAGACAGACAGTAATTTTAAAAAATCCAAATATGTAATTAAAATGTGATAAGCACCATGAAAAAAAATTACAGTGTGCTATGAGAGTGGATAACAGGGAGGCTAAATCAAGCCTGGGTCTAGGAAGGTTTTTTAAAGAAAAATGTCTTTGAGTTGAAACCTGTAAGTATATAAAAGAATGAAATAGGAAAAACAGCAGAGGAGAGAGAACTAGATTTTAAAAAATGAGCATAAGGAAAAGATTGCATAAAATAAAATGAAGATATTCTCTAACCTGTTGGGTAATAGTATCCCATGGTCCCTGCTGCAGCCGTGTCTTATAGCACTCACGTACTCCGTCCCAAATGTCCTTCAGAGCTAAAGGTCTTCCATCTGTTAAAACGTAAGGTAAAGATTGTCAGTAATCCATGTGACATAATGGTGCTTGGTGTCTATTTAGAACTATCAGAAGAATATTATGATTTTTTCATAAACTTACTAATACACATACTATTCATATATCAAAAGAGCGCTATATGAACTAATATTTTCTTCCTGAAGGAAATTTAAACATTCAAGTTTCTCTCCTTTATATCCATCTAGCAGTTAAATTATCTGCTCATTCAATGCCTCTATGAATAAATAATAAAATAAATAAAATAAAATTCCAATGTGTTTGAGAGAGAACTAATAGATACAAGCATAGGCAAAAGACGAGCTAGACAGATGCCCATATTAACAAGGTGCATCATGGATATCTCTGAAGTCTTAATACTTCTGTAGTCCTTAAAATCAGAGACCATACACATACTTCTTTCACTCTCTCATTGACTGAGTATCTGTAATGTTTAAATCACTCTGTTAGATATCATAGAGAACAGAGGGAAGGAAAACAATTTCTCCTAGTAAGGAGCCTACCATCTACTAGGAGAACTATGAGAAGTATATCAATAGTACAGTATATCAACAATTAAAATATTGAGTAGAAAGAAAGTGGTCACTGCCAGAGGAAAACTGCAGTTCTCTGCCAGTCCAGATGAGGGAGACATAAACAGCCAGTTGTGTCCAGGGGAGAAAGGGATGTTAGGGGTGGAGGGATGTGAGAAGGGATTGTCATGAAGAGATTAGCAAAAACTCTAGTGAACAATAATTCTCCTTTTCTTTGTTTAAACAGCTTCAATTATTCTTAACCACTCAAATAATGTATTTTATGAAGATCGCTATGGCAGAAGATAAGTAAAGTGGAAAAATAGATATCTAAGTTCAGAAAAGGAAGCAGAAAGAGAGAGATACCTAGCAACTTTTAAACCATACACTATTAGAAAAAAAGTTGTCTAACTGTTAGAATTTAGTGCTACTTGGCCCATTCCGAGCTATCATGTCCTCAAGAATTGCAGGTGTGCTGTTTTCCTTTGCAAGTGGACAATATAATTAAAAAAAAAAAAAACTCATCAGTATATTAAATCACTAAATACAAAGAAATATTTGGTTATCAAATGCAACAAAACTTGGAGAAATAACCTACTCAAACCCCTCCCCCCAAAACCAAAATGCACTGTATTCAAACTCATAGAGTATGAGCAGAGATGGGGGGCTGGTAGGAAAAGGAGCACTAGAATATAAGATTGTAATAAATACAATATTATAAGTGCTAAATAAATATTAGGAGTCTCCTCCCAGCCCCCATTGCACTATTCCAGTAATGCTCATATCTCAAAGAGAAAACATTCATTTATAGACCGTTACTTCTTAGAATTTTCTCATGTTTCTTTACCATGCACATTGTGTTTGATATCGTAATATACTATTACCACAGGCAGAGCATTTCTCATGTTTGACCTGAAAAGTTGAACTTTTCCTCAACCTTTATTTTCAATAAATAGCAATAGAATATTTTGATACATTTTCAGTAAGTATCTTCATCTTGGCATTTATCTGGCGGCAGGAGACCATTATCTCGTGATAAATAGTTTTATTCCATTGACATTTCCATGTCTGTAAAATGAACAAGATTTATTCATCCAATTAACATTTGAATGTCATGTTTAGCTACAAGTTAAAAACAAGCTGCCTTCAGTATCTGTGTTATATTGTTTTCTGAACACATTTACAGAGTAGAGCCAAACTTTGCCCTTAAGATAAGCATTACATATCTACAAAATATGCATATGCACATATGTATGTGTGTGCATACGTGTGTGTGTGTGTGTGTGTGTGTATTGGTGCTAGAAAAGGAAAATAGGATCTTAAGCACTTCAGTGTCAAATAGCAAACTAATAATCAAATGATAAAAAAGAAGAAATGCTTTTAAAATAATTTTCAGTTGTCAAACTTAGAAGAAACCAAGTCGTAAAAAAATAATAGAGCTAGTATAATATCTATAAATAAGGCAAACAAGGTCTTATGAAATATACATCTGCCAGAAATATGCAGCTGGAGCTCGAACTCAAGTCTCAGGACTCACAATTCAGTGCTCTTCCTATTAGTCCATGCCGCCTTTCAAGACAGAGACTGTGTCTATCCCTTCACCACTATAGTCCCACTGCATAGTCCTAGGCCTCACTCACACGTTGCAAATGCTTTATAAATATTTACTGAGTAATGATGGATGAAAGAATGCCTTCCTAAAATTTACTTCCTCTAAAACAGGAGAAGGCTTTGCAGATCTAGAGAAGAATGTTGGGTTTAATATCTGGTAATCAGTAATGATTTTAATTTTATTCCTGAAAATATTTCAGTCAACAATCTAAAGATGGAGTAATTGGTTTAGATATTACCACCGTCAAAAACCTGCATACTCTGCAAGAAACATTCATACAAAACATAATAATCAGCAGCATAGCAACAATGCGGAGAAACCCAGAACGAATGTGATAGATCATCAGATTTGATGCTAGAATTGAGGGTATGTGCCATAAATTGTCAAACAACATCAAATTTAGAGAAAAAAATATTTAACACCTTCAAATAGAAGAATTAAAAAATATCTGGTCAACTTAGAATAACAGACAATCACAAGAAGTTAAAAACAAATTCAAAACATAAAAAGATGCCTGACACTCCTATATGCATGTTTATAAGAGTGCTACCATTTATTATAAAGAGAAGAGTGTATTTTAAGTGAATGGATGTGAGTTTATTCTCTAATGCACTTATAGAACTGTTTAAAACACATGTATTAACGATAGTTAAACAAGCGCTTGTGAACCCTACCTTGACGAGAGTGTCGGTCTCTCCAGTTTCTGCTGATCATTTACACTACAGAAGATCTGGGTAATATAGCTTTGTCTCTCACATATAGATACGATAATAATGATTTACTAAAGTATTATGTGGGTTCTTTTCCCAAGCCTTTATCATTGGTTTGCCTAGTCATAGCTCACACCTTCATGATCAAAGACTTACAAAAGTTAGTTCTGTGTTCTTTTATACAAAAGAAAAAAGAAAAAAATGACCTAATCAGCAACATCTTCATCTGTGCCATACACTATCAACAATACTGACACCTAAAATATGTTCAAATATGATTGTGACTAATTATTCCAATAACAAAAAGGAGCTTTCAGAAATCCCACTGAAATTATTGAACTGAGATAGTCAAATATATAAAGAACGACATCACAAAAAACAGAACTTATATGTGGCAGACACTTGAACAATTTGGTAGTTTTGTGTATATTTATTTTTGAAAACTGAAGACCCAAACTCTAGCTTAAAATTAAAAGGTGGGCATCAATAAATACTTGGTTAAGTTCATGTAACACACCATGTGCCTTCATGTTCAGTTCAGGGTATCTTCAGTCAGAAACTTTAAGCTCTGTTAAGAGAGTCAATTTTTTCTGTCTGCCCTCACTTGGAGGAGACATAAGCATACTCAATCAACAACTCTCTGGTTTCAGACCCTAGAGATTCGATAGCACCAATGTGAACATGCTTAGAAATCTCATTAATCACACTGAGGCTGAGAAGCTCAGTAAAATCCCTTGCATACTTGAAAAAGTGAAGTAGAAGCCGAAACAATTTCCACAGCAACCCACAAAGTGATCATGGCCAATTGAGGTCATTTATTTAACAGCAAGTGTTTATCGAGTACCTACTATGTGTCTCTATCACCTGAATTGATAACATACATTTGAAGTAAAGGAATATTCTGCCAGCAACCTAAAATGTCAATGACAAAAAAAAAAAAAGAGACATTGGATGAAAAATAGAATAATTAAAAAGTACAATCTTTAGCAACTGCCAGTAGCATTTAATTTAACATTTTCATATAAAATCTCTCAATTGAATAATTACCTACATGTCAAGGAATCTATATATTACTCAAAATATGCAGCTTTCTAAATTAAATTTCTCAAGGCTATTACTTTTCATGAACTAAATAACAGTGTGAGATATTTCACTAACACTACCTAACTCTAGTGCAAGCACACTGAAGTCACCTTATCCTATTGTGCATAGTTTCACTAAAATTTCATAACTCTTAAAATGAAGATTAGAGGAAGTATAAATTATTTAGAGTAAGTTTAAGAATAATGTTCTGAATGTGGTCACCAAGAAGAAAAAGGAAAGAGTGGATTTTTCAAAATGAAATATGTCATTATTCAATATGTCTTCAAGAGAGCTTGAAAGATATAAAAATTCATGTCATACTCCACAGTAAGGGAGAGCTGATGCTCCACCAAAGGGGAAAATTCATTTTTGCTTCAGTGAGAAAATTACATTATGATATGAAATGAGTGTTAATTGTTCATGTGCATTCATATCAGCTAGTATGCTGGCTAATTCTGCAATTTTTATTTATCCCTACATACATTTTTAGCATTTTGTATCTCTCTTAAGCTCAGGAAATCTGAATGAAAATTCCCCAAATACAGAGTCTTTTTACTAACATATGACATCAATTAATTAACTCATATGTTCTTTAAGTTTTAGTTATTTGAATGACAGCATCATGCAGTAAAAAAACAGGCTATGGAGTTTGAGCCTCAACTCCTTAGTTTTCTATGTACCTTTAAATAAATCATTTAATCCCTCTGCACATTCAGTTTTCACACCCGTGCATGTGGATAATAACAGTTCCTACCTCACAATGTTATTGTGAGGATCAAGATATATAACTCAGCTCGCATTGTTGAAAGGTACTATGTGTCAAGCCACATTTCATATATTAGCTCACAATCTTCAAAACTCTATGAAGTTGGTATTATTATCATCTCGATTTTTTTTTCAGATGATGAAAGAAAGGAAACAAGAAGTTCAATATCTTCCCCAAGGTCATACAGTTAGTTAAGTAGCAGAGCTAAAAATCAGAACCAAAGCTTTCTAGCTCCAGATCCTGCACTTCCACCACTACACTGTACATCTCCGTATCCAGGAGCTCTTTGTAAACTATGAAGTGAATCACACATATTACTTGTGTTGCTGTGGTGGTGGTGGTGGTGGTGGTTGCCACTAGTAATCTCTACTAACACTGCCTAACTTAGGAGCATCTAGAATTTTGCCTTTTCTGATTTTCTTGCTAGGCCTGGCTTGCCCTTTTCCTCATCACTGCAAGGACAAATCCCAAGTCCAGTATGATCTCTCGTGGTTACTCCAGCTCAAGGTAACCTCTGCCCTCTGAGCCCTAGTGGCAACATTTTTACCCAGCTTTATTCAGATATAATGAACATATAACACTGTGTAAGTCTAAGGTGTACAACACATAATCTGATATACATATATATTGGGAAATGATGACCACAATAAGGTTAGTTAACACAGCTACCATCTCACGTAGTTACCCTTTGTGTGTGTGTGGTGAGAACATTTAAAATCTCTCTTAGGAACTTCGAAGTATATACATACAATACAGTATTATTAACTATAGTCACCATGCTATACATTAGATCCTCAGAATTTATTAATCTCAGAACTAAAAATTTGTGCCCTTTAACAAACATGTCCCCATTTCCCCCACTCTCCAGCCCCTGGCAAACACCAGTTTATGCTCTGCCTGGTAGCAATGTTTACCTTTTTACAGTCCTTAACATATTGTACTTGTTACCGTGAATTTGAGACTTGGTTTATTTGCCTCGCTACACTGTAAGCTCCTTGAGGGCATCATCCATCTCTGACATCCTTTATTCATCTCTGCATCCCAGAAACATATTCATGCCTTGTGTATAAATACTTCCCAGTAGTTGGATAGATGAACATTCAATATGAGCAATTAGCATAATTATTACTAAGGATAAAGACTGAACAATCATGATAAAAAATTCATTGGTCAAATGTTTCACAGGTATATTTTTAAAACTTCATACTTATATATAAATCAATAGTATTAAGTAGATTTAGATATAGTGGATATTTTATTTTTCAGTACCCAAACATATTTTCAATTTGGGAGAGAAAGTCCAAAATAAGTGGAAAGTGGGGGCTCATTCCACACCACTAAGGCCCAAGGGAGGCACTCTCTCATCTTGTCATTCTCCTACCTTTGATCGGACTCTATGATCTACTTTTCCAGTAAATTCTTTTCTGCTTATCATGGTCAAGTTCAATTATTTGCAACCAAGTATATCTAACTAATACAGCCCGAATAAACTGTTTAAAAGTCTTGCTTAATAATTATCTATTTTCAAAATTACAAGCTCAAAAATTTTAAATGTTATATATTTATCTAGTAATTTTAAGTAGAAAATAAATGTAAAATGCCTTTTAATTACATGAGAAAGTTTATGTATGTTACAATATATTTTTTATGAGAAATATGCCCATCAAACAGCAAAAAAAGTAGTTTTGACTCACTTTAAACTGTCCACACAGTGTTAAGAAACTTATAATAATGCAAGTAATGCTCTAACCTTTCATTTAAATTAAGTTAAACACTTAACCTAGCAGAAGTACTTACAAGACATTCTTGAAGAATCCCTTAGTCATAAAATGTCCCCCTGGAAGCAATATTAGGTCCACAAGATCGCCTGAGACATCAACTCTGAGATACCACTATTTATCAGAACTCTGAGGACCATACCTCTAGATGAATACCAACATTGGATCTGCCGGTTGTAAAGCAGACGACACTCTACTTTCAGTCCTACCCAAGGTATTCTGAGGTTTTGATTACAACTTCTTGGTCTGATATCCTTGTACTCAGCATTTGGGATTTCTGGCTCTCTTAAAATCTCCTTACTCCCAGAACATGGACCTATTATGCCTGTAGCAGCACCTTGACTAACTTTATTCCACCATCTGACTTGGTCTCCTTCCCATGAAGAATGAAGTCTCCACCTTTTCAGCACAGCACCTAGTATATGGACTTGAAGAACTCTATGACTTTAAAGAGGAAAAAAGCAATAAATTAATTTCGAGCTGTGCAGTGATTTTTTTCAGCATATTGTAAAAATAGGCTAATGAGTTTTTCGCTATACACACAGTAGGCATTCATGTATATTTTAATAGATGTTTCAAACAGGGCCAGTTTGCCAAGAGTAAGCAAAGAAATGTTTTTTCCTTTTGGACCATAACACAGACATTCACATGTGCAGGAAAGCTAAGCTATAGTCTCTTGCAAGTAAGAAAATAAATCATCTGCCTTTACTGGCTTCTCGATCCACGTAAAATCTGTTGCTTTTTGTATATATATGATGTTTTGTACTAATACAGGTTAGAATAAACTTTTGACTAGTTAGTGTCTTGTTGTTTTGTATCACATTTTTCTAACACTTTTTCTTTAATACACTTTTAAATCAAGGTTTGATTTATCAATGAGATTCTTTTCCCATCACATGTTCTAACCTAGCATCCTACTTCCACCCTAATGTTTCAAACATTTACATGGTTCAACAAATAATTCTCATTAAATTTGCTCTATTATTTGGACTTTTCAGTTTGAATATATTTATATTAGTTAAATATTTTTTCATTATTTTTCTTAATAACTTTCACTGTTTGCTCTTCAAATTTCATTTCAATCCCTAGAATCTCTTTTTAATCTCCCAAAATTCATGTTCCATTTCATTATTATGACTTTGGCTAGATTTATTGTTTACATAAATAAAAGTGGCATATATGAACTTTCTTAAAATATCTCTACAATCAAATAAGACTCTAAATTAAATTATCTGTCAAACCATTTTCTATTTCCTGCTTATTATAATTAACTAGAATCATTTTCGCCTCAATCTTTAAGTATCTCTCTAATTCATTCTTTTTTCCTGTTTAACAAACTGCTTTAACTCTCACTCTATTGGCAACAGTGGTTTTTCCCTGAAAAGATTTTTTCCCAGCTCATTTTCTCTAAGAGGTTATTATTAAACATTTTTAATAATGCTAACAATACAAAAAAAAATAGCCAAATTCCTTTTCCTAAAATTTCATTCTTCCTAATTTCTTCTCATCCTTCATTTATTCCTCTGTTTTACTCAGTCATAATTTCTGCTCTAGGAAACCCCTCCACTGGTCTCACTCATTTCTGCTCATTTTCTTTCATTTTTTCTTTATATTCTCCAATCCCTTTCCATCCATTATCTATTCCATAATTTGACCTCAATGTATCTTTTCAAGCTTTTCCTCCACAACTCATCTGAACAAAACTCCTACTCCAAACTGGCCTCTCACTGTTCCCCAAATATGCCATGCCCTCTCCACCTTTCCGCTTGGCAATCACCCTTCTTTCTCCTTCTCTCCAAAGTTTTTCCCATACGCTTCTGAAAAGCTGACAGATTATCTTCTCTTACAAGCTATTGAACAGAACCATGGATATTTTACTTTTATTGTCCAATTTTATCCAAACCCCATCTTTCCTGCATTCCTGCCATTCTCTTCTTTGCACTCTAAAGATCCTCTTGTTCCAGGCCATGGACAAGCCTCTTCCTCTTCCTCCTCGATGAGTCAAACACTGTTCTAATTCCAAACCTACCATTATTCTTCCTTTATGCTGATCTTTATCTTGGTTTGGTTTATGTTGCCTTTGAGAAGGAATCATTCATTGGCTATATCATTTGCCTTGTTCCTCTATAAGCAAGCAAGCATTCTTCAGACATATAACAAGTGCAAAAATATTCCATACGAAATATCTGGGTTACATTTTTAATTCTATACTCTTATATCCTGGGCCAGTAATAGAAGGGATCTACAGAAAGAATGGATGTTCAGTTACTGAATGGAAGAAATGTTTCCTTCCCTATTCAAAAGCAGCCCATCTGACTAATTAAAGAAATATGTCAAAACGATTCCCAAGAAGAACCCATATGTCAGCCAAAAAATTAAATATTTTGAAAATGAGAAGAACCACTTGGTCTGTTTTTCAATATAGATTGAGAACAAAGGAAGAAGAGGGACAGAGACGAAATTAATCAGAATTCCAGTTGAAATATTGAAGTCTCTAGTTATATCAATGAAAGGGGAAAATATATAAGCTTAGGACTCTGGTGAAGGCAAAATCATTATGTGCATGCCTAAGGTTTTTATGACATTTCTGGTATTTTCCATCTGCTTTTGACCAAAGCCAAGCCCCCAAAAGAGAAGATGGGACATAAAAAGGTGATGGAATGGTGGGGGAATAGAATTATGAAAAATAAGGTACAAATAACTCTTTAACATAGCGTGTTTCAAAAAATAGTAGGAAAAAAAAAACAGTGGGCACTTCAAGATATCCACATTTTGTGAGGATGGACTTCACAAACTACAAAGCACTAGTCAAACGTGGGCTATTTATTATTACTTGACAGAAGTTCAATTGTCTCTCACCCACTGCTGGGTATCAAATGCTATTAACCCTGTCCTACCATCTCTCTCAAACCTGAAATGGTAAGAGTGATTAGGGAAATAAAGAACACTAGAAAGGACTTACGTCTTCTCTTAAATCCATCTTACCCACTAGAGAACTCCTGTAAGCCCAAGTAGTAGAAACGCAAGGCACTCAGGAGCAAATCTGTCTCAATATAGCTGTCTGCCTTCAAAGATCAAATAAAAATATGTGTTATCAGAAGTAGGGCAGCTGCTCAGTTGGTTTGGATGCCCACCTTTGAGTCTTCAGGACTTTCTATTATCCTGAGTCAGCTACTCCTATAGTCTCTGAGAAGTACCAAACTAAAGAGTGAAGATATATAGATTGTTGGGGTCCTGAGTCTCCTGGAAACAAGAGCATTACTTACTTCCTTATAACTCATCACAGCAGTTCAAATAGGACGCCATCACAAAGTTTCCATTTGGCGGCTGTATTCAGAAATGGTTAGAAATTCCTCACTGTTTCATTCAATAAATACCTGCTGATACTGTGCCACAGTTGATACTATGGGTATCAAAATAAGTAAAACTACATACACATACACACACACACACACACACACACACACACATATATGTCGTATCTGTAATCATCTCTCTCTCTCTCTCTCTCTCTCTCACACACACACACACACACACACACACACACACACATAGAACCATGAATAAAGTTTATCACTTTGGAGGTTGTAGGTACTTAATATTAATTTCCTTCTATCCTCTCTTTACTTTAAAGTTCTACCTGCTAACTTTTTACAGGAGACAAGTAAACAAATAATTCTGTCAAAGTACAACTTGTGATATGACATATGATATGATGTGGTGTAATATGATATCTGTGGTATATGACATATGATACGATATGACATGGGAGTGACAAGATCAAGTGGCATGTTAGCTGAGTCTTAGGCAGTAGTTAACCTGGTGGGTACTGGACAATACAGAGGAATAAGAGATCATTACAGTCCAATGGATTTGCATTTCAAAGACAGAATAAAGATTTCTTCTGGAATCTAAGCCAGTTGAGAAAAGAAATGGTAGTGTCAATTTAAATGGGAATTAGTACTTACTTTTCCTAAAAAAAAATAAAAAGAGGTACTGGAAAAAAATTCAGAGCAAACCAGAGAAACTAATTTTTACTAGCAATCAAATGCAAAAGAAATTCAAAAGAAATTCAAAAACAAGGCTAAGTGAACTATTTTTGATGCAACAAAAAAGACCCCTAGGCAAGAAATTTTATAGTCATCCTCTTTTCTAGGTCGGAACTCTCTTAGAATGAGACAAAGAAAAATCTGGACCTGGAATAAGAGGAAGATGTTAGGAATCTATTTGCCACACTGACAGATTTGTTTAACAAACAGATGAAAAGCCAGAGAAATCAGATATTACAGAAAAAGAGAATGGATTGAGGGGAATAAACAAAAAATTATTACTGCAGAGTAAAGGGTGATACATTTTTAGAAGACCCATTAAGTCAAGTTAGGTGGAAAATAGAAAAGAAATTATTAGACTATGATAAAGGAAAAGAACCATTTTTCATGTTTCACCATAAGAAAACATTCGGTATGCTCTGCAAAGACTAAATTTGATATTTTAATGTACCTGAACAAGCACTAAATGAATTCTGGAATTAAAAAATTTCTAACACTCATTCTATACAACACAGAATGAGGAAGAGTAAGAACAAGGAATGTTTCAACGCAAAATCAATGACTTGTTTTGGTTTTTCTTATTAAGCATAATAAAAGAAATCTTAAAAGTATATAAATAGAATCCAAAGATGCTAATTTTTTTTTTAAAAGATAGAGAAAACCAACATGAAGGAAAGATCTTAGGAAGTATACAAATTTCATTAAAATATAATTGGACTTGCAGGAACAATTACTGTGCTGTACTGTAAGGGGAGCTGTTGGCACATAAGAGCAAAGCACACGTATGAGCTCATCCAGCAGCCTGGGCAAGACCCACTTCCAGCTAGAAGCAGTCATGTTTCAACACCTCCAATTCCCTAATGCTGACAAGCTAAACAACTTGTTTTGTCTCTGGGAGCTCTTCTCTGGTGATTAACTGCTTATGGTGAATACTAATTATATGAAAGTACAGTATTGAAGAAGTAGTGTCCTATTTCCTCTACCTGCAGCCTCTACATGTCTTTGAATCCAGAAGGTACTAGGTAGAGCCATTGCAAACCAGAACCAAAAAAGACATTTTCCTCCCCGCTGGTAAATAAATGTTATCTTTTCCTACTTTTTAGTATAATACGGCTCACTGACAAGAAGCCTCCTTTAACCTCTGGGCTCCAAACCAAACAGAATTACAATAAAGTGAGTGTTTAAAAGGCCCCTAATAATCATATGGATAAATCTGCAACGAGAGTTTGTGAATTAGTGAACCTTCAGTGTCCTCAATTCCCTATGTCCCATGTTGAAAATTTACCCCAAATTGTCAGTTCTTAGGAACTGCACCTCAGATTAAAATCTTCTCACCAGGGAGTCTATGAGAATTTGTTCTTGTGTTTTAAATCCTAAGTGCTTTGTTAAACCGCCAACACCGCAAAATTAGAGACCATTAAACAATATAAGGCAGCAAGTGATTAAATCTACCAAATACACATTCAAAGCAGCTTAAGCTACTTTTTAATTAAAAATAAAATATCACTGGCTAAATTCAGATGTCTTAGCTATCCAGACAAAGTTAGAAGGCTGCTCAAAATGCAAAATGCTGCTGATAAGGCCAGATCGAAAGGAGAAATAGGCTACGGGGTGGGCTGGGGAAGTGACTTTTGCTGCCCCTGGGCCCAGGACCCATAAGGCCTTGAAACGCTGACCCCGTTTAGCTGGAGGACATGAAGGGGGAAGTCACGGCTGCACTGCAGGGTGAGGACTCCATGTGGTTGCTGATTAAATAAGCTTTATTAGCGAAGGCCTCCAAGGAGACAGGGTGTTCCACCTTCTTGGCAAGGTGGATGAGTTGAGTAACAGCACTGCAGGAAGCGAAGGCACAGGAGATGTATAGATGGCCAAAGGAAATATTAGTGCTATATTTAAGTATAGCTTAAACTAATTGATAAACGATTCTTGAAATAATTATGAGCATTTGGGGAAGAAGACACAGGGGCTTTTTGTTAATGGGATCATTTGAGATTGAAAGAAATTTTTACTGTAAAGTTAGAAGTAAATAAACATTGTAGCTTTAAGTTGTTCCTACTTGTTTAAAGTAAAGGAAAAAAAGGGCCAGGGGGGCTTAGTCAGTGTTGGGCAGGAGGCCAAGAATCTGAAGATCAGACTTAAGGCTGGGATGATATCATTCACTCTGAAGTCTTGATACTGTTTCTAAAGCATGAGAAAATTTACTGGTAAAACCTTACCTCACCCACAGTTTTCTTATTTTTAACTCTATTTTTTTTCCTCTCAAGAATTTTCCAAATCTGCTTTCTGCCTTAATATGTAAACATTTGAATTTACATTTAGTTTCCAACAAGGGCTTACCTAAAAAGCTTGCCCTAAAGTAAAGCACAGGCACTTGGTAGCTACAGGAATATAAGACATGATACTCATATTTAACCACTTCAGTTGCTGCTGCGGTCTCAGTCACTTCAAAATCATCCAGCGGTAACTCTAAAGCTTCCTGAAAAAAAGCGAAAACAAAAACAAAATGTGTTTGTCAATTTTTTTAAAAAGGGTACAATAATGTAGAGAAAGACAGGTTTTCTTCTTGCAGAATAACAGTTAAATAAATATAGGGCTATGAGGTAAGGAAAAGGGAGTTTCCCACATTAATGTTTAACATTTGAGACTTGGGTAAATAGTAAAACCAGAAAACATTAGCATTAACTATTTCCAGATTGTTTTTGAGAGACAAAAAGCAGCTCTGGGTAAAGAAACAGGAAGAAAACTAGAAGCAAAAAGATCTATTGCAATAGCAACTCTGAAAAATCTTTACTGTTCAATTTTAGCAACAAGATGATGGCTATACAAGCTTCCTTCTTCCCTACCTGTGAAAGCTAAAAACATCCTAACAATTGAACAAGAGGCTGTGAAATGTCCCTAAAGATTCTATTGTACTTGCCAAAAGATGATTCATTGTGTGCTGAACAATTCCCAGTTCCATTTTGAATAAGAAAGTTATTTTGCAAGAGGTTGAGTTTGTTAGGTATATTTCAAAATCTGAGCTGAATCTGTTTTCTTTATTATTGTGCTATCTTTGGCATATTTCTACAACAAATCTTTATTTAGAATAGAGTAGAAGGCAAGTATTAATGTCAACTTAAACAGGGTTTTGTAAGCAAAGATGGTTATAGCTAGTTCACGTCTCACCTAATCATTCTTTACCGGTTGATTTTTTTATGATGTGTGGGGGTTTCTTAATGTTTAGAAGCAATTAAATGGACATGTTGAGTCAGAATCTGGTTCCACCCACATTCATTTATTTAGTTGAAGAATTTCCTTTGAAATAAATTTAGTATAAGGAAAGAAGCAAGTTGGTTTGGCTCATTTCTACCTTTCGTTAAAATACTAACAATGACAGTGAACAATCAGAAAGAGCTACAGGAAAGATTTCAAACTTTATCAATATAAAATAAGGTTTCCTGTGGAGATAAGTAAAGCCAGAGACAATTCTTCAGATCTGTATCTGCTTTACTAATTCCCCACTCACCGTCAATTCATTGGAGGAGATATTATACTAGATACATCACAACTAGAGATAGTTACAAAATAGTTTTTCACTGAACTCCAGTAAATACTATCAATTAAACACAATAAAAAAAAAATCAGAGAGAAATCACTGAAATAAATATTCTAGTACAAAAAAATGAATGCAGTAGCAAGAAAGAGGTTTTTCTGTTTGTTTATTTAAGTTCGCATTCGGCAACAGTATCTATACCATCTTTTAAGGCAATTATTTTAACCACATTCTTCCTTTTTGGTCAATGATTGGGTTCGTTAGCATTTATAATTTCCTTTTCTTTCTTAACATTATAAAACATTACATCTTTGTGATAAAAAAAAAAACCAATTGCAAACACTTCACAGTTACATAAAATAAAAAGTGAAATTCCTATCAACCCAGCAGTTCTAATACCTCAGATTTGTAACTATTTTTAATAGGTCAGTGTATATTTTTCCAGCCTTTTTAAATTTCTTGGCCTACAGATACATCCACCCACCCACCCACTTACCACCAGTTAAATCATGCTGTATATACATATGTTCCTTGATGTGATTTTTCATTTATGGATATCCTACCATGTGTTGCCATGTCAGTGCTGTAGATTTTTCTCCTTTTAATGGTTTCACTGTATTCTACTGTATCACTATGCCATAGGGTTTTTTTTTTTTTAAATATTTTTACATGGCTAGATATTTTAGATAGATTATAATTTTCTGCTACTACAACTAATGCTGCGATGAATATTTTAGCACATGTATCCTTATACACCTCTATTTTTCTATGGTGTAGATTCCTAAAAGAGGCATTACTATACGAAAGGGTATGTGCATTTTAAATTTCGATACTGCCAATCTGTTCTCAGAAGAAAGCTATATCAATTTATATTCTCAGCAAAAATGTATGAAAATGTCCTTCCTCATATCCCGTAAATACTGATTTTTTAAAAAAATTTTGCCTATTTGATGAATTTTTAAATGTCTATTTTTTGTTTAATCTCTAGTGTCTTGATTATTAGTAAAAGTGAACATCTATCTATTCATATTTATTGGTAATTTATACTCTTCTGTGATTTGCTTATCCTTATCTTTTGCCTATTTAGTTTGCATTTTCCTTATTGCATTATACAGATTATCTGTATATTAGAAATAATAACTTAATTGGAGAAAAACAGGTGTGCATGACCGTGTGATACATATATGTATATATGCGTATAAAACATTTTCACTCAGTTTTCTTTTAACTTTGCTTATTCTCCATTTTATCATGTTCTTTTTTAACTTTTCATGTAGTTAAATCTATGCATTTTCTGTTTGCAGCTTCTGAGTCACCTGTCTTCATTAAAAGACCTCCTGTTATGTCCCACCTCGTTCCTAAAAATTATAAAAATGTTTAACTCCTTTATTATACACACACATGCTCTCATACACATTTTTAAATTTACTTTTAGCTCATAATCCATCTGAATTTTGTGTGTATGGCATGAGGTAGGGATTTTTCCCAGATGATTTCTGATACTGCATTTTTCCCATTGACTTTACTCTCACCTTTACCATAAATTAGATTTGTGTGTGTGTGTGTGTGTGTGTGTGTGTGTGTGTGTTTATTCCTATCCTTCCCTATTGAGATATTTCTCTTCTTAGACGATCACTGTCCAATTTTTAAATAACTATGGAATTGGGTCATTAATTTCTGCAGAAAACTACAGAAATGGACTGCCTGAGATTCATTCCTGCTAGGGAGAATAAAATTCCTGGAAAGAATGAATGTCCTTTACCCAAATTCAAATTAAGAACTCAGGTATATGCTGGGGTCAACACTAGAGTGATCAATTAGACATACACATAGATCTAGATTCTCAGGAACAATTCAGAAGCCCAAAAAATAAGAGAGAGGGGACAGAACAAGTTTCTCAAAGAACCTATGATCAGTCTCACCCCAGTCTTCTCATTGGCAGCTGAGTGCCTTTGTGGGATTTGAAGGCTGGAGTGGGATTTGGAGGCACAGAGATAATTGGGAGTGCTGTTGTGTCACTCAGCCCCTTGCTCTGGAAAGCCATCTTTAGGAAAAGACATTTTTGCACACTTAACTCACATGAAATGAATTTGAATCCTTGGCATGTGTCTGCTCTTTCCATCCTTTGAAGTCATGCAATTTGGAAATCACAGACTTCAACATATTTTCGACTTCCCTTTCCAAAAGTGCCAGATAGTTTTAGAACTTCAAGACTAAGGTTCTTGTCTCATTCGTCTTTGTATTCCCAGAGACTCTATCTAACACAGAGCTGAGAACCAGAGTAAGGAATATGTTCTACTTTAGTAGCAGATCTGTTTCCTCCCACCTAAGTATACTATAACACATGTCAAAGGTAATTGGCCAGAAACTCCACCCCCAACCCAAATTTGAAAAAAGGTAAATGAAGGAGTAAAACTGCAAAAGGTCATCAAAGATGATATATAAGTGACAAATAAGAATATGAAAAAAGATGTTCAACATCATTAGCCATCAGAGAAATGTAAATTAAAACGACAATGAGATAGCACTACATATCTATCAGAATGGCTAAAATAACAAATAGCGACACCTTCAAATATTGGTGAAGATGTAGAGAAACTAGGTCATTCACACATGCTACCTGGAATATAAAACCATATGGCAGTTTCTTTAAAAATTAAACATGTACTTACCACACAATCAACCAATTACACTCTTAGGTATTTATCCAAGAGAAATGAAAACTCTGTACATAAATGTTCATAGCAGTTTTATTCAGAATAGCTAAAAACTTGAAACAGTTCAGCTGTCCTTCAACAGGTTATGGTTAGACAAACCATGGTACATCATTCCACACTCCTCAGCAATTGAAAGAGCAAATCTGACACACACAACCACCTGGGTGAATCTCCCAGGAATTCCAAAAATAATAAAATACCTAGGAAAAAATTTAACCAAGGAGGTAAAAGACCTGTCCTTGGAAAACTGCAAGACACTGAAGAAAGAAACTGAAAAAGATATAAGTAAATGGAAGGCTATACCATGCTCATAGGAAGAATTAACATTGTTAAAATGGCCATACTACCCACAGCAATCTATAGATTCAATGCAATCCTTATCAAAACACCAATGGTGTCCTTCACAGGACTAGAATACATATTCCTAAAATTTATATGTAACCACAAAAGATCCCAAATAGCCAAAGCAATATTGAGAAAGAATGAAGTTACAGGTATCACACTATCTGATATCAAACAAACTATAAGGCTATAGTAATCAAAAACAGCATGGTACTGGCATAAAAACTAACACACAGATCAATGGAACAGAGTAGAGAGCCCAGAAATAAGTCCATACCTATACTGTCAACTAATCTATGGCAAAAGATGAAAGAATACAAGAAGAATATACAATCTCTTCAATAAATGATGTTGGGAAAACTGGACAGATACATGCAAAAAAATAAAACTAGATCATTTTCTTACATCGTACACAGGAGTTAACTCAAAATACATTAAAGACTTAAATGTCAGACCTGAAATCACAAAACCCCTAGAAGAAAACATAGGCAGTGAAATCTTTAACATCTCTCTTAGCAATATTTTTTAGATATGTACCCCCAGACAAGGGAAACAAAATAAAGTAAATAAATAAGACTACATCAAACTAAAAAGATTTTGTATAGATTTAAAAAAATCAACAAAATAAAAAGACAATCTACTAAAAATGGGAGAAGAGATTCAGAAAAGGTGTTATCCAAAAAAATACAAGGAACTCATCCAACTGAACATCAAAAAAACAAACAATCTGATTAAAAAATAAGCAGAGGACCAGAATATACATTTCTCCAAAGAGGACATAACAGATGGTCAACAGACATATGAAAAGATGCTCAGCATCACTAATCATCAGGGAAATACAAATTAAAACCACAATGAGATATCACTTCACACCTGTCAGAATGGCTATCATCAATAAATCAACAAGTGTTGGTGAGGATGTAGAGAAAAGGGAACTCTTGTGCATTGTCGATGGGATTGTAAATTGGTGCAGTCACTATGAAAAATAGTATGAAGATTCCTCAAAAAATTAAAATAGAACTACTGTATGACACAACAATTCTACTTCTGGGTATTTATCTAAAGAAATCCAAAACACTAATTTGAAAAGATATATGCACCCCTTTGTTCACTGCAGCATTATTTACAATAGCCAAGATATGGCAGCAACCTAAGTGTCCATTGATAGATGAATGGATAAAGAAGATGTGGTAGATATATTCAATGGAATATTGCTCAGTCATAAAATAAGAATGAAATCTTGCTGTTTAGGAGAACATGGATGGACCTAGAGGGTATTATGCTAAGTGAAGTCAGACAGAGAAAGACAAGTGTCATATGATTTCATTTATATGTAGAATCTAAAATAAAATTAAATTAAAATAAAATAAAATAAACAAAACAGAAACAAACTCATAGATACAGAGAACAAATTGGTGGTCACTAGATGGAAAGTGGGTTGGGAGGAATGGGTAAAAAAGGTAAAGGAGATTAAGAAGTACAAATTGCCAGTTATGAAAATAGTCACAGGGATGTTAAGTATAGCTTAGGGAATATAGTCAATAACATTGTAATAACTGTGCGTGGTATCAGATAGTACTAGACTTATTGAGGTGATCACTTCATAAGGTATATAAATGTATAATCACTATGTTGTACATCTGAAACTAATATAATACTGTATGTCAACTGTAATTGAAAAATAAATAAAAATAAAATCTCTTGGAATTCAAAAGAAAGGTTACAGGCCATATGGTTCCATTTATATAACATTTTTGAAACAACAAATTTTAGAAATGAAGAACAGAGAGATTAGTGTTGGGAGGGTGCAGAGGGAAGTGGCTATGGTTACAAAAGGGCAACAGGAGGGATCCTTGTGTGTGGTGATAGAACTGTTCTGTATCTTGACTGCGGCGGTGGATATCTGAACCCACACATGTGACACAACCGCATAGAACCACACACACACACACACACATGAGTACAAGCAAAACAGAAAATCTGAATCAGATCAGTGAATTGTATCAATGACAATATTCTGGTTGTGATGTTATACTATCATTGTGCAAGATATTATCACTGGGGGAAATTGGGTAAAGTGTACAAGGGATCTTTCTAATTATTTCTTATTAATGCATGTAAATCTTCAGTTATCTCAAAATTTTTAATTAAAAAATGAAAAGGAAAGAAACAGTGAAGCAATTCGAGGCTTGTTAAAAAACAAAATAAAATTTCTAAAATCTCAAGTGCTAACATTACAGATGGCAAAGGAATTATGTTGATAAAGAGCATCTAAGTTTTGGGGTTTGCTTTACAGTAAACCCAGGAGAGGGCCTGGCGGGTGGAGGTGTGGGAGGGGCATAACTGGCCATGGAGTGACGATGGTTGAGGTTGCTCGATGAGTCCATGCGCAATATAATTAACATTTTGGGTAGGGTTGATGATGTTTTATTATTTTTTTCTTTTATTATGTTTTAAAAATGGATTTGAGTATATTTAATTTCCTATTAAGAATTATAATAAAAAGAGACACATGAGTATTTATTTTCCTCAAAATGTTGCTAACTCATTAAATGAGAAGATACCAGTGTTTAGAAAATTTCATTTATTCAGGAGCTAAAAGATTAAGTGGTTCATATTAATTATAGAAACCTTGATTTTATTGAATTCAATTAACAATAAGTTGACAATGATCTCTCACTTAGAAAATCTGATATGAATTAAGCTTTATAACTAAATCCCATTAAACAGGGATCATGCTGGAGACACTTCATATATATTTTATTGAAAGCAAACCCAAATAGTATATTGGGCTTAGGAAATGAGATCCATATCTCTCTTTAGCCTGCAGGGGAAAGTAATTGAAAGAAGAAAAACTTTTCTTCTATCACTAAAAATCTCTAGTACTATTACTGAGCAAACATAAGTAATGAGCTTTATTCTTATTGTCCCTTGAGGAAAAGAGATTTTATTTGTTTATCTTCTACCAGTCAGGTCTTTAATTCAAACCTAACATTAATGGGCCAGAATCCTAGCTAAGAAACCAGAGTGACAGAGGGACAGTGCTGGTTCTGAGACGGTCTTTAGCTGTATTCATGAAGAGACACATAAGCCATCTAATCACAATGGAAAAATAGGCTATGTAACAAACTTTGATTTTCCTGAGTCAACAGCCTTTTAATATTTTCAGAAGTAATAAAGACTGCTGAAGCCTTTGACAAACCATTGAAAACATCGATTCCTTAAAGAAAAAATTTCAATTATTAAAACATTCAAGATGAATTATAAAAATAATCTATGAGAGACTTTCAGTAAGCAGGTCCTTTTTGTTTGTTTGTTTCACATACTCATCATTTCGCACCGAGGTGGTCTTTTCACTATCTTTACTCCTAGAATGATCTCTGTGGCTTTTGATGTGACTATCACAAGAATCTTTGCAAGTGATAGCCTTTTAGCAACTGTGAATGTAGTATCTGCTACATAAGAGAGGGTTCAACACAAGGCAGCCATGTGTCTGACAGCAGCGGAGGTGACAGTGAGACAAGAGGTGGTCACCAAGATTAATTTAAGAATAACATCTCAGTGTGGCTGCCCCTCCCCCAGGAATGTTATCACTACTACTCCTGATTTCTGAAAAAAGGGAAAAAAGAGGCGCCATTCTTCGCTCTCCCATTTCCATGAGAGGGGAGTGAATTAGCATCAGCATGGCCAATGAGGGTTCCCACCGAGAGAAAGAATCTGTCTCCTGTGGGATTAAATCCTTCTCTGCAGCCTGGCATGCTCAAGGGCAAGGCAGGAGGGAGCGATGCAGAAACCCGCCAAAGCACATCTGGCAGTTTTCTGGATGTTTGTATCTGGCTCCATTGTGCTTCTTAGGCCCTATTTCCTTTAGGACTGTGCAGGAGACAGTAAGACAGCTTGAGCAAGGAGCTGGGCAGCTAGCAAATAGGCTGAGCATAAGGCGGACTGCTGAAGAGGCTGTTTCTTAGATTCTATGCCAGAGACATAGGTTCCTGGCAGGAGAGAAGAGTAATAATGCTTAATAGCACCTATCGTGTGCCAGTGACAATTAGTCCATAAATCATATCAACAGATAAAAAGCACTGTATTCCTACAAAAAAATTAGAAAGGCTCAGAAGGACTTTTTAAAAGAAAAGTTAGGTTCCTCTTATTTACTTTTTAAGAATCCTAAGCTGCTAAAGCCAAGAATTAGCAGGATAAGGGATTTGAAGATCAGAAATTCATATGGAAATCACGACTAACTAAAGCAAGAGGGAAAGACTTGTACCTAGTATCCTGAGCTTCAGAATCAGTCAAATGTGTTTCTATTCGGAGCTACCTCTGCATATTACATAAGAAAGACCAGCATCAGTTACAAGGGTTTGCAGTTTTTCTAAGCACATTTATGTACATTATGTTATTTGCTCCCTTGCTCTAGGAGGAAGGTCCAAGTTCACCCAACAGGTAAGAAACAGAGCTGGTGCATTAACTTAAGGCCCTAACCCCAAGCGCAGGGCTCCTTCACTCTGCAAATATCATCAGGTTTTTGTTTTTTGTTTTTTTTTTGCCGGGGTGGGTGGGTGGGGTTAGGGAATGTTAAACATATTTCCTCTCGGGCTCCACCCTCAAACTTCTGGTTTTGAACTCAGTCGTTTTGGGATGAGACTTAGGACTCCACCTTGTTTATAATGTTCCAGGTGATGCTCATGCAGGTGGTCAGCAGAACACTCCAGGAAGCTTCGCCTCACATATTTGTGGAGGGTCTACTTTAGGATTCTTTACTTAAGATGACATAGTCTATGGAATTATAGCATTGGGAAAGCCCAAACACCAAGACACAAAATTATACCATAAACCAGTTTGCTCTCACTGGCTGCTCATCTGCGTCTTCAGGAGTATCACTGTCCCATTCGGTCTTCTCTCACTGGAAGCCTAATGCACCTCCACAAACCTAAGACATCAGCTCATCGCCCCCCACTCCCAGGGACAGCAGTTCTTTTATTGGCCCTTTCCTCTATCTCTCCGTTTCCCCAAAAATCCTTCATTTTCTCCTTTTCCTTTTAATCAATTAATTCTTGCTAAGGTATCAATGGCCATTAACGCCTTAAAGTTACTCCTTTATCAATTATGACATTCAGCAGCAGATTTTGTAGCTGATAACATTAACCAAAAGAAATCTTTAAAAGTAGAATTTGGAGTGCCAAAAGGAGTAAATTTTGCACCATACATGTAACCACCAATGTGTAAGACTTGCTTTAGAAGCCACTCTATGTTTTAACTCCATTGTCAGAAAATTCTTCCTGGTGCTACAGGGTAAATCAGTTTCCATTAGGTTTATCTTTGCATTAAAATTAAGAAACAAGAATCCTCATTTATATAATATCCTCTCAAAAGTATAGACAAATTTATTATCTTCAGATTTCTCTTTTCCATATTAAATAATCCTCATTCTTTTAATTTTTCTTATATTCCTAGTTCCGGAGGTCTGCAAACATTTTCTTAAAGGACCAGCCAGATAATAAATATTTTTAGGCTTTGTGGCCATGAGGTCTCTGCCATTGTAGCATGAAAGCAGTCACTGCCTACATGTAAACAAATGAAAGTTGCAAAATTCCGGGTGAAACTTCATTTACAAAAACAAGCCCGTCGACCTTAGTTTGCCACCCCTACAAGTCCATCTTAAAATCATTTTATTATGTTTTTATATGTAGTAAGCAGAATCTTATTAAACAACCGGTGTCTCCATATGGTGAACTTTCCCCCTTTTCTATATATTTTTTAATCTTTGGATGTCACATTAGATTTCCTGAGGGGATGATAAATTCTGAGCCGTAAAAGAATGATGATAATTGACTCCAATAGGCTGAAGTTTGGCTGCAGTCATTTTCCAAAGTAGGAGATAGCACTACCCTAATTTAAACGAGTGAGATTTTTAAATGTCTTGATGAATAAACTGCAAATTCCTTCAGCATATGAATAAACTTCTATACTCAAATCCACAAATGAGGAAATTTCACTGCCAAAGAATGAAAATGATAAGGTCTTGATAAATAGACCAAAAGGCAAGCATTGTAGCCAATCAGAGTGCTGTGGAACCTCCAGCATGAACTCTCTCACCGCATGCACAGGAAACATCACATCTAGGAATGAGCAGAGAACTGTTTGAATAAGGCATCAGCTTCTTCTCCCTCCTCAAAACTGTCTCTGGATTATGTGGATATAAATGGGGCTCTACTGGTTTGCTTGTCAGCTTTATTGCCAAGAGAATCCTTTAACGAGTTCCACAAGGACCTACCGCATGCCAGGCACTGTGCCTGTGCCAGGACAAAGATGTGGTACTGATTTTAAATAATACTATTTCAGCAGCAATAAGAGCACAGTGAAAGTTCTCATCTTTCTATTGGGATGTAAGGCTACACTCAAAATCTCAGATAAAAACATGTAGATATTAGAGAAGCACAGCTTAGTCAAACATGGAAAGGGCATGGGATTTGGAGTTAGACCTGGGTTCAGTTTCTGGCTCTGTCACTCACTTGTTGGGCAGATCACTTAATCCCTCTAAGCCACAGTTTTCTTACCTGTTAAATGAGAGCACTTTCCTCCCCCTTTTCCCTTGTTTAAAGTGTATTAACCAAGATAAAGTGTAAAACTATCTGTCTCATAATAGGTATACTGATTAACTTGTTCATTTGCTCATCAAATGTTACAGGTTATCGTCTAACGTTCTAGACCAGGGGTCGGCAAACATTTTCTTAAAGGGCCAGACAGTAAATATTTTAAGCTTCGTGCACTGTATGTGTCTGTCAAAACCACTTAACTTGTCATTGTAGCATGAAAGCAGCCTAGACAATATGTAAATTAATGAGTGTGGCTTTGTTCCAATAAAATGTTATTTATGGACACTGAAATTTAAATTTCATATAATGTTAATGTCATGAAACATTATTCTTTTGATTCTTTTTCAACCATATAAAAAGGGTAAAAACCATTCTTAGCTTGTAGACAAGAAAAGGCAGCAAGCCCTCGTTCCCCGCGCTCGTTCTGGACACTGTCTTAGGCTTTGGAAACAGAGGGGAGAACAGCAGACACTGTGCCCTAAAGGGAGGAGATGCGCTAAATAATCGCACAAACAATAAAATTATTATCACAATAAGTGCTACTAAAAAAAAATGTGCATAGTCCCCAGAGTATACATAATTTACTAAGTCTATAAATTCAGTGGGTGGGATTTTAACCTTTTTTGTTTTAGCTCTTTCAAGTATAAACCTTTTAATGTCCGAATCATGTTTCACAAGCTTTATTTTTAGTTCAACGATCATACCGTTCACCCCGATGAACTTTTAGGAACTTTTGTTTCTTAACCAAGTTCACCAATCTGCCTTATCACTTAAAACTGGTCACCCGTCACCCCTAACCACCCACACCTGTTCCTAACAAACTCTTCTTGCAGTACACTAAAGTCTTGTACACTTTGTTCCGTTCACTACATGTCCTCCTGCCCTTGGCAAGAGTTTTTATTTGAGAATGCCCCTCAAGTTTCTTCCTCAGCTTTGCTCATACTCACATACATGTGTGCACATGTGCGCCACGTGTGTGGACAGAGCACATACATATTCACTCACATGCCTACATGCGCCAGGCATGGTGTCGTCACTGGAGAGATGCAAAGCATGAAAAAAACAAACACAATCTTGGCTCTCACAGAGCTTATAACTAGCAGGGGAAGGGGAATAATCATTGCATTAACAATTATTTGATTATAGTGTTGCAAATGCTGTTAGAATGTAAGGATGCACCTTGGGGCCTTATCTGGTCTGGGGTCTGGGGGAGGCTTCTCCTGCTGTGGTACACACACATACCTTAGAACTGCGGAGCAGGGCTTATACCTGTCTTACTCACTCAGGCATCCCAAGCATCCTGAAGAGTACCAGACAAATAATAGGCATTCAATCAAGATTTCTTAAATGAAATAAATAAATGGAATAAATCAGAGGTCTATAAACTTTTTTGACTGTCACTCCAGGAGTCAAAAAATTTAAGCATTCATCTTAATATGTGTATATTTACCTTTTCATCAATTATGAACATGTATTTCTGTATAATATACTACGTATATTGTAAAACACCTTAAAATTGAAAACCTTAAAGGATAAGACAAAGATGGAAAAAAAAATATTTCCAAGTAATTATTTAGTTAAGTGACAATCTGGGTACCAACAGAAGTCCCCTGATCTTTGCTCTGAGCATTAAAGGACCTTGACTGGCCCCTTGCCCTCATGCCCTCTTTGGGCATCTTGCCAATTTTGTACTCAGCTTTCTGGTGTAGGGTTATGGATACAGCTGCAAAAATGTTGATTTTGAAGTACCTGTTGAAAAAGTGAATACCTCAAAATGGTCACCCGTGTAAATAGCTGCAAATGAGCGCACAGCTGCTTGCCTCTCACTGGGCTCCTGGCTTCTCTGCTGATCAGCCAGGCCTGAGAACAGTCCTAGATGATCAGACACCCAGACACTAAACACCCAAATCCTGCCTGACCAGCAGCTCTGCCTCTCTCTCCAGCACTTAAAGGCAGTAGCCTTAATTCAAAACCTACTCTGAAGAGCCAGAAGTGATTTCCCTTCTCTTAATAAAGAATCACATTCTATTCTGCACATAGACAAAGAGCCCTGGGCTCCAAATGTGTAAATTAACATAGTATATAAAGTGTTACAGAAAAATATAGTTATTTTATTTATTCATAGTGAAGATACTTTTTTTGCCAGTAATATTTTGATGAGAACAATTTGAATATGCTGCACTTTTCTGTTTCATTTTGTTTTAAAATCTTAATTGTGATACAGCGTTTCAAAGGTCTGGTTTCAGTTCTTTTGAGTCTGTCACTGACTATGCTTAGTAAACCATGACACTCACATTTCAATCCTTTCTCTAGTTGTAAGAGATTTGTCTTCATGTTCAGAATACTTTTCAAAGAGTTGTTAACCAACATAAATAGCCTCAAACTATTGTCTGGCACAACATAAACACAGGTCAAGGGTCACTATTAACAATAGTAAAATAAACTCTATCTCATGTAATTTAATTTCAAATATGGAGAGCTAATTTTTTGAAAGATTTGCTTATACTGTTGTTTTTATATACTGCCACATTTTCGTTTATTAGAGGTTTCTTTGCAGGAATCGTTAAAGCCCCTAGTCTGACAAGGAGTTATGTTAAGTCAAACTGGGTGACAGCATCCCAGTTAAAGCAGGACACAGTAACTGCATTGTGCAACAAGCACCTGAAGGGGTGAAGTCACCACTGTCAGCTCCTTTCTATCGTCTGGCTCCCACTGTTTCCTTTCAGATGTCTTGAGTAACATATGCAGCACCTGGTCTTCTGACAAATGAACTGCATGAAGAGCCAGCATGAGTCCATGTTTAAATATTAGTAAAACTTCATAAAAAACAAAAATAGCCATCCTAATGTTATTTCCCACATCTCAGTGAATTGTTTTTCAAGACCTCTGGGTGCATGCATCCATCCATTTTAAAGACTCTATGCTGACTCAGATCATTGTTAAACAAAATTATGAAGAAGGAAAAATTGATCTTTGGCATCCCCTACATCTAGCTTTTCATGACTGTGTTTTCCTCTTTGACACAAAGCTCCCAAATTTAACCCTTCTGATCTGATCTTCAAGGAAAGGGACCTGATACACTTACCAGTAGTAAATGTTACAGGCTGGGCATGTTAATCCTGCCAAGAGTCTTTGCCCTGAAGAGAAGTTTTCCTGAACAGGGAAATCTGAAGGAATCACTGACCATACAGTTTCTGTAACACAGAATATGACATGGCAGGGAGGGTGGGGGACAGCAGCAGTGGCTTCTCTGGCACTCTTCAGAACATACTCTTCTCTGGAAAATCGCCTGCTATACTGAGAAGGCCGGCCCTGCCATGGTTGGTGCAAAGGAGCATGTGGACACCGCAGTGCCTCATCATTTGTCTCTGTGGTGACAGAAATTGCTCCTGGAAGGGATTACATTTGATTTGCAATTGCTGGACCCCCAGGTCTCCCTGTTACCAATCCTGGGCATTCAACCACTTTTTCTAATTGTAATGCTACTGATAAATCAACATTCAGAAGTTTCCAAAGAAAATAAAAGAAGCTTACGCTGGTAATACTGAATAAATGTATTTTCTTGGTTGCTTATAATGGTAACGAATTATGTGCATCATAAGAAAAATGCTAATTTTATTAAAGTGCTATTAGATAAGGCTTTTAGACTAACTTGCAGCATCCTAAAAAATCATACAGAATGACTTGATATGTCAGTTCTAACCTCTTTGGAATCATTTGCCTGCACAGTTGCCACACTTAGAGGAAAGACCAAATCCAGATCCAACTTGTTTCCTAAATGAATTGGGAAGTTGTCGTTAAGAAGCATCTGCTACTTTATTGCATTCATGTAAAAGCATTCTTGCGCTGCTCTAACGGACTATTGAGCAGATGTTTTAGAGTACTATACCCACAGCAAAACGTGTATCATAAAAAAGATAAGGAGCTACAACGTAATTAATGATTTCAGTTCCTCTATAAATGAATTTCACTTTTTAAAAAATGGATTTCAAGTTGTGTCAAGAACTTCAACTTTTAACTCAAGCATTTCACTTCCAAGAGAGTGAATACAAAATCATTTACAGCAACAAATAACGAAGGGTCAGACTCAGCCTCACACCCTATGTGATGAAATCTTAGGATGCAAGAAAGGCTTCTCCAGACCAAACTGTCCTGCCACCTCTCCAGGGATCGGCCAGAGAATTAGACGTTGGAGAGCAATTTCTTTGTGTCTTAAAGCAAGGAAATAAGCATTCTCTGAGAATGGGGGGAAATACTTAAAATCATTATCAGCTAAGACTTTTTTTAAATGTTAGCCAAGATTTTCAAACCGACAGTGGGCTCACTGTTTGGGAAGCGGGAACAGGAAACTGCAGCAGCAGCAGGAAAGCGAGCAGTGCGTATAAACATGAACAGCGGCAGCTATAAATTGGTAACATGTTCCTCTTACTCTAATAAAATCTCCTAACTCTAAGTTAAGAAATTTAATAGCATGAAAAACAGTGGTTAACAACCACATCAAAGCCTACAAAGATACTGATCTTTAATCCATGATCCAGGCTCTTTTTGGGGCCCATGATTTCAGGAGCACCCATAAGGAAGTGGGAGAAATGAGGTAGAATGGCAAAGAAAGCAGTCCTGGGTGGATTAGTGAACAGATTACCACTGTGGGCACTGTTGCCACACACCGGGAACACTGGGGAGACTGTAGGGAGCAAACACACGTCAGAGTTGTCCCGCCTGAGGGGTCCGGAAGTTGGGAAGTCCCATCTGCGACTGCGGACTGCTTCCTTCGGGGTGCTAACTCCTGGAATTGCCGGGTGACCCACACAGGAGCAAAGCATGCTCTTGCTATTATGGGATGCTTTCAGGTAGAGTCACAGGCGCATGCATTAGACACTGGAGGACACAGAAACAGGAAGTGTCATGGAGACATGGGCCAGAATGGAGACCAGTGCTGCTGATCTGCGCAAAGCTTAACGACAGTGCACAATCCCTCACTCACAATACTGGAATCCAGAAAGCTCTGAAATTTTTTGAAAATATATTTTTTCATATGTCTGGCATCAAAACTCATTTGGTAACAATTTTTACTCGAATCTTTTTAGTCTTTATTCTCTTTTTATTAATACTGTTTCACTAAAAAATAACAATAGTATTTTTGAGCATGAGGATGCTGCCCAGACACCACTAAGAATATAACATAATACAGAATTTACTTTTATAAAATTACATTACTTAACTAAAATCCCCCAAATTCTGAAATCTAAAACACGCTTCAGTTCAAGGATTGTGGGCATGTAGTTCTTTGGCGCCTTCTATCTTACTGTTAGATTAGTCTTGAGCATAAACAAAATAATATAGACAGAAGCATGTTGATCTCTTTGAACAAAAGGCACTGAATAAATACCTGAGAAATTAGCAGATTAAGAGATCTGGGGGAAAGATAAAAGCAGGTGAAAGGGAAAAGGAAAAAGGAAAAGGAAGGGGGATAAAGAAAAAGAGAGACAAGGCATACTGTGATAAAAAGCTAAAGGCATCAATAAAAAGTAAGAGCTAAATTAAGAATGAACAAAATAACAACACGAATATGTTTTATACTGCTATCTCCAATTATATTGTTGCAAAATCTAGTCCCCAAAACTCTGATATAAAAAGATAAAGAAACAACTGAAAGAAGACAGAGACTATGCATATGGATGACACATATAAGAACTGCTTGAAGAATCTGATAATAGATGGTAATCAATACTCAAATAGGGATCATAACACATGCCCAGTAGGAATAAATCACCCTTATTCTATAACCACCATTATTATACTCATCAGCTCTATCTTACTTCTGAAGCTTTGCCTAACCCATCCCTGTGCAAGAATAGTCTCTCTGCACCATTAGAACACGAAATGACCTCCTTATTCAATTTTGGCTTAAAGTTCCTCTGTCCTAGAACATTTTTACAGATTAACCATATTGGCCTAATGTTTGACCAAATCTCCTTAAGGATAAAATTTTGCAATTATTATATTTGTATGTTCGAGTATCTGTGGACTGGGTTTATTATGGAATGGCAGCTATAGTTTCTAGTAAAGCTTTTTAGTTATGTGAGTACTTTTATTCACCAGAATTCTTAGAGCCCTCTCTTTATCATGGTCCATCATGTTGAATAATCCTAATATTCCCATTTAAAATATTAGAACTCTACACCTTCAAAAACTTCCCCCAAAAATCAAAATACAACTCAAATGTAAAGATTTTAAAGCATGAATATCAATAAAAGTCTCAATCTTTTTAAAAAGGTGTCTCATTAAATTAACATACATATAATTTCCACATCAGCTTCTCAAATTCATATGTTTTCAAAACCCAAACTGGTTATCCTAATTACTGGAATTCACAATCACGAATATTTATTTATTCAGTAAACACTAACTGAGCATCTATCTAGTATACCTAAGACAGTGTACTGAGTATATTAAAAAAAAAAAACATAAAAAATAAACCCCATTATTGGTCATACAAGAATTGTGTAAGAGGTAAGAGAGCCAAGTTATGTAAGTCGTATCTACAAGTGAATGTAACCCACAGCAAATTGTGATAATGGCTGTATGAGAAGTATACAATGTTCACTGGATCACAGATAAAGACCTCAATCCTAACTGTATCCTGAAAAGATGTAGAAAGTCTCAGGTTAAAAGGTGCCATTTAGCCTAAATAAAGAATTATTCCAACTGTTAGAAATGAGGCATGGTTATTCCAGGCAGAAATGATAAGATCTAAGGTGCAAGATACTCAAGCTCATGGCCAATTTAGCAAGTCACCCTGTCTGTCTGGAACACAGTGTTGTATAAGAGATTTGAGATAGGATTAGAATTGTTAGCTTCACATTAGATTGTAGAGGACTGGAGTATAGAACTTAAATTATATTTGCTAGATGCTTGGGATCATAAGCTGCAAGGCTATCTAACAAATTAAGAGGGCAGACTTTGGAGTCATTTTGCCTGTGTGTAGAACCTGACTGCACCACTAATAACTAAGTGACATCATGAGTTAATGAAGCTCTCTGATGTTCAGTTTCCTTATTTGTTCAACAGAAATATCTGGGTTTTGCAGCTGTTAGTAGGGTTAAGTAAAATAATCCATGTAAAACACTTAAGACATTGCTTAGCATGAAAGAAAGTAATAACGTTAGATTATTATTAGTAGTAGTTGTGGTTGTCATGTGGTAGAGTCATATGGTTAGAGCTTTGCTTTAAAAAGAATAATCTGGAAATAAACTAAAGGATGGATGGGCAATTTTAGAGAGAAGACATGGTAAGATAAATTAGTAGCCTATTTAAATAGAATGATCCTCAAGGGAGATCATAAGAGATTAAAAAAATAATAATAATAAGATCGGGAAGTGTTTTGAGAAGGAGGAACAAATGAGAGAGATGTTCCTAAACAGTATTTGTTTATCTCAGCAAATTACTGTTGAATGTCAGGAGCCTGCCCCTCCCCTCCTAAAAAAAGGCCCCATTTATAAGACAACTCCAAGGTTTGGAGCCTAGAAAGCTGGGAAGATGATAGTGTCATTTAACAGCAAAAAGGACATAAATAGCAGGTGCTATTTTGGAGATGCTGATTTAAAACATCTGGATCCTATAGGCCACTAAATTTGTGGGGCAAAATTCTAAAGAAAAATGGAGGCTATAGAAATGGCTTTATTAACAGTTACAACTATTTGAGCATTAACTTTGTGCTATATGTATCCTATAAACTGTGCATGTCAATGTCATAGGCAACCTTATGAGATAAGGCATATTATTATGTTACCCAAACTGGGTCCTAAAGATCTTGGCTACATAACTTGCCTAAGATCACAATTAGTAAGAGGTAGAGCCAGAATTCTGCCCGTGTATAACTACTCTAAAGCTTGGAAATATTTTGGATTTGAGTCATCAACATAAAAGGACTAACTGGAACAACTGTACTAGATGAAACTTCTAATAGGAAAAAAAAAAGATATGGCCCAAGAAAAATCTTGAGGAATGCCTATTTAAGAGACAGGAGCAGGAGAGCTAGCAATGAGAACTTTACAGATAAAGAAAATTAAGAGATGAAAATAACATGGAAGTCACTAAGGAAAGCTTCTAGCAGACTGTGGTCAACAGCCTTGGATGTTAGAGCAAAATGAAGGACAGTCTGAAGAGGCAATTTGAATCGATATTTTAATTGTCACTGGTGTCTTTTAAGAGAGAAATTTCAAAAGCACACAGGGAGAAAATGCTAAAGTGACAAGGCAAGAAAGTAGAACCAATATCACAGAGGCGTTGAAAAAACATGGAGATATCCTGTGGGCCACTGGGATCTTTCATGATTTTTTTAAATGGTGTGTGTGTTTGTGTGTGTGTGTGTATGTGTGTGTGTGTGTGTGATTGCAGCCCTTAATTAGAATTTTGGATTATAAAAAAATATATGAAAATGATCTATTAGGCCGATAAGACTACTCTGGACAAAGGAAGAATACTCCTGATTCTTACGCATAAATTTTATATATTCATTTTTCTTTTTATTTTTTCTTTTCTTTTTTTTTTTGGTCTAAAGTAAGCTATATTTGTCAGGATCTCTGGGCATTTTGTCCAATTTAGCTTAATTTTCTTAATCTGTTCAATCTTTTCTGGACATATTGTGACTGATACTTTTAAATAATAATTCAGCATGACCTCTTCATTTTCATGCCCTCTTCCAAACTAGTATTATGACTGAGGGTATTAGGCAGGAAACACATTTTCTGCACAGTCCACAGATATTTTAAGCAAAGGATTCATCAAAGTTGAACCCTCAAAAGCAATTTTCTTAATTAGTTTAATTAGTAATGATTGTGTTCAAATCAAGTATACCAGTTCAAGGAACCCTTCAAGACTCTAAATTTTTTATTTAATTGCAAGGAATCGGGTATTTTGAAACATTAGGTAATTTCTAAATCTTGTCAACAATCGATCTTTCAACCCAAATTTATTGATCATATACAGGAAACACAGTACAATATTGATGGGTCTATTTACAAGAAAATCTCTCACACGATGAGTAGCAACCCATCCAATTTATAAATTCATATCTACAAAACAGACCTTCATGGTCACATACACATATATTCAATAAGCAATGGATTCTTGCAGTCAAAAAGTTCTTCAAGTGTTTCTATTTCCAAATAAATTTTTTTGTTTTCATTTTTGTTTTTCCCCCTGTCTTTTAGTTCTCTCTGGCTGGTTGAATGTTAAGGAACCTAGTCTATTGCTAAAATAATTTGTTTTCTCAAAGAAACTCAGGAGAATAAAAGCAAGATTGTGGTCTTCATTGTGCTTTCAAAAAAATCATAGTAACTCAAAAAGCCTTACAAATCAAAGGATTCCAGCTACCCCATTCTACCACACACACTAGTATATGTGCAAACGTTATAACAATACTCTTTTGTATCAACAATCATTCATAATGGCTAGGAATTCATTTCTCTTTTAATTGCTTTAAAAGTGTTATCACAATTGAAAAGTAAATTTATTCAAGTGAAAATAGCTATGGACCATGAACATTTAAAGGGAAAATTAGTTTAAGGCATGCATTTCATCTAAAAGTAGAATAGTCCAAGTTTTGGTCCTTTCCTCTTGCAGTTTATAGTCAGGAAACAAACTTAAGGCTTTAGTGAATGAAAAATATAGCATTGATGGAATTTTATTTGCATTTCATAGGCATGAGGTAGTAGAAGTCTCCACAGTTTAGAGTAAGTAATTTGACCATCAATTAAGGAATTCAGACATAAATTCTGAGGCAAAGCAAAAGACAGACTACTTCGGGAATCTCCAATCATCCTAGAATTCTTTCAGGGATTCAAATTTCACAAATACTGTATCCCCAAGCATATTCCTCTTTGAAATTCTCTCTTCATTTCCCTTGATGACAACACTATGCCCTGATTTTTCTCCTAAAATTCTGGACATCCTTCTCAGTGGCTATAGTTAACTCTTCTCTCTCTCTACTGACCTCTTAAATATTTGTATTCTCCAGAATTCTGTCTTCAGCCATTCATTTTACTTACTCTTTCTGTTAATCTCAAATATGCTGTTAATCTCAAATATTCTATGGCTTCAGGTTTCACATACATCCTAAATCTGAATCACCTACCAAGATCATTAAAAAAGTTTAGATAGATTCATATATACACTGGATGTTCCATGACATCTCAATTTAATGTGTCTAAAATATAATCCATTATCTTTTCACTAAAACTGTTCATCTTCATGTATTTCATATCTTAGTTAAAGGTATTAAAATTCACTTAGAACAGTGCCAGGTAGCCAATCAATTTATTGAATGAACAAAACTAGGTGGTTGGTCAACAATCATTAACTAAGGATATGAGTAGAGCTACCAGACACTGTGCCAGGTGCTAGAGACATAAGCAAGAAAGATGAAGTCTCTGCCCTCATGGAGTTAAGTCCAATGGAGAAAACAGCCATTCAGTAATTACAAGTGTGATTAATTTTCACATTAATTACAAGTATATTGACAAAGGAAAAAATAAGCCATCTAATCACTGAAATCAGATAACTTAAAAATATCTTGAATATTTTTCTTTCCCTCACACTCAATTTCCAATCAGTTCCCAAATCTTTGTAGTTCCATTTCTGAAATTTTTCTGATTTATTTCTTCTTCTCCATCATTACTGTCTTGTTCAATTCAGGGTTTCATTATCTCATTCCTTTAACTGATCTCCCTGACTGCAATCTCTCTTCTTTATGGTCCAGTCATGACACTATTATATTTTTATAGTACAGATGTGACGGTGTCACAATCCTCCTGAAAACCATTTACAGGTCCCATTTGGCACAAAGAATAAAGCCCCAAATCCATGATATTCGTGGTTCTCACAGTCTAGCCTTCACTTGCTTTTCCAAATTTATTACATCCCTCCCAATCCCCTGCACCCTGGTCTTTAGTCATATCACACATGCATTCTCTCAGACATTCCTTTTCTAATACTTGATCTCAGAAAAATAAAACTTGGCTAGAAGACACTGGAGTCCTAGGTGGAATAGGATTCTAGAGGCCTGGCCAGATCATGTGATGGAAACTCCTCTTGTTAAAAGCTGCAACAGGTCAAAGAGAAAAGCAGTTACCAGAAGCAGTGTACTTTGAGAGTGCCAAGTCAGACTAAGAGTAAATAGCTTAAAGTCAGGTCAGTCATCTAAAATGGATGAGATGTCAACTATGATCCAAAGAATAAAACCAGATAGCAGACAGGACAGAGATCAAAGGTTGCAAACATACATGCACACACACATATGTGAGTGTATATATAAATACACACACACACATATACACACACACATATAAAGTGGAACCAGAAGTAAGTTCAAAGCTAAGGACAGATGACATCTACAGGTTTTCTTAAAATCTGATTCTCACAGTTGCCAGTATTAATATAACAGAAAATATAATCAACCCAAATTTATTCTTCAAGGTTCTTCTCCATGAAAATGTCTGTACTCAAACCCCATTCCATTTCCTAGCCAATACTTTTCTTTGTAATGTTTCCATAGTCCTTAGCATAAGCCACTATTAAAATAATTGGCACATTCAGTCGCAATTACTTGTCTGTTTACTCAGTTAGATTATTAGCAGCATGAGGGTAGGAGCTATGTTTTATTCATCTTTTTATCCTCAATAGAAACACAGAGTTTGTTAAATTAATGAATAAACATAAGAAAATAACAAATGAGCAAACAAATAAGTTAAACATAAAGAAATGACAAATGAACAAACAAATAAGTATGGTAGCCCTAACTTAATAGTACCTAATAAATACAAATATCTGCTATTAAACTCAGAAATTTACTTTGGGAGCTTGTTGCTTTTGACTGTAGAATAGTCTGGGTACATATAGCAGGGGAAACAATACATTTTCTTGGCTTTGACTATAAAATGAAAGTGGAACTCAAAAAAATATTCAAATAGCCCAAGAAAGATGCAAATAAGTACAATTAGAAAATTATCAAAATGCCAATAGTATGCTGTTCCATAATGTTTTGTTTTACTTTTAAATAGTTAAGTCCTAATGAGGCAACGGTATAACAGACATTGCACTCACTACTTTATTCCTAAGCATTACTGGCTTACTTCCTGAAACTATCCGCCATATCCCCCTAAGAAATAGCAGTTAGTTCTATACAAACTATGCTCTCAGCCTTTTAACCTGGTCTCATCTTGTACCCATTCTAGATCTCTTGAGAATCTGACCTGGCTTCTTCCTCTCCTCTCAAATCTGCTACAGCTAGTATTCCTCTGGTTTCCCTCCCAAGCTACTGTTTGAATTCTGCCCTCAAATCTAGATCCTGTAACATCTCAACCTGATCCGGCTTACCATGAAAGTTTCTACCATCTGCTAACCTATGGGGCAAGCTCTGCTACCAAATTTGGCCTTACAGGCACAGAAGGGAAATATGTAAGGTAATATGTCAAGGGTCATAGAACAGGTGGGATCGATAACCATGTATCTAAAATATGGTATAGTGCAATGTCATAAAAAATCAATAAAACTTAGAACTGAATGACAGATTTGAACCCTACCTCTGACATTTAATGGCTGAGTAAATGAACTTGGGCAAAAAGCTGAACTATATGATGTACAAAGAGCTATTCCAATTCAATACTGTTTATTATGAAAACTTTCTATCACATACAAAAGAATAAAACCAGTATAATGAACTCCATATGCACTTCAGCCAGCTCCAAACTGTGAACGCTGGCCAATCGTATCTTATTCACTCCTTTGCCAATATTTTTCCCCTATAGCAAACCCTAGGTATCATATTATTTCATTTAAAAACTTCACTGTTGTATTTTAATAATACAAATCCATTGTTATTATCACACTTAATAACACTAATTCCATAAAATCACCTAATGCCCAATTCATGAGCAAATTTCCCAGACTGTCTCAAAATTGCTTTTAAACTGTTCATAGTTTTGTTTTTTCTAATCAGGATCCAAGTAAGAGCTACACATTTTATGACATTTTTAATCAGATAATAAGGGAGAACGCCTCTAACAGGCATTGACTTGACTTGTTAATTTTCAAGTTTGGTATGAAATTGAGGACTTTACTCCACTCCTAACAATCTTCTAGACCTATGCATTTCAATATAATAACCACTAGCCTCATGTGGCTAAATTAAAATTGAAATTGAAATTAATTAAAATTAAGTAATATTCAAAATTCAGTTTCTCAGTCATATTAGCCACATTTCACACGCTCAATAGCCACATGTGCTGTTAACTACCATATTAGACAGCAAAGACATAGGGTATTTCTCCCATTAGTAAGTGAACGGTCCAATGGTACACATTTTACATCATTGCAGGAAGTTCTATTGAGTAATGCTGCTCTAAATCCTAAAGAAAATGCATATCTATACACCAGTCAGACCGCTCACTTCATAGAACTTAGAAGTCTCATTGTAAACCTAATATGCAGAATCACTGAGGGCTCGTTCTACTCCTCTAAGACCAACTAGACCATTTCTGGTCCAGGGTCCTTAGATGTAGCTCCTCAAGAAAACTGACCAGCAGGCCACTATCTACAATTGGGCTGTGTTTTTAAAGTTTTATAACATACTCTGAACTTGAAACCACTTTGTTCAATTTCCCAGGCTACTGTTAAAACACCAATGAATTCAAAACATGGCTGAAATCTTGTACAATGAACTGTAGGAAAAATGCTATTATTGCTATTGTGGGCTAGCCTGGAAACAAAATAATTACGCATAGTGTAATTTCTGTATGTAAAACTGTTCCTCGGGGTGGAGAAGAGGGTGTCATTGAAAACATGTCTCATCCTTCACTCTCCTTTCTCTACTTTTCCACAGTGGAGAAGAAATAGCAACAAGGAAAGCAGAACGGTGGACTCTTCACTTGGGAAGCACCTTGCTCCACCTGACGAAAAACAGCCAAATTACACACACACACGCACACACACACACACACACACACACACACACACGCATGCGCGCACACGCGATATTTGTAAAGAGGTCATTATAAAGTAAACTCATACTACAACAAAGGTAAGTCCTTATAGTTTATTTAAGCTAAGCAACAAAAAGATTTTCCCTGATTATTCCCTCCTATGTCACAGTCTCAAAAGAAAGAAAATTTTGTATAATGTAGGGTTGTGCAAGTCTTTCAAATCTTAACAAAGAAAGAAACCATAGACTAAAAGATTACTAGATTTGATTACATTTTTTTAAATTATGTGTGCTAGAAAACACTGCTAACAAAGTTAAAATACAAAAAACTAGGCCAGATATTTTTCACATATACAACAAAGTGCTAACATCCTCAACAAATAATCTCATAAACCAGTAAGAAGTGAGTACTTTCATAGAAAAATGGACAAAAACAAGAATAAGCAATTTATAAAGGAAGAAATACAACTGGCCAAACACAGGAACAATTTTTAACTTCAATGATAAATCAAGAAATACAAATCAAAACAAAGAGATCAAACAAGCAAAAAGACATAAAACAAAACAAAACAAAACAAAACAAAACTTTAACTGTTATTTCCTAGCATTCATTCTTAGAAGAAGGCTTGGTAGAGAGGGCAGAGCTATTGGCACCTCTGAAGTACTATTCGTGTCTTTCTCAGCTATCAAGAAAGAACGAGTACAATACATTTGAAACAATTCTTCGCCCCACTGAAAATGCAGAATGCATCACGTAAATACAAAATATCATTTGCAATAGTAATGATGAATCATTTTATTAAGAGGATGGGCACGATAAACTGAAAACCCTGACTTTTTATGTAGTATTATTTTATCTCTTTTATATTTCACGTTAGGGCACTTTCAAGCCATTTCCGTCTGCAGTTTCTCTACAGTGCTTCTTGGCATTGACTCATTAAGTATTCTGCATCTGATTCAAGGCAAAATACGCTTCTGATCAAATATGCACTCACATGCTCTTTGGCAAGCTACAAACCAAATTAGAAAAATCATAAATCTGGTGCTAAATGTTCTGGAGGGATGGTATATGCTATACCTTCCTTGTCAGGAAAGCACGCATATGGATTGCAATATGTCAACAAAGTGCGTCTGTGACTTTTCTCACTCCTAATTTTAAAAATCACAGAAAGATCAATAAAGTAAGCTATATTACTATATTTGGATTAATAACTGACAAACTTAGCTCCTTACTTCTCAAATGGAAATCATTCAAAAATACTTTGAAAGACATTCAAAATGTACTTGAAATGTACATTTTAATAACTGTATCTGCATAAAAGTTAAAAATATATACATTTGACATATCAAGACTGATACCAATTTTAATGTCACTAACCACTTACACAAAATGGTTCTCCAAAGAAAGTTTGCTATTAAATAGCCTGTAAAATCATTCTATCATTTTGAATATGCCCCGTCATTTAAGAAAAGCTTTCGTTTCCCTATTTAAATTGACATAACAAAAATAATCAATTATCATTAACTTCTAACCATATATGCAATGTGCATTTTCATGTCATAATTTTATTTCACATTAAAATCATTATAAAGTTTTTAAAAAATAATTATGGCATTAATGTCCAATAAACTATGTACATAGTAAAAAAAAAAATTATTTGCAGCTCATAGAAATCAGGATCTAAAAATACAATAATGTATATGATAATTTAGTAAAACTAACAAAGATAAAATTTTGCAAAATGAGATTTAGGTATACAATTACCCTATATAAAAATAAACCTTCCTACTCAAATAATAAAATGCATTAGTCGAAATTCTAAAAATAAGACTAATCATCATGACTTGAAAAATCTAAAAAGAACTATCTTTATTACAGTATCTATACAAACCCCCTCAAATATATTTTCTAAAATAACGGTTAACAAACATTAATTTAAAAAATGCATTGCAATTGTTATTCAATAAATATTTATTCCAGGACCAGTACATGCCAAATTTTGAGCAATGCATTATGGAGGGCAGAAAGGTGCATAAGACTTCTTGGACATATCAAGGAGAAAATAATCTAATAACAAGGATAACACATACACATCTCAGGAACTATGAAATTTCACAGCTTGAAAGAATGTTCATATTTATTTAATCCAATATATGTAACCACTCATGAGAAATCCTGTTTTCAAAGTAGAAAAAATTCTTTAAAGTTCACCATTACTGATTAGGAGTCTTCTCTAGAACTTTTCCACTTGTGAAATGCCTCTATGTGCCCTTTATCCACTTTTCTTTTGTAGTTTGATCTACAAAATCAAACTTTGTTGCTGTGAATAAAACACACATACATACACAACATACAACTATCATCTATCATTTGTCATATTTTACCTGTTGTAATTTTTCTTTAAAAATTATTCATATTGTGTTGTTGGTTTTCATTTTCTGTTGTTTCTTTTTACTTTTGATGCAGATAGATCAGAACTATAGATCATTTCTTTATAATTTCCATCTTGAGGCCATTCTTAAAAAGATTAGAGGGTCACCAGTGTTTTCATCTACTGGTTGTATAGGTTTACTTTAAAAATTTAATTATTTGGTCCACCTGGGATTTTATTCTGGGGCACACCATGAAATAAAGTTCCAGTATAATTTACTTATGACATTAAAGTTGAATAGAAGATACCAAAAAACAACAACAAAAAAGAATTTTAAGGGGAAAAAAGAGAAGAAAATAAAATAAAATAAGAAAATTACACATAAAACTGAGAATAATTAAACCAGCCTGAGATTTCTCCACAGCAACTTTCAGCACCAGAAGACAACTGACCACTTTTGCAGAATTCTGAAGAAAAGAATGCATGTCCCAAGAGCAGTTTGCCTAACCACAATGTCTGCATTGGATAAACAACAAAAGACATTCGCAACATGAAACAGCCCCCTAATGAAACCTTCCTGAAGAATTTTACTCAATGATGGAAACTAGCCAACTAAAACATAAATGAAAATTAAAATTCAAGGATGACAAAGTCAAGGTAAAAGAAAAATCATGATGAGTACTGAATTCCAGTTAATTATATTCCAGTTAAATATAGAACTAAAATTAAATAATTATAGACTTTAATTTAAAAATGAATGTAAATGTTGTAAAGCTCAAAAAAATAAAAATAACATTATGACAAACAAAAATAGGGAGGAAACAGGAAGTTAGGGTATATGTATATATGCACATTATTCAAAGCAGATCAATGTAGATGGTCTAGAAATGTATGTCTTAAAATCATAACTAATACTTCATTATATTTTTCATAATCTCTTTTCTTAACTTTAGATGAATCTTCTAAAATATATACTACTTCTTATAGTGAAGAAGTACTTAATTAGAAGTTCTACAATTCTTTTAAGTACCTTTAGTTTCTTTTCCTTTTTATATATTTAAGTAAAATTAAATTCAATACTTTCATTTAAAACAATAGGCATAGTATGATTAACAGATCAACAGAAAGGAAAGAAAAAAAGGGGGGAAAGAGAAAGTAGAAAGGGAAGGAAGTTGTATTTCTGGTTATCTAATGTATTACAGAGGTTATCTGAGGGGCAACTTTTAAACTTCTTTGTATCTTAATTTTTCATAAAGAGCTTGTATCATTATACAAAGATAATACTGATTTTTCTTCATTATAAAAAATCAAATAAAAAGTACTCATAAAATAAGGGTTAATAACTGAGGTTAAAAGGGCATTGTACATCTTTTGGAAACTGTAGAAGTGAGTTTGACCCACAAACAACTCACCTGGATATCAAAGTTATAGTCCATAGATTTTGAGCCAAGGGGTGGTTCTCTGGGAACTTTTAACTTTACATAAACAAAACTATGAAGTGGAAGTCCACTTTGTATTTTAGTACACAACTAAGGTTCTGTGCATATTTAGGATGTCTGGTCTCCTGAGTAAACAAACCTGATGACCTCCCCTCAGTGCCTATCTTAAATTGTCCTCTGCAACAGTTGACTGCTAAGGCACCCTTCTTACACTCTGAACAGAGTTCAGTGCCTGCACACTAGCAATGAAAATATTGTTGAGTAATAAATGGGGCATTCTTCTGACTGCTCTCATCTGTCAGTGTCTATACATGCTCCTTCCTATGCTTCTTCCTTTCCTCACCCTCCCACATGCAGGCATCCCCCAAGGTTTGGTTCTCACACTTCTCTTCTCAGACTAATTTCCTTGAATTATCTCATCCACTCCCAAACCTCTAACTCTGGCTTCTCTTCTAAGCTCCAAACCTAAAATTGAAAGCATGTGCTAGACATCTCTACAAGAACGCCCTCCAGCATCTCAAATTTGACATGCCAAAGTTGAATTACCTTCTCCCTGTCCCACCCCACCCACCTGTCTGTCATCCTGCTGGCCAACCTGCATCTCCCTTGCATCTCCAGTGGGGGCAATGGCAACACATTTGGCTTCCTGGTCAGGGAGACTGAAAACCTGGGAGTTGTCTTCAACTCCTTCCTGTCCCTCATGTCCACTTCTTTTATACCTCCATAATATCTCTCACACACATTCTATCCTCCCCACCGACACACATCATTAATGCAGAACAGTGCAGTTAAATGAAAAGAATACCAGGTTTTGACTCAAAAGACCTAGGATTTGAGTACCAGCTTTGCTCTGAATTTGCTTTGAGACCTTGTATACATTACCTAACACATTTTAGTACAACTCTTTAAATCGCAGAATAATTCTGAAGGATATATATTATATGTTATATCCTATAAGTCTGAAGGATACACACACACACACACACACACACACATATGTATATATGTATATATCTGAATTTGTTTTGAGACCTTGTATACATTACCTAACATATTTTAGTACAACTCTTTAAATCACAGACTAACTCTGAAGGATATATATTATATATATGCACACATATATATGATTTAGGAACAGTATTATTGTATATGCTATATATATGTGAAAAACATACACGGACATATATAGAGGTGTCTCTATATACACACATGCTCACACACAAATATGTATGATATATATACATGCAAATACAAGTGAAAAGTATCAGCAGCAGCATCCTTCTCACCATCATCCAAGGCTGTTACAATATCTCACCTGATATGCTATAAAAATGTCTATTTTACTCTCTCAGATCTCCAGCCAACTTTATACCCCGAAAGAAGGATTATTTTATTAAAACATCATTTGTTTCCTCTTAATGGTCTGCAATTTGCTAACCTTTGCCAAAAGAATAAAACCAAAACCCTTCAGCATGAATTTCAAGGTGCTCCATTATCTGACTCCACCTTGGCCTTCTGACCTCACGTTTCAGTATATGCCCTCTATTTCCCATGTTCTATCAAGCCACAACCCTATAATTTCCTTTCCTCACATACACCCTGCATTTACGCTGTTCTCTCAAGTCTAGAATTCCCATTTTAGGAAACCTCTCCTTCAAGATCCAATTCAAATATCACCTTCTCAATAACACCTCTGTGGATTCTTCATCAAGGTAAGTGGTTCATATTCTATCTTGCAAATGGAAGGATCTTTACAATGCTCTCTCTTCAACTAGATTATAAATTCCCGAAGCACAGAGACTGTGGAATATTCACCCTCGACTCTTCATCACTTATTGAGACTTATATACATTAGGCATTTAATGAATGTATGTAGAACTGAATTGCATGAAGAAGCCCTTTTATGTGTCTTAATTTCAAAGAAGAATTAAAAGCATGAAGAAAGTAAAAGCTATATAGTGAAAACACATAATCAATAAATGATTAGTTGTAGATACATTTTTAAAAAAAAGAGAAAGAAAATTTAAAAATACATTATTAAGCTTTAAGCTAAACAAAAATATTGTTTGGTGCTCCCTCTGCTGGCTTTGCAGCAACAACTTGATGTTAAACAATAACACCACAAAGAAGTAAACATAGAATCAGCTTATCTGCAACCTGTATGTACCTCTTATAAATAACCAGAGTAGAAATTTTTCATTGAGTTCATTTGGAAATAATCCTGTATGTAAAAAAGGTTGGTCTACAAAAATTGTTAATAAAGAGACAAAACTGATCTAACAATTTTGTGATAATTCCTGTCAGAACTTCTATTTACGCCTTTGTTTTCTAACTAAACCATCTACTTTGTGTATAAACAATTTTAAATATTAGCTGAAACTATTGAGAAACAAAGTAAGATGAGATATTTTTGTTTTCTAATTAATCTATAGTTTTTAAAAAATGATTAGGAACATAAGAGGTTAAATTCTTCTTGTGTTTCTTCTAAACAGAGTTATTCTGAGTACCCTGAAGGCATTTAATTCCAAAACAGGAAGCCACAGAGAGGAACACTTGGTTACACTAATGTTATGCAGATCTTCTGGAACATATTTTCCTAAACACTTGCTGAAAGAACCTTTTCTATACTGCACGCTATCACATGGAGTTGGAGAAGGGTCCCATGGATACTGCAGTGTACTTACTGCTCAAATTGCCCTTTATCACATCTCTATTTCCCTCTACTTTTATTACTTTAAATGGTCCTCTGCTTGCTCATAGAAAGAGTGGTAAGAAAATCAGGATGGGGTCAGGGAATGTTTATTCATACACTACATTTCAGTTGTTTTTACATATATATGCACAAGAGCTATGATAGGGCTTAGGGAAATCAATTTTTCAAAAAATGGTGTAGAACTGATACCATAGAAAGATTAACCTGAGACCAGGAAAGACATCATTGTTAAAGATCAGTGCCCTTTCTAATGATCTCACGTTTTCTATGTTTTTAACTGTACTATAAAAACCTCTTTAATCTAAAACACGTTAAATGAGCTCTCACCTTTGTTGCTGCAACAAAGAACAATAGTACACCACAGACAAATGGAAAGAGCCGTAGAGTCATATAATTAAGTGATGTGGATGCTGGAGACACCTCTGCTACTACTGAGCAGTCACTTAACGTGATCGGCTCTATTTCTTGATCTTACGGGTATGTGTAAGGAAGGAAAAAACCCACCAAGGTGAGTGTGTTTTTCATATGCCATTTGATTTCATATATCATTTCAATGCCACATTTAAAAATAGATTATTTTTTACAGTTTCTGACTTAGTTTATATTCAGTTATGTTTTAAAGAAAGTACATGATCACTGAGCAATTATCCTTCTGTGTTGGAAATTAAGGTTTTATGCACATTCTTGATTATCCATAAAAATGAAGTGCAGTAATATTAAAAGCACTAGTCTCGTTGGAAGAAGCCAAATAGGAAAAACAGTCAATATATTTGGATCTGCTTATGGTTACTTTCAAAGAATTTCTGAACATATTTATCTATTCCTAACATTTAGGTACTAAGAACTTGGTGGAAATCAGCTATGAGAATGTCAAAATAGTATTTTTAATCTATTCTGCAGAGCTTGGAAATTATTTTTTTCTTAAGAAATCTCCATGTGAACAAGAACAAGGGTTTAGCCACTATAGTGTACTACTACTGGCATTCTCATGCCACGATTTGTGACTGTTACTCACCCCACCCCTCCGTCCCCCAACACACACACACTGACACTACTGAGATGAGTGACTGGTTGGTGAGTGGGTGCCTCTCTCTTAGGGCCATAAGACAACTGCAGCTAGGCACAGGCAGGGAGGCAGAAGGTCAGAGCACAGGAAGATAGTCCCAGGCTCACTCTGACTCTGTTATCCAGTGCATGGCAACCTTTAGAATGCTGAGCTGCTGTCTTTTGAGCAGAGCTGTCAAATCATTAGATTTGTTTTTGGAATTTCAGCTCATGAATATGTCCTCTAATGTTCAGAGGGCATTCTCATTGAAATGTACAATACATATATGACTGTAGCAAAGAAACCCTTGTATCCCAAAAGATTTAACAGCACTTCTTCACCTTCTAGTAATTCATTTCACTTTAAACTATTGAATGCTCTACTCTGAAATGATACAGGGTTTCAGACCTGTAAATTAGATGGTAGTTATACAATATCTAAAAAAAGGCATTTTGAAGTATAGAGAAAGAATATTCAGGATATGTGATTCATTTTCATTTAACATGATATATACCCAATAATGAATGAACACAGGAAACTTATGTTGTGGTTTGTTGCAAAATGGAAACAATAGTATCCAGTAAAAGTTAGGCTTCTTGTACTCCTTATGTTAATACATTTATCCTATTAGCCAAAACCAGTGCAATAAACTACTGAACAATTTCTGAACATTTCTGCAGGGAAAATTTCATTTCTGAATGAAATCACTAAACATTTTCCATAGAGAAAACATCAAGGAGACCATTTATCAGACTCCAGCTGTGTTGATGTCATTATTTGCAAGTGTGTGACATCAAATCCTGACATTATTAGGCGTTTACCATAATAACAGTACTCTGCAGGCTCTATGACGCAGTATGAACTGAAAAAGTGAACTCATTTATGTCACATTAATTTCAAAACATCTACAACATCAATAAATACTAGACATTCTGAAACAAAAATACATTTAAATTAATATAACATTCTAGATATTTTCCCCCTAGGAAATAATAATAAAGGACCTCATCTATGATAATTCAATATAATCTCACATAGAACTTCAACGATAAAGCTTAAGTTCTTTCTCTCCTTTAGACCAGCAGGTCTCTAAAGAAATACTTCCTTAGACCCTTGCTTAAAAGTTAATTTAATAAAATAGTGGTGTTTAAGAAAATACTAATAGTTTTAAATTGTTACAACTCAATTATATTTATTGCCTTCAGCTAATCCCAATATGGCAGCCAAAACTAGTACAGAATCCGGTCAGTTAATATTGCTACTTAGTTTGGCTGCAAAATCAAATGTTAAATCAGTTTCTCAAATATTATGCAGAAAAGTAGATTACTTATATTTAATTTTTTTATATTTGTATTTTGTAATTGCATGAAATTTGATCCAAAACTGACAGAAAATATTTTAGCATTATCTAAAAATTGATAGTTAATTTTAAGAGAGATGAGAAAATTTCAATATAGAAATAACCTACTTCACCTTATAAACAGAGAATAGGCTCTTTCAAACTGTCAGGCAAATGGGAATGTAAATTATTGTAATTAGCTTGGAAGACTGTTTGGTAGAACCTATTAAAGATGAACAGATACTTACCCTATGGCCCACTGATTCCACTCCCAGGTATAACCCAACAGAACTATGTCCAGATACTCACCAAAAGAGATGTATATGATTGTTCACAGCAGCATTCTTATCATTTGCCACCCCCCAAAAACTGGAAAGAATCTAAATTCCCATCATTCTGAAGAAGGTATAAACAAGTGTGGTATATTCACACGATGGAACGGCATACAGCAAGTAACATGAACAAACAGCTAACTCAACACAACTTGGATGAATTTTACAAACATAGTTGAACAAAGAAAGACAGACACAAAAGAATATGTAGTGTATGAAAAAAGAGGCACGATGAATCTGTTAGAAGTCAGATTAGTGGTAACCAGCTGTCGAGGGGCAGGAAGTGACTGAAAGTGTCAAGTGGGAGTCCTGGGGTTCTGGTAATGCTCTGTTTCTTTACCTGGGCATCAAGTACAAGAGTGTCACCATTTTGTGAACACTCACTGAGCTTAAAAAAAAAAGAAAAGAAAACACTGTAGGCAGAAGCAATGGCAGAGCCACTAAAGCCCACCCCAGGCATACACACACACTGTAATTTAGTATGGATTTCTGAAGGAAAGATAAGTCTTGTGAGGGGACAGAGACAAGTGGGAAGCAGAACGAGAGAGGAATGGACCTATTAACAAGCCACAGATATGTGCTAGGAAAAAAAGGGAAAGGGGCAGGCAGGTTTATGTAGGAGTGAGTCCAAACCCCATGAGCACAATGTGGAGCAGCTAAACTGAAAGACCCACATAATTAGGACTTGGACATGGGCTCAGTGGGGTCCCTGCTATATTAGGATCTCCTTTTAGAATGCAAAGAGAATCAATTGTTGTGCTGTGATAAAAGCTTTAAATATAAATTATTTTACATTTTTCTAGGCCAAAAATTTTCCAAAAGGAGCTCAGAAGATGTTTATTGAATTTAACTTGTCATAATCCCTACATAATAGTTATTATTATGGTTGTTTGCAGATAAAGAACCTGAGGCCTAGATGAGTTATTTGCACAAAATTTTAGAAATAACAAGTGGTGAAAGAAGTTTAGTCCTTTTTTTACTTCGGGAGGAATTAAAAGAAAGAAGAAAAGAGACAAAGGCAATCAATCCCTCTGTTTTAATTTAATCCTTCCCCTGCAAAATAAATTATAATCTTTAGAAAGCATGGCTCAATTTAGTTCAACACAGTGCATATTAGTAAAGGATTTCATCTGAGGATCAAGTTAGGAATCCTCAAAGTATTCAAATTGGGTGTGAAATAAGGCCTAGATGCCAAGGAAAAGGAGAACTAAACAGCTGGGATTCAAACAGTTGCTTCCACAAAGCAGAGCCGAGCTGTCCACGGTTCAATACATAGCAGGAAAGGGTACTTGCTACAAACTGGTTGGAAAGACAGTCTCCCGAAGACCTACCCCCAACCTAGTCCTTTTATGTCTTGCACCATAAGAACTCTAGGTTGAAGCAAAAATGCTTTCCAGAATTGTTCTCTGTAGCTAAAACAAAGATTTCATATATATAAATACAAACACACAAATAATCATAGGCCAAGTTGTGTGTGGCTTGTATTTTTTTGTGTTGGAAAATTCATTATGTCTCTCAAAGAATACGATTTCACAGTGTTTACCAGTGCATTCTTATGACATTTGGTTCACCTATTTGGAATCTTGAAAACAAAGTTTATTTTTTGTATGCTATTTTTCTAATTTGGAAAGCAATAGATTTTTTCCTGTTTCTAATGAAGTAGGCATCCAATAACTATCATGTCTAACTTTTTACTATTATCTGTGTCAGCGAGAATGAGCACAGGCCTAGAAGTACTGGAGTGTTTTCAGTCTACTTCTATGGACTTATGGTGCATGCAGGGTACCATAGCCCCAAATTACAAAACTCGTAACTTTAGTATGTTAAGTCTCTTAATTATAGAATTGTCAATGCATATCAAAAATACACACCACATCAACACCTTAGTATTTTTAGAATAAACTCACATAATCCAAACCCCAAAATAAAAAATCCACCACGAAATAAAACCAAAGCTATATATTTTATGTGTCACAAATTTTAAAATATATATATTTATAGATAGCTATATTGAGTAAAATTTGGGTTAACCGATTGATCAATACTTCCTATAGCAAATTAATCAATAACAAAATCATAAGGCACAGAACTTCACGTATCAGAAATATTGCTAAGTGTGTGAAGTAATTATGCGTCCATGAAATCCTATCACAGTAGTGCCTTCCATCAAAAGAATATGCTGGCTTCTGAATAACATGAAAACAAGACTTATATCCTAAGTATTCACTTTAAGGAACATTTGTCATTATTGATATGTAGTAAGTAGGTATGCAATTTTATGAAAATCTCTTATAAGAAAAGTTAATCAAACTGAAACTCAGCACACCTGTACACACATACATTGACATAGTCGGCACATAGTATTGAAAGGAACGGTATATATCTCCTCCTAAATTTTTCTGATAGGCAATTCCCCAGTTGCTTTTGAATGTTCAAGGACAGTGACATCAGGACTTCTAAAATACTCTATTCAATTTGGGGCAGATAAAGCTATCAGAAAATTCTTCTCTATATGTAGTAAAATTTGCCCTTTTTTAAACATGTACTTACTGGTTCTATTCTGCCTCCGTAGCAGCCTGGTGTTGCTATGAAACTAAGCTGTGGCCAAAGGAAAAATGTAAGTGGAAGTGTTTGTGGAAATTCTGGGAAGGTTTCTTAAAAAAGAAGTGTGCCCTTCCCCTATACCATACCGACCCTTCTTCCTACTGTCTGGAATAGGGATGTGATTGCAAGAGCACTAGCATCTTAGCATGAGGTGATCTAAAACACAGAAACAATTATTCACTGAAGATATCAGAGTTAGAGTCTTCAATGACTTCATGGAACTGCTTCTCTAGCAATGGACTCTCCATTCCCAGACTTAATTTTCACAGGATAATAACCCTATATGCACACATACTCTTGTTACCCATAACTTGGTTAGGAACTTAATTCCTACCTCACATATCAAGTCTGCAGATACATTTTCAACATTTGAGGAGCAACATCACATTCTACCTACATCCTCCCTACTTTAAACTTAACATTTTCAGCTTCCTTATCATCTAAGTCAGCCTCTTCTATTCAGGTTCAAGCTTTTCAGTGTCTTTCTTAAAAGTGTCCAAACAGAACACAGTGGAATCTACCAGATGTGATCTGACCAGTAGAGAACAAAAAAAAATATATTAAATTCCTTTTGCTTCCATTCCCAAATAGCCTTATGCATTAGCTTCCTCAGCAGTCCTCAAGACTAAGATTAACGCTGTGGTTATAAACAGCTGAAAAATCTAGTTTTAACTTTGTTTTGTTATCCACTGAAAGAGCTCTTAAACCAGGCTTTCCCTACCTTGTATATATTCAGTCATTTGTTTTTTCCTCTTTAATCTAAGTGTAGAACTTCAGATTTCTCCCTATTATATTATACTACTCCATATAAATAAACTTTGAACCCCAATTTTGGTACCCGACCTAATTAATTATCCTTCTGGGAGTCTATCTTCTGCTTATTTGGTTAGCAAGCATATTATGTCCCCCTCACCAAGTCCTTGGTGAGAACTTAGCAGAATCAAGGCAAAAGACAGAGCACTTTAGTGATCCACTAAAGATCTCTTTCCCAGTGGGCAGGAAGCACATGATCAACACTCTAGGGATGCTAGTCCAACCAGCTCTGAGTCTCAAAGATCTGTTCTTTCTTTCAAAAATTTAGGGCCAAGGACAGAGCCATAGGAGATCCACAGGTGACGCTTAGGAAGCCCCCATCTCTGACTACTATCATCGACAGACAACCTGGCAGCATGGGCCAACTCACTGTGCAGGTGGGCAAGTGTGCAGAGAAAAAGTGGTGGAGGAGAGAAGGTGGTCACATCAATAGTACTCATTTACGTAACAAGTATTTAGATAAAAGGAACCCATTGTCAAAAAATCTATTAGTACATTGAGTTTTGGGTGGAGATTTGACCAGTGATTGATTGACAAAGCAATGCAAATTCCACAACCACTCCATTAGCATAGATATCGATTGCACTGGGCATCAAAAGACTGATGATGCAGCTTTTCAGACTTTAAATCAGTCTTATACTTTAGCCCTACAGTAAAATCAAGATAGTAAACATTAAAGAACTTAAACATGCACATGTGAAAACGTATCAATGATTAATGATAATTTATTAAGTGTAATACTGTGCCAAATTAATATACGCAGAGTAAGACCTACTTGTGCTGATGGGACTATCTTGTTTCCTATTACAGTTATTAACTTTAAAAGAGCTGTATCACTACTTTCTGAACAAGAGGCAGTCTAACACATATAATGCAAAACATTTGGATATTGACTACATTGTCACTGTTAATTTGGTGTAGGTTCGGTCACTATAAATTAAGGGTTCTCTATATCTATAAATGTCTTTCTATTAATAAAAAAGAAAATAAATAATATGTAAATATACATTTATTATTTCTGCTTAAAAGGTAACATGCAAAGTAAATTATGATACTTTATCAATTAATAATTATACCAATATCCTTTAAATAAGTTACATCTTAACTAAAATTATTCAATATATGAAATACACAATCATTACTTTAAAATTAATTATTAAATATTTTTTATCAATCAATGTACTTTTTACATTTATTAAACTACCATGAAATAGAGAACAAATGGCATCCATTCTTTTCTTGGGGAGCTTACGTTTTTTTCCCCAATTAAATAACATTTTCAGGTTTGGCTGACAAATATTTAGATTTTCTAGTTATTTTTTTCCAACAAATAATCTGAAAGGTGAGGTTGCAGTTTGAATCATTGATGGCATTTTCTTTTTCTTTTTTGGTGAGGGGAAAAAAAGATCTACAATTAGTATGGTTTTGCCTAGTTTTTGGTTCATGGTTCATGTCAGTTCAAGTCCCTACTTAAATCTAAATTAAATTAAATTCTAGATGTAATGCTGTTTTATTGTTTTAAGTTTCATTTTTCTATTTCAAAGCTGTCAACAAGTCTATGTGTTGTGGGTATGCTGAACAAAGGTCTATGCAATTTGGTCAGGCTCACTTGCTGGGGACCATTTAAAGGAGAACTGTCTAGTCAGTACTTGTGAACTCATATTGTTCTTGCAGCTGACTGGGACTGTTTCAATAAATCTTATTTAATTCAAAATGACCTGAAAATGTTTCATTGGTCCTATCAGGTAACAGTTTTGTCTTTAGGTCAAATCAAGCATGAAAGTCTAGAAACAATGATCCCCTTTTATTTGCACAGTTAGTTAACATTAGCAAATAATTAAAAACAAGCTGAACTCAAAAAAAAAATTAAGTTCACTATTATCATATATTCTATTTCTTTAGATATTAAAATACTAAACTTAAGTAAAGACTTAGATGCTTCATTCTGTGTCTCAATATTGATTAAACTAAATTAAAAGTGTTCAACACCTTTATTTGGACTTAGTTTTTGAAAGCCTGAGCTGAAAGATAACTTTTTTTTTTACCATATTGAATAAGACAATCAAGACTACAGCAGAATACAGACTAAATGTCACAGTGGGAAATAAGATTTCCTTAGAGCAACAATGCATCCTTTTCTATACACTACCTTCATTTTTGTTGTTGTTATTGTTATTGTTGTGTTGTTAAGATGTCCATTCTCTTCCTTAGTCTAGCACCAAATACCAATTCTCTCCTAGGCTCACATCACTGTGAATGGAGGATGGTAAACAACACAATTTTACATGATTGCTTTGGTTTTTTGAGTAATGGCAATAATAGTTTTAAAAAAAATTCCTAGAGTAGAGATATGCTCATTATTTTGCACCCTGTAACGTGGCATCCTCAATTACTAAAATGGAGCTAATACAATGGGAAATGACTAGAAATGTATTTTAAAATTAAATGAAGAAAATGATTCGTGTTTCTAGTTTGGGTTTAGTGTTTAAACATGGCTATCTTGTTGCTGAGGCTGAAATTCTTGGAGCATGAATCTATCGTAATTTCTCTTGAGAATTCTTTGGACAAATATTATGCTGTAATTTAAGATGGTCCTAGATCTTTTGATAAAACCTTTTCACATAATTTAAGCAATTGTGAAAAAGACTTTCTAAATACTTTGCTATTTTACTACTGAATCATCACAGCTCTGTGACCTTTGATCTTTATTCAGGAATGTTTGGGTTTGGCAAAATGAAGGTATTTTTAAAATTTAATACTAATATTTATAAAGATAAAGGTCATTATCATCCATAATAACAATAATAATACTTTGTGTTTATATAGTATTCTTCCTAAAGAAAGAAAAGAAAATTCTTTCTTTAACCAAAAATAGTCAAGATCCCCTGAACATTCTGTTTTACAAAACACATAACAAGTTTAAGGTATTTTAGATATAACTGGCTGGGGATATGTGGCAGATATAATTTTGCAGGGGATTTACTTTTGCTAAATTTAAAAATAGAATGTATTATTTCTTCAAAAAGCATACACAACTACTAAATAAGTGAAGCTAATTTACCTTAACCTTGAGTAACTCAGAAGATATTTTTTGTGGCTAATTCACAGGTACCCCTTTGTAAGTATTTCTTTGTAAGCAGTTTAAGAAAAAATATATATAATTATATGAACATGAAAGACCATAATTAAAAGACAGAAGATATTATTTGATCAGATGATTTTACAAAAATAAAATTGGGGCAGCGGGATGTGGCACAGCACAGTATGAAAGTATATGGAATTATTAATTAGTAATTTCTTTTGTTAAGTAGGGACATTAGCCTACATAATATGTTCATTGAAGCTTTCGCTGTAGGATGCAATGTTAAGTTACCAGGCCGGCTCACACTTCTCACTAGAATGTTAACATCGGCAAACAAACTTTGTAATATTTTGGATAGGTAGGCTCCATTATGATCTCTCAAGACTTCAATAATACAGCCAGCCTAGTTAGCCCACAGTCTGTGGACCCCTCCTCTAAACGCCTCAGAGCCTGGCACAGGTACTCATCAAGAAAACACAATAATGGAAGATAAAGCCAAAGAGCTAGAGGGCAGCAAAAGAAATTGCAAAGCAGTGTTCATAGCACGACTGTAAAAGATTGTGAGGTATTGAAACAGCAATATTCGAATAGGGGGAGAGTTCCATTTTCAGCTAACATTGGATTTAAGTCATTCGACAGGAAACATATCTGAGATGAAAGAGGTTACGAGGTTTAAGTTGCCCTAAAATAAATATGAAATTAGACTTATAAGAGCTAACTTTTAAGCTGCTCTACTAATAGCAAAAAAAAAAAAAGGCTGAAATTGACATCTGCAGAAATGTTAAACCCAAATCATCTGACAAAATAGACAAATCTTAGAATTAGATGTGTGAATGCACCTGTTTTTCTCACAGTAATGCATAAAAATATTCCAAACCCAGACAGACTGTAGAACTGATGCTTTACGAGTTTTTATTTGACTATAAAATGGTACCCATGTGATAGCTGATGTGCCAGTGTTCTCATTTGAAAGATTAGTAATATCTCTGGTAATAAACCCTGGTTCCTATTCTACAATATTAGTGGAAGTCTCCAGAGTTGGGCTGTCTGTCATAAAGGTGCACAAAGATAAAGAAATGTTTTTATTTGAAGAGTTCAAGATCATTACTGTCTATTAACTTTCCCACTAAAGGAATACACTTTGTCTTAGGAAACACAAGGTTCTTCTTGTTCTTCAGAGCCAGTCTCTCTCTAGGAGTGAAGGAGTAGTCAGAAACTGAGAGAAGGCTGAGAGATCCTCTTGAGGAAGGGCACCAAGTCACTTGCCAGACTTCTTTAGCAGTGATATAAAGTGAGAAGGAGACAAGCAGGAGCCACAGTGGGCTGTAACACACCGAGGGAAGATAGGACAAGAGGAACTACCAGCTGCAAGTACAGATACCAGTCCTGGTTAAAATTAAATGAAACAAAATACTCTGTGATTCTCTCAATTGAAGATCACATTTCAGACAAAATTTGAGCTCAACTGAAATTAAAGATGGCAGCTCTCATACAGAGATAATTAGTATTTGCGAACTGCACCATGATAATAATAAACTCATCCCACCATCCAAGCAGATTTTATGCCTGGTAAAAACTACTCTTATCCTTTATTTTACTTTTTAAAAAATAATTTTAAAGAATAAACTATTCTTTGTTGAGTATTTCTATTACTATGATAAATACAATAATTACATGATATATTACGATTTGAAAGTAATGACTTTAAAAACTATTAAAAGCAAAGATGTTAAATAATTTGCCCAAGATCACCCCACATATAAAGGTAAGAGTCAAGACTCAAACTGAGGTCCTGCTTTTTTCTACCACCCAGACCTCTCAATTGAAAAATCACAGGTTTCATCTCCACTATACAACCTAGTTCTGCTGAACCTTATAAGACTTCTCTGTGAGGGCTTTCTCTTAGGTTTGTTTGCTTGCTTGTTTCTGGCTGTAACAGCTATATATGTGCCCATTATTTTGAAAATTTAAAAATATAAGAACAAGAACTAGATAATAAAAATCACTTATAATTCTACCTTCCAGAGAAGTATTATGTGTGTGTGTGCATGTGTGTTTGTATGTGTGCCTATTTCCCATGGTATCATCTATACATACTTGTTTATAACTTGCCTTCTCACTCAATATGTTGAAGACATCTTTTTGTATTAATAAATATATATCTACCTCATTGTTTACAATAGGAGAATAGTGGTATCTTGAATGTATATACATATATATATTTAACAACTGAGCAAATAATTGCAAAAATTTAAGAGAATTGTTGTAGGATTTAAAAATAATAAATAATTGCATATACAATGATTAACTATTTGAGTAATAATTGACATTCAAGTATTTCCAGTTTTTATCAATAATTCTATATTAGTTTTTTACAAACTTATGGAATTATTTGCTAGGACAAATTTCTAGATTTGCAATAGCTAAAACAAATAACCATTTAAAATTTTCATACATATTACCATATTGCATTCCAGAAAGACTGACAATTTACATTCTCACCTAAATGTATTAGTGCCCTTTTTGCCAACAAAGCATATCATTATTTGTTTTCTTCCTTGAAAATATTATAGGTGAAAAATGGTATCTCTTAGTCATTTCAATTAGTATCTCTTTGATTAGGACTGAGACAGAAAATCTTTTCATGTATTTATTGGTCATTTTCATGTCACCTTTTGCCAACTGCCCACTAACAAAAGCAAATAAACAAGTAAACAAAAATATCTTTTCTTTTTTCTATTGGATTGTTCATCTTTTTCTCATTGATTTGTAATACCTGATTATATATTGGAGCTATTAATCTTTAGTAGGGCGCAAATAATTACAAATACTTACCCAGATTTGTCATTTGTCTTTCAACGTTGTTTACAGTGTGTTCTACAATATATTTATTTATTTTTAATATAGTAAAGTACAAATATCACTTGCCATCTAAAGTTATTAGGCTTCTCAAGACCTCTACTTCTAGTCAAGAGGAAACAACAGTGAAGAGATTTAACTTGACACCTGAAACAACTAAAAAACTGGACACAATATATGAAAGAATGATTTTTCAAGACACTGGAAGTCAGGCAACAAAAGATAGTAATCTTTATGATATGGGAAACAAACAAAGTTAAGCCCTAAGATTGTCCCAGCTTATTGCCGGGAGAGAGTTTTCAGGCCACAGTGCATGGAGGCATAAATAACATAGGCTAAGCCCATGAGGTTTCCTGAGTTGAGGAGATGAACTGGGAATCCAGGAAGGCCAAGACAGTTAAGAGTTTTCAGGGCAAAGAATCAGAGGAGAGAGAGCTGCACAGGAAAAGAAGTCCTTCACATCTTCACCTAAGTGTGGATTAGCTCAAATGTATGAGAAAAGAACTTAAGGTCAAGAAAAAAACTACTCAAAAGAATTTAAGGAAACAATAGCTGACATTTGCATAGGGCTGAGAATAGTTTGCGTTCCTACCAGTCATACTTCATGGGACACTGAATAAAGTCCTCAGAAAAGATTTATCTCATTAATGGTACAAAATTAGCCCTAGACAAAAGGCCGCTCTGACCTCAACTAACAAAGCTAACCAGTAAGACTTGAAAAGCATCAAACTGTTTCCAGATAACCTAACTCAGTATCCTAAAACAAAGTACAAAATATTTATGGAAATACAAAAATATCCAGCACCCAAAAAAGGTAAAATCCCCTAAAGTGTGGCATCTAATAAATTTAAAAAAAAAAAGGCATGCAAAGCAGAAAAATACAAGTCATAATGCAGTAAAAAAAAAAAAAAAGAAAAAAATCAATCATTGAAACCAACCAAGAAATGACACCAATGATAGAATTAATAGATAAACATAGTAAAAGAGTTATTATAATGGCATTCCACATGTTCAAGAAGCCCAATGGTCAGCAATTTTTTTTGTAAAGGATCTGACAGTAAATAATTAGGCTTTCTGGGTCATATGGTCTCTGTAACAATAACTGTACTCAACTTAGCCACTGTTAAGCAAAAACAATGTGTTAACAAATGGGCATGGATGCGTTCCAATACTATTTACAAAACAAATCTGGTGGGCCAGATTTGGCTCATGAACTGTCATTTGTCATCCCCTGAGCTAGAGGAAAGGTTGAACATGTAAGTTGGAACATTGAAGATACTTAAAAAGACCCAAATCAAACTTCTAAAGATGAAAACTATAGTGTATGAGAAAGATTAGATATTATAGAAGACAAAAATTAGTAAACTTGAAGAATTGCATCAAACTCTCCAAAATGAAACAGAGAAAGACTAAATAAAGAAATGAAGAGACCATCGGTGAGCTGTGGGACCACATCAAGCAGCCTAATATATGTGTAAATGGAGTCCCCAAAAGACAGTAATAGGGAAGAGAAAGACAAATAAATATTTATAAAGCTATAAACACATATATACAAGAAGCTTAATGAACCCCTAGAACAAGAATCATGAATAAAACTACACCAAGGCACATCACAATCAAATTGCTTAAAGCCAGTGATAAACCAATTTCCTTTATGAGTTCAGACAATGCAAATATGTTGTTGACAAGTTCAGAGATGGAGGTTATCACATAGCCCAAATCTTAAGTTTCAGATAGTGAGTATCAAAATTTCAGGGAATAAGGGATTTATCTAAAACTTTACTACTACTTGGTTCCTGTTTTCAGGCAGTGTCTAAACAGCAAGAGACACTTAGGAAGATCATCATAATAAAGGTTCCCAATAAATCATGTCTCACTGTGCCTGCGTCCCTTAGCAATGTGATATTGCTTCTCAGAAAGTGGAAGCTATTTATCCCCTTACATCTGGTTGAACTTGCAACTTGCTTTAACCAATAAAATGTGGCAGAAGTGAGTATGAGTTCTGGAGTCTAAGGCTCCAAAAGCCTGGTAGGCTCCGCCTTCACTCTCTTGAGAACCAGCCAACATGTAAATTAAAGAAACTTGGGGTAGACAACTGAATAAGACGCAACAGGAAGGGAGAGGTCACAGGCAGTTGGACCCTTCAGTTCTGGCCAACCCAACTGATAAAAGCAGCCTCATAAATAAGTCCAGATGAGACCCAGGAAGAACTGCTTACCTATGTACAGACTCTTGAGAAATAATAAATCACTGCTGTTTTAAGCCAGTGTTTTGAGTTGGTTTTTAAACATACCTATAGATATCAGAAACATACTTTTTTCGTTATTAGTGTCATGTTTAGAAAGCCTCTGCCACTTCATATTATAAAAATATAAACCTATATTTTCCTCTAGTGCTTTTATACTTGAATTTGTACATTTAGCAGTTCAATTGTTTTGGCATATGATATGATCATAGTATCTAATCTTGTTTTTCCAAATAGTTATCTGGTTATTCGAATAACATTTAGTAAATAACCATCCTTTTCCTGCATTGATTTGAATGTTACTTTTACCATATCTTAAATTTTGAATACGCCTTAATAGGACAAATCCAAAAGAAAAATGTTCAAACCTACTTTCAAATACAGAAGCCATTAAGCCAAATTAGTAGTATCTTTTATTAAAATTCCATATTTTCATATTATGCAAGTGTATGCAAACTTTATTATAAATATTTTCTACATTTGAAGAAAATCAAAAACATGTGTTTTCCAGCATTTCGTCATGAAAATAGTCTTATTCAGAATGCTTTTTAGCATTATATTCACTGTAATATGATTTTACTGGTACTAATTAACCCTGGTCTTGTAATGTGGTTTCTACAGCTCCCTGACTGTGTATTAACCAAATGACCTTAAGTCAGCGCTAATCCAACTGAAAACTGAGAAGCTGAGAAGGCTTCACTGCAATCTACAAATATGAGATAAAATTCAAGTCAATTTTTTCCACATTACAAAAATATTGGAAAAAGAGATCTTGTTACATTCCAGGTAGAACACTGTCAACATGCGGGTCTCATGGGAGTTTCTCAGTCCCTTAAAATGAAATCTGTAAGAAGATATTTCATGGAAATTATCGTAATAGCAAGAGTAAATCCTATGTACCTACCAACGAAGCATGCTAACAATGTTAAAAGAGAAATCCAATTCCTAACTCCAAGTAAAAGTATACACTCTTGAGTTGCCTCCTTTTAGCTCTACTCCACTGTCAAAATTTCCCTTCTGACTGAAGCCACTGAATTAGAGGAAGGGGAAAAAGCTTTAAAAGGCAGAAAGAACAGAAAAGCTGACTTCTAAATGGAGTCCCTAGAAAGGACAGTCTGCCCAGACATTACTCCCTCTCCAAAAAAATGTCCAAATGTCCTACATTGATAGGTCTCCTCCACTTGATTTGGTCATGTTGCCTGAAATCCCATCAATTAAAGATTCCTTTCAGTCAATGTTTTCTCTTTCTAAAATATACAAAAATCTGTAGATGTTTACGAGTTTATCAAACATCACATTTGTGTTCATTTGCTCTTTCATTGGATTTTTCTAATAGATTGTGGAAATCACCTGCATTGAAAAAGTGGGATTTTCCTAATTACATTACAAAGCACCTTCATTTTCCCAGTTATCGGCTTTGAAATCTAAAATCATTTTTTAATTAAACTTTTAAACTCAAGATGATTACAGACACACATGTAAAATATACATGTATTATAGGAAATAATACAGAAAGCATATCCTTTACCCAATTTTCCCCAGTGGTCACATCTTGCAAAACTACAGTGTAAAACTGAAACAAACACTGACATTGATACGGAGCATTTCCATTATCACAAAGATTCCTTTTATAGTCACTCCCAGCTTCTCTTTAACTCTGGCAAACAGTAATCTGCTTTCCAATCTATAATTTTATCACTTTAAGAATGTAATATTAAAAAAATCATACATTATATAACCTTTGGGATTGGCTTTATTCACTCAGCCTTGTCTTCTGGTGATTCATCCAGGTCATTGTGTGTATCAGTATTTTGTTCGTTTTTATTGCCCAATAGTATTCCATAGTATGGATATACCACTAATTAACCATTCATCCATTGAAGGCTATCTGGGTTGTTTCCAGTTTGGGGTTATCATAAATAAAAATTCTGTAAAAACTGGTGTATAGGCTTTTATATGAACGTAAGTTTTCATTTCTTTGGGATAAATGCCTATGAGTATAATTTCTGGCTCATATGGTAGTTGCACGCTTAGTGTGTTTAAAAAAAAAAAAAAACTGCTAACCTTTTTCCAGAGAGTTTGTACCATTTTACATTCCAGCTATGAACACATGAGTAATTCCATTGTTCTGCATCCTTGCCAGCATTTGGTGTTATAACTGTTTTTTAAAATTATTATTATTTTAGCCATTTTGACAGGTGTGTAATGATATATCATTATGGTTTTAATTTGCATTTCTCTAAAGGCTATTAATATTGAACATCTTTTAATGTGACTGTCACCTGTATGGCCTCATTGGTGACTTTTCATGTCTTTGCCTATTTTTTACAAGATTGGTTGCTAAGTTTTGAGAGTTCTTCATATATTCTCAATGGGAGCCCTTTGTCCAATATGTGGTTTGTAAATATTTTCCCATTCTGTGACTTTTCATCCTCTTAACTAGATCTTATGCAGGTTAAAAGTTTTTTTAAGTTTGAAGAAGTCCAGGTTATCAATTTTTCCTTTTATACCTTGTACTTTTGGTCTGAGGTTGAAGAATTCTTAGATCCCAAAGATTCTCTCTTATTTTCTTCCTAAAAGCTTTATAGTTTTATATTTTACCTCTAAGTCCTGATCCATTTTGAGTTAATTATGAGATGTGAGACTTATGTCAAGGTTCATTTTTTGCCTATGAATGTTCAATTACTCAGCACCATTTATTGAAATGGCTATCTTTCCTCAGTTGACCTGTTTTGTGCTTTTGTCAAAAATCAGCAGGACATATTCATGTGGGTCCATATATGGATTCTCTAGTCTATTTCATTGCTCCATGTGTCTATCCTCCATTGACACCACACAATCTTGGTTACTATGACTACATAATAAGCCTTGAAATTAGGTAGACTGATTTCTTCCACTTCATTCTTTTTAAAAATGGTTCTAGCTATTCTAGTTGCTTTGCCTTTTCATATAAATCTTAGCACAATATTGTCTATATCCACAATGAATCTTGCTGGAATTTTGACAGAAATTATATAAATCTATATATCAGTTTAAAGAGAAACTAATACCATTGCTATGTCGAGTCTTCTAATCCATGAACAAATGAAGAGAATAAGTCTTTCCATTTATTTAGATCTTCTTTGATTTCTTTCATGAAGGTTTTGTAATTTTCAGCATATAAATGTCCTATTAACATTTTATTAGATTTATACCCAAGTATTTTCAGTTTCTTTGGAGCAACTATAAGCGATATTTTTAATGTCATTGTTTATGTATTCATTGCAATAAAATTGATTTTTATATGTTTATCTTGTATCCCATGACCTAAACTCACTTACCAGTTCTAGATTGTTTTATTAGATTTCTTAGACTTTTCTACATAAAAAATAATATATCATCCACAAATAAGGATAATTTTATTTCTTCCATTCTAATATGTATGCCTTTTAATGCTTTGAAATATCAATGCCCAGGGCCAGAAGTAGGACAAGGTAAAAGAGGTACCTAGGATACAAAATTTAAAGTACTCACTTTAAGTGAGTACACCTCTCTTGCTTCACCGTAGTTCTAGCCTTGTTCTTCCTCATCATTTCTTTCTACTCCTGCAATCACCCTAACTCAGCCCCTCATTCCTATATACCCAGATATTTCAATAGCCTTCCAATTAGTCAGTCTAATTATAGTCACTCCTTGTTCTAACCTATTAAGATGTCTCCAAATATTCTTAAAAATAATTCTCTCCCTCTGGTCAAAAACTGCCAAGAGTGTCTTATTGTTTACATGATATAGTTCAAATTCCTTAGGAAGAGACATAGGCATATAATACTGTCTTAAGTTCCATTGGCTGCAGCAATAGAAACTGACTCTGGTGATAAGTTAAGCAAAAAGGAATTTATTAAAAGGACGGGTGGTAGTTGCTAGAACGTGAAGAAAAACTTAACGACTGCCTGGGGAAAGGGGAGCATGGAAGCTCTGAAGATGTGGATGAAAGGAACTAATAGACTCTTCAGGGCACCAACATTAGAATGAGTCAGCTCCAATCATTCTCCAGCCCAGAGTCAATCAGGTTAGTCATGTGCTCAACCTAGGCCAGGGAAGGACAGAGCACTTTGATTAACTGTCTTACCAAAATAATTCCTAATTGCAGAAGATAGGGGAAGATTCTTGAGGACAGGGCTTTAACAGTGAGATCTGCCACTGTATCTCCAGCATATAGGACCATCTAAAGTACAAGATAAGCTCAGAAAATATTCGCTGAATGAATAATTTGAGAGAAAATACAAGCATCTAATCAAAACAGTAGAAAACGAGTGCTGAACAGGGAAAAATGAGATGCCATCTACAAAAGCTCTCCACAATCTAGCCATACCTTACATGGTTCTGTTCCATTGATTAAGGGATGGATCCCCTAAGCCCTATTAATAATAATTTCCATTATTACATACCACTTTTCAGTATATTGAGTGTTTCTACATATTCAAATTGCATCATCCTTGAACCTCTCATTTACCCAAAATTTCATTCATTCTTCAGTCCATAGCTTTGTCTCAATTCCATTATGAAAACTTCCTGAATAATTTCAGACCATTCTCTCTTCCTTGAAAATATGGGTCATAGCTATGGATTCCTATTTGACTTTTGATGTGTAACCCTTGTCTCAAAAGCTAACATTTGCTTGAGTAGTGGGTCTGGTAAGGCAGGGTCTCATAATTCCCCATCCATTTCTCCTAATGGCTTTTCTCTAATGGCCCTGCACCTAGTACATACTCAACATAAACTGAAGTGAAAGCATTAAGGTACTTATTTTTATTTTTCTCATTGCAACTAAAACTCTTACTAATCTATAGATGAAAGTATATTTTGGCTATAAAATATTGTTACTTATAAAGTTAATGTGAATCTTAATTTTAGAAGCAGGCTGATACAAATTTTATCAAATATACAGTGAAATGATTATTATGCATTATAAATGAATATTACACATTGTGGAAACTAATTTTTAAAGATACCTCTCTTCCCCCCACAATAAACTATGCCTTCTAAATGTCCACCTGCCCTTGTATGGTTTCCTGCCTTTCAATCTGGGCTGGATCGGAGACTCACTTTTGACCAAGAGAATGTGGAAGAGTGATGCTGCATAATTTCCAAGGCTGGGTTATAACAAGCCCTATAGCTGCCATCTGAGTCTTTTGGACTATGTGCTCTAGGGGAGAAGTTTGCCAGCTAAGAAGTCCAAATACCCTGAAACAGCCATGCTGGGGGAAGCCCCACATCGCCATGTGGAGAGGACATGTAGAGAGATGCCCTGCCCGCTCCAACTATTCTAGTCATCCCAACTGAGGTGCCAAACACATGAGTCAAAAAGCCATTTTGGATGTCCAGCCCAGGTGACTCTAACTCCATATTATTGTTTAAAGCCACTACATTTTGCAGTGGTTTTTTTAGGCAGCAAAATGTAACTAAAACACACACTTAAAACATAATCATTCAGTCACATTCAGAACAGGATCATAGTACATGCGTTGTTTTTTGTTTTTTAATTTCAGTCACATCCCTAAATCTATTATGACTTTGTCTTTTGTTGTTGTTTTTCGTGGTTTTATTTTGTTAATTCTATTGTGACTCTTAATTTTATTCCATTATTTCATATTATAAATTATAAATGGCTTATTAATATCGGTAACAACAAAATACATTTTTTGTAAAATCCAATTGTTTATTAAAACATGTAACTTTTAAACATTTCTTGAAAGTAAGCATAATGTCTTGATTATTTGTTTTCTATACAAAGTAGTATATAGTAGTTATTCAATAAAGGTTGAGAATTGAATTGGTGTATGATGGGAAATGATTCTTTGGTGAAAAATTTGACCAGTTGTATTGTACTAATCCACCACTGACCTAGTTAAAAATTTTTAAAAGAAAGAAAGACTTTCTTTGACAACTATTGTCACATCTGTTTAAAATTCTTAAACTTTTATTCTAATTCAGTAGTATCCATTTGAATTCATTATACTCCAAAATGCATAGTGTAATTAACCAACATCAATTCACAAATAAAAATAAAATAATTTGACATTTTAAATGCCTTTGAAAACCTAAAAGGAAATAATTAGAAATATAATAGTCCTTTAACATCGCTTTTGAACAAACAAGAAAACGTTTTTGAAGCCTTGTTCAAACTTTTTACTAAATTTTTGCAAATATCCACATTTTTTGCTAGCTTAATGGAGTAACATTTTCTTAAAAATTTAGTTAGTACTTATTACAATTCTATATTCTATATGTATCATTAATAACTCTTTAAATTTCTACTATAATAGTTTATAAAATTAGTTTCTAAGAAAACCTTAATCATGACTACCTAAAAAATTTATAAACATATCTCTATGGACTAAAACCTCAGTCTTCCATACTTCCTGATTTGCCTGCTATTTCATAAAAGTGAATAGATTTCTAACCATTTCAGTTGTTTGGTTTAAAAAAAGAATGAAAAGTTACTAAAAGGATAAAAGGCAGAGAATTTATTTTATTCTCAATGCACTCATAGTATACTTTTAAGACAGAAAATCTAGAGTCCATCAGCCAGAAAATATATTATAAAACCAATTAGAATAAATTAAGCATGTTCGAAGACTCTCAAGAGGGTCTTCAGAATGAAGCTGCCCACGAGACATGATGTTAATCAAGTAATTGAAAAGAAAAAAGAAAAAAACCCAACTCAGCTTGGTTAAGTGTCTATTCACTGAGATATTTCTGGGTTCAACGAACAAGAAGATATAGGGGAATAGGTGTTTAGGTGTTCCTAAATCACACTCCTCATATTTTTACTACCTTCTTCGGAACTTCTCACACAGTCACTTCACTGACTTCCAGGATATATAGATTGTTATAAATCACTGTAGCCAGGGGGCTGGATAAAAGCGATTCTGATTTTTACCCTTTTATCTTCATAAGACAGAAGTTTAGAGGTCAAGATTCAAAGTGTATCAAGAAAACCTAATGATTGGCTTAGTCTAGATAGAACAATAGAGTACTAGAACAAATTGTGAAACAAAGGGAATTAAACTAAGAATTTGAATTCAATTATAAGGGTGAGGTCAGAAAAATATGAAGATTCATACAAGATCAAAGTATAAGGAAAAGTAGAAAGATGGGGCAAGCAAGGTGCACAATTTAGATTCAGGTTAGGAGAGGTAGGCCAGGAATAGTGAGATCAGATCCCAGAGGCAGAAGATGAGGCACTGAGGTCTGAAGTCACCAGCTGACATGGCTCCCTCGTAGAGAGGAGAACACGCTACCTAAATGGTCTCTGCATGTTCTACCTTCACCCAACTGTAATGCATGTGTTTATCCCTAAACACTTAGGGATACACACCAAGGGTCCCAGTATAGCTTTTCCACACTTTCCAGAGGCAAAATGTTGAAAAGTTTTCTCCTGGTGTTCCCACAGCAGTGCCAGAGCAGATAAATAAATGGTTGCACCTTTATATGATCCTTACTTATAACTTTTTATGATCCTTACTTATAACTTTTTATGTGGGAAATGACCAAGTAACTCCAAAGAGATAAAATAATCATTTTACCTTCTAAGATTTCTGGTGTCTTCTTCTTTGAATATAAAAATGTATACTAAAAACCTTCACTGCATATTACAGTAAAAAAACTAAAAAGGAACAGAACTATAAATCTAAGAAAGCACAGTGGATAGTGGCTATACAAGAATGTATACCCTTTGAATAATATAAATCATAAAACCTCAGTATTAAATACCTTTCGACCCACTGAGATGCTTGGAAAGATTATAATGGAAGAAAAATGATTGTATTATACTCAAGTTAGAGAGTCTGTACTTTTCTATTCTTTAAAACCATGATCCCAATGCACCAAGACCTTACTCCCTAATAATAATTGATCAAAGGAGAGATTTCACTGCTTACCTGTACTGCAGTCAGTGAAAGATCAGAACCTGTAAGAACCTGCCAACAAACTACTCCAGACAAGTACAAAATCTATGAAGTGTAAGGAGTATATGCCCCACACTATAAAGAAAAGAAAATCTTACAGCTTTTTCTAAAGCATCAATCAAATCAGAACGAAGTGCCACAGAGAGGATTTTGCTTTATGAAGTGCTGGCTTCCTTCAAGGTCATTCATGACAGTGATGCAAAGATGTCTGCAATACTGTGCTTTCAGTCTCGACACTAGAGAACTGCCTAGGGTCCTTACTTAATGAGTTTACTAGCTGAGCTTCATGTTAATAGAAGCAGTTGAGTTCTAAAAAAAAAATTTTTTTAAATAGCTCAGTGCAGTCTCTTTCACAGCTACAAAAAAATTAAGAAATGCACTTATTCTAAAGTAATGAATACTGATTTAAAATACATGTGACATCTGAAGAGTCACTAAATACTACAAATGGCAGTTTTTCTCATTTATTTACCATTCTTCTCAAAATTTATAAAATATTTACCTTTTAAAACGGAACCTCATATTTGTTGCTCTCCTTTCTTCCTAAACACATTGTCGTTTACTAAACCTCAGATTGTTGAAAGACAATCCAAGTTATAAAGGCTGTAAAAAGCCTAAACCAATGAATTGTGGAGCAAGATGAGAATCAGGAAGCAGATAAATCTGAAAATGCAGATTTAGCATACAATTTTTTTAACTATCGGAATGTACCTGTACCTCTGCATTAAAAAGGAAAGAGGACCACTGAGTACTCTGCATATATTTAATATATTATTCTATTACTATACTATTGAGGAAGTCTAAATTAGTCTATTATTCTATCAATGTTTTTTCCTTGATAATCTTATCTGACCTTCCAGTGTAAGATTCATCACTGGTGACCACCCACATATTTCCTAAGCCCTCTGGCTATACTAAAGTACTTCCATTTTAAACTAGCTTCCCTGAGAATATTATTAGAATCAGAGGCCCTCAAAAGGATCATATTTTGCTTTTTCTCTAAGATCCTCTGGCCACGCTCACAGGTCAAAAACTATATGGCCATGAAAACCAAAAGTAAATTCCAAAGAGGTTACCAAGAAAGACTCGTGTCTCCTCCTATGACACTACAGTCACAGGAGGAACCAAGAGACTCTAGATGTCTCTTTAAGTATATATCCATAAAAACGATCCAAATAATACTGTTTAGAAAAATTTTACAATTAAAAGTGCCACAATAAACTTAAATAATAATACTTAGTACAAACAATAATATTCAATATTAGCAAGAAAGCCTAAAACAGACCATAAAATACCAGCAAAAATATTCTCATTTTCCAAACTCCCCTGAGAAGTATGTCACTACTTCCTTGGACTGCTTTATTCCTTGTGGTATCCTTTAACATACTGCCTGATGCTCAACAGATACTCAAAAACATTTGTCCAATGAAGCAATAAGTAAAAAAACGAAATTAAGCAAAATATAGGCACTAACTCCCTGAGGTTAGTGGAGTATCATTTAGTATGCAGAACTAATACTTTACAAATTACTTAAAGTATAACCAGAGAGCTTACGATATATGGACAGTCAATATTCGGACACTTTTGTTTTGAAAAAGGTATTTCAATAAATATTTGTAACTTATTTACTCCAAAGTTACTTTATTAGCAAGCAATACACTATACAGTAAGAGATGTTTATAACTAAAATTTATTAAAATAATTACAGATTAACAAATTCTAAATCTACTAAGTTTAATATCAAATATAGTATAAAACCTTCAAAAAACAATTAAATACAAGCTAAATAACTTCTTAATAAACTCAACCATATTGAAAAGAGTTAACTCCATTATTTAACATGGATGTTAGATGTCCACTCTAAATATCTTTTAATTTCTGTCAACTACATGTTTCCAAGCATTGAAAAAATCCTAGACTAACCTCTCTATGTCCTCCTATGCAATCTCTTTATATCTTGGCTTCATGGTATTTTCCACTGTCTGCCTTAAACAAAGAGTCCTTGCTGGCATTGGTTTGTTGCAAGTCAGTATTTAGCTCTCTCTTTCTGTAGCTAAGAGAGAGCAACCATCTGCTTCCCACAGCTTTTCAGTCCTGTGATAGCTTTCTGCTCTTTCCTCTTTCAACTCAGAAACAGAAAGCAAGAGATAAAACAAAGCATTTTAGGTCCGCAAGAAGCTACAGAACACCCAGGAGAGTTTCTTCCCGATCATGAAAATGCTTTCTTAGCAACCAAGTTACTGAGCCCAATTAACATCCATTCTCTTTCAATATTCAGTTTATATTGAAATCTTTTTGGTTAAGCCCTTCACTTTTACAATGAGCTTTCTGGCAGAGGAAAAGGTGCTTCTGTCTTAAAGGAGCCAGGTCTTTTCTTCTGAATGTAACTGTAACGTGAACTTAACATAAAGTGTTAGATGATCACCTAAACATGATGTAACATAGAAATGGCATAGAAACTAAGTGTAAGGAACCAACATAGGCCTAAAGCAAGACTGAAACATATCAAAGCAACCATAGACTGGATACCGGGGAGAATAAGAGATATGGAAAAGAAGCTTTTATAGCTGTCAATGCCTTATACTTGCCTTGGCTGATTTATATCCCTTCCCCATGACCAGCAAAACCCAGGTGACCACTAAATAATCACAATATCAGTAGAATCCCAGGGAAGAGATGAATGAAAGAGAGAGGCACAGACAGTATCAAACCCAAAGAATTTCCTTTCAGGCTAGAAAGTAAAAAATTTAAACTAGTGAGGAAACAGCATTTCAAAGTCAGGGACAAGTTCAGAAGTAGTGAAAACTATAACATTTAAAGAAAAAAAAGTGGTTTTATAAAAATGTATATTTGTACAAAAGACATTCTCCCCCCTTCCTGAGATTTCAAGCTGTGAGACGGAGGTTACATTTTTCTCACAATTAAATTATTATACTACATTCCAGTTAAAGTAAAGAAAATGACAGAAATATTATGCAATAGGTTATTAGTTGTCTTCTGATGTTCATTTTCCAGGTTTTGATGAAGCAAAATCCTTTGTTGAATAAATTTAAAGTTTCTTTAAATTTTATACATAATGCAACATGGAATGACTTGTATATGGTAATTTATAATGGGCACCATAAATCATCCTTTGGCAGGTTTGGTAGCAGCTCTCCAACATCAACATGCAAGTCCACTGTATCTCAAAGCAATCCTTGCTATTAACAGTCATAATATCAAATTTCAGAACCAATTTTGTTTTCTAATGTTGTCACTTAACCTCTGTAGGACTCTATCCCCCTTGCACAAAGATTTATTCTGAAATGGTAAAGCTGCTTTAAGGTAGCATTAATAAAAAATTAATACTTGTTAATCCTTGGCTTTCATTATCTCATTTGATCTTCATTAAAAACCTGTGAGGCACCAACTGTTACAAGACGCTTTTCTCATTGAGGCATTTGATGGTGAAAAAGAGTGGGGAAAGAAATATAAACTTTTTAAAGTACCTGCCGCAATATGTGTTTTACTGTCACAGCAATGGCCTTGCGTTTTCTTCCATGATATCATTTAATGCACATATCAACCCCCTCTTCCACACAGCTCTCCAGTTCCTCACCTCCTGACTCCCTTAAGTATTTGGGATCCAGGTTTACAGATGAGAGATTTGAGGCTCAAAAAGTTTCAGTAACATGTTCAAAGTACACAATTTAAATGAGGAAAAGTAGGGATTTAAAACCAAATTTGCCCAACTCCAAAGCCCTTGCTTGCTCTTTCAACCATGCCACACCACCTGCTACTCAAAGCCAGAGCAGCCCTATTACGCTACTCTCTGAATCCCTTCCACTGACTTTAGCAATCACCAAAGGTCTAAGTAATATTTTCCAAATGTGAGGCATGCACCATTAGTAGGTTCTGAAATCAATTGGTGGCCTCAACCAGCATTTAAAAAAATAAAATAAAATAGAGCAGAATAGATTAATAGAGTAGAATGGATCAGAAAGAATAAGAATTGTTTAATAAACCTTGGTTTAAGGTATGTGTGCGGAGAATGTAGTAGGTCTTGATGCAAACTGTATTTCTTTTTGTGGGTTTATATCAAAAAAGTTTGAAAGCCTCTGGTCTCAGAGGATGCTCTCACACAGACCTGGATCATAGAGAGACTTATCAAGGGACTGGAAACTACTCAGTGCTCAGCCATGTTCACTTAAATAACATCAGGAAGCACAAGACAGGAAGCCCCTTCTCAGACAAGGCAAAAAAAGGATTATCTAGAATCAGCATAGTAGGAAGATGTTGATTGTATAATTACACACCTCCTTCACAGCAACTCCAGTCCATCAAGAAGATAGTGTGGTTTATTTTTTACACACTAATTATGTAATTATCCATAACATTAAATCAGTTCCACCTGATTCAGTCTATCACAGGTTTCCTGAAACATTCATTTGTTTATTATTTTTAAAAAGAACACTAAACTACCAATCATCGTATATGTAAAAGTTCTAATGTGGAAACTGGTAAACTTTTCTTGAAAAAGATCTTCTGTCAAATATAACACTTTTGGTCTTTTTAGATAAATGGCAATTGAAATTGCACGTTAATATACCTGGGAGCTTTTACAAAACAGATTTCAGAAAAGTATGCTCTCATTTTTTTCTTCATTATTTCATAAAATGCCTATCATAGGGCAATAATACCACATTGGATATTTTCACGAAGTACTTTTCTATAGAATAAAACTAAATGTGCTTTATAATACTTCTTTTGGTATGTCATTCATTCAAAATAATTTCTTGAGAAAGTGCTACAAAGATAAATAAGCTATGGATCCTACACTCAAGAAAACAGCAATTTATTAAGGGAGATACATACATTAGACCCTACAGCTTCCATTCAGCCCCTTCCATTCAGCACCTCTAAGCAAAGCTATAAATAAACCCAAGCTACGAGCCAATACCAACAACATCTGTAGACCACCCAGAAAAACTCACCAGATGCCCTCTAACAAGCAAGCAACTAAAACAAAGGATACACAACACAGACAAGGACCAGGGCCAGGGAAAAGCATGCAAGCTTTAGACTCCATCCAGTTCTCCTACCCACATATTCATACAATCTCTCAGCTCTGCCTAACCCTTTAAACCTGTCTGACAAAGTTAAATACCATTCATCCATGGACAGCGAAGAAGATCTAGCACATTCCAAACCGGTTAGGCAAATCACTCAGGATCCTCCTCCCTTTCTCCCAGCCTAACTTCACTGCAGTCTCATCCCTACCTAACTTCAAACCTATGACACCATCATTCCCTCTAACTTTTAGTGGTTAGTGTTTTATACTTGACTTCCTGGTATTTAAACCTTAGCTTTTCTTAATGGATTCTGAGTTGGTCTACTCTCCGTCTCTCAGCACTTCTCATTAAGTTAAATGGAAATCCCAGATTCAGGATCCTAACAACATACCAGCAACCAGGCCAATGCCCCCAGGACAGGAAATTTAGATAAACCATACTAAAAACTCCAACTACTCCTCAGACCTTTCTAAAGTCATAATACAACACTCTCCCATTCCACCCAAATTCCTTTCTTTAGTGCAGAGACCCTCTTGCTTCCCCCTACTACCTTCTATACCCACCATCAGCCATTCCCAAGAACCCAAAATGTAATATGTGGTGGAAAATGTACTGGACTCCTTCTGGAAGGTTAATTCCAACAATTCGTGTCACCAAGTGAGCACAATTCGAAAAAATATTTTTTGGAAGTTAGATTCTCACCTCAAGAATGCCCAGAATGTGCTACGGCCTCTCCTAGTACTGAGAGTCACTGTAGAAACTAAGATTGGTTAACAGGCTCCTAAGGTACAGATGGAATCCTTTCCCAGTCATCAAGTTTCTTGTTGCCAGATTCCAACCATGTGTTTTTAAGTCAGTCTGACTTATCAGGATGCCAGCTGTCAAACTGAAAAGCTATGGGCACTTCAGCTTCCAATATGCTCTAATTAGCTCTATGGCCATGACTCTTGACTTGGTTTCTCCCCCCTTCCTGCCCTCTAGGTTTACCTTGGTTTGCATAGGTTGACCTTCAACACTCCCCAAGGACTGTGATTTAGGGAAGATATTAGAACTACTGCCACAAAATAATAGTGAAATGTTAGAAAGGAAGAATAAAAAGAATTCATTGTCACCAGTATCACAGAGACTAAAAGACGAGAGAATTTCAAGAAGGAAAGGCTTAGTCAATAGTGTCAAATGTTACAGTGTGGTCAAGGAGAATGAAGACACTAAATGTGGTGATTACAAGGTAACTAGTACCTTATGAGGAAGCAATTTTCATAGCTTGATTTTGGTAGAAGTCAAAAGAACAAGAGTTGAAGTTTAAATGAGTAATAAAAGAGTGAAGGTATTATAGATTATTTATTCAAGAAATCAGGTAGTGAAGGAAAGAGAAAGAGGATTGTAGAAGAGGACTAAGAAGTGCCAATATACAGCATAAACATGTAGGGCCAAGAGCCATGGAATCTTGGTATTGTGAGCATGACAGAGAAGGTTAAAGTCAAGACTATGTAAGGAGACAAGACAAATAAAAAGGGACTGATGTCATTGAGAGTCTTGAGACAAAAAGAGTGTACAGAGAATGTTCGGAGTAAATAAAGTTGAAAATAAGGAGGTTATAAACAGAGAAGAAGACTTTAGAGTTTGAGATCATCATTGTACTTTGTCCCTTTTGTTTCACATCTAACAAACCTGAAGAGAGGCTGAAAATAACCTACTTCACAAATAAATACTGGAAAGAGAGCATTTAACAATATCACTTTAAATTAGTCAATGGTCATTTTAATGATCTCTTCCAAAAGTCTGGTCACTTTCAGACTACAAGTACTTTCTTTTTCTTCAAAATAAGGTAGGGTCGAGCAACTAAGCATAGAAATCAGATTTAATTAGCCAGGCTGCTGTACCCTCTGACTCACTTGCAGTTTTTCAGGCATCCATCCAGATGTTCTTCTTTGTTTTATCAAATAAGAAATATTTATTGTTTGAAACACCTCAGTTTGGGGGTAATTTGTTATGCATCAAAAGATAACATACTACAATATCTCCAATTTCAGTCCATCACTATGAAATTCATTCCAGATTTTCCATATTTGTAACTCCTTTCTCTGAGAATGAGAAACATGGCAACCATTATCCTTAAGACAGTAACTTATTTGTCAATCCCCCTCTATGTAACCAGTCTTCATTCTCCTCCCCCATGTTTTCATTCTCCTCACCCTTCAACACCCCTTTAATAAATAAAGTTGTTGTAGGCCCATCCAGATGTTCCTTTATGTAAGTAATACTGCCAGCTTGACAGCTTTCCACCTCTTTCAATCCATTCAAAACTATGGCTGAGACAAACCTGTAATCTCTATCCCAAGGTTCCTTTGAGGTCAGCTAGAAATAGATGTAAATTCTCTCAATGTATATACATTCAATCTTCTCTCACAAATACTAAAACTAAGTTTGCTAAGAATGAAGAATATTTCTAAAACAGCATATTTGCAAGCACCATATACAAGAACATTATTGAAGCTCCCATATCCCGTTTATACAATCAAAAACAATAGTTAAAAACACTTCGGTACCTCCCTCTTAAAAGAGTTTTTCCCCTTAGCTTTCTACTTTGAATACTTTTAACACAGTCCAATATTTGGTTACTTCTATTTACTTTAAGGTGAACTTATTATTCACTCTTAGGCCCATAAATTCAGGAATAAACTTTAACAAATATTCATGGCCACCTCATTTAATAAGTGCCATTTAATAAATAGACAGTAAATTGATAATGGCAAAATATTTAGTCTAACATTGCTGACTTTTAGTTAAATTAGCAGTATACTGGGGACAGAGGAAAGTTTAGATAGTTCCAGTTCAGAAAAATCAAGATATAGGCTGTATTCATTTCTGGCACTTCTGTGACAGACACTGGCTAGATGCTAAAAATGCAGCAGTGATTGAAGTGATCTAACCAGGTCAGTGCTTAGAGTACACTAGGGTTCAGAACCACTATTCCAGTTTGAAAATGTTTTGTTTTCTCCCTGTAAAATAATCCATTTGCATTTTTAATAAAGGCTCTTCAATAGTGAGCATTTCAGGTATTAGTGGAAGAAATATTGAAGATTATTTGGGTCCTGTTCTATAAGTAGCAATCTGTACGTACTACTATCCCTAGCTCAGGGCAATGGTTTTATAGTAAAATAATATTCTATGTAATAGTCTTTATCTGACTGCTGAAAAAAAATCCTGACAAGTAGCTAATTTCATTCAAGCTACTAAAAAAAACAAAAAATAACCCTTTAAACATCTGAAGATCGCAGTTTACTATGAGATTCCACATTTGAATTTTAACATTCGATTTCATCAGAGTATATGACAAGATTGTTTTTGAGCCCTGCATAGAAAATTATGCCTATGGATATTCCTTTCACTCCAGAAAATATTTTTTTAAATTAACCATTTCAATTTAACTAAGGAAGAAAAAGAATTTTACATATAATTAATAAAATAATTTTGAAAACTCAAATATTTTAGATTTTATTTAATCTTTGGTGATATCCAATCTCATTGTAATGTATTCCAAGCAATATATTCCTCTCCACACTTGGAGATTTCACTGACGTAAAAAAAAAAATCAAAGGGGAGAAAGAAGCACCATATAGTGATTTCACTTTCATTTGTTTTAGATTTGATTATAAAATCAAGCAGGCTCAGCAATTCTCCATGTAAATAGACCCAAATAAAGTTTGAAATCCCCAATCAACTTATTAGGTGTTTTCTCAAGGCTATATCATGAAAGCATCTCAAACTCATAAAAATAAATGGGAGGAATATATAATTTATTAAAATAATGCTCTGTGTCCTTCCTCCGAAACAACTGGTTCCTGTCAGACCTTTACAACTGGACATAAGCATTCTACATTGAAAGTAAGATTTTCATACAGAAATATCAGCTCAATATTTTCTCAAGTCCATATCTATGGCTAAAAATGATCTTACTTTTAATTTAAGGAAAACATCTCAATATTAGAACTATACATAAAAGAAGCTTTCTGATATAACTCATTGATGAGTTAAAATACAATGGCTGTGGCAGGTGCCTTTATAAAGCCTTTTTTACTAGCTTGATAAATAGAGAATTAGTTACCTATCTGGATTGATTCAACTCGATTTCTCTCTCGCAAAAAAAGAAAAAATAGATTCTTTGCTCTGCCAAGGAGAACGCAGCACAGAGAATTTCAAAGGTAGAAGGAAACCAAAAAAGTTATAAGTTCTCACTCTAAACCTAACACACTCTCTGAATTTTGCAAAGTGGTATTACTTGGTACCAAGGGCCTAGAGAAGAAAGAAGATTCTGAAGGATCTGCCTCTATAAAAGACTTCTTGGCTTCATAGCAGAACACTAAGCTGTTTTAAGGCCCCAAAGATCTTTTTAGATAGTTCAAATAGTTTTAGTGCCGCAAATCTATATGTGGTTTCTGATGAGTTCTAAGAATAAGTAAACAAATACTTCTGTCATGTAGTAGTTAAAGAAATATAGTTTGTATAATACTATATTTAGTATAATATTTAGCAATTTTGTTGGAACTGTAAATCCTGATCAGACCTGATTGCTATTCAGAATATCCTATACTCTCCCCTGTCAAACACCACACCACTTTATGGCATGTATTCATACTCTAAATTAAATAAAATTAAAATTTACTTTGTTTTGGAGTTTTTTAAAAAACATAAAAGTGGGATTGGGGTCTGCTGTATTAATACTTATTTTGTTTAAATATCCATTTATCAGCATGAGGTTCATCATATCAATAAATAAACACCAAGTCACTACTTACATGAATCCACACACATTAATTATAACAGACTTTCTGGTATTTTCACATTGCTTTAATAATTACATTTTCAAATAGTAGGTATATCATGCTTACCACTCATCATTTACATTTATCAGCACGGCTATACTTCAGTTTAAAAATAGCAGCTGCTTTACAGGGAAATTGTTAACACTAACTGAGAACTGTGGCTCATGATTTATTTCAATAAAAAAAACTATGATATTCTGACATATGAGTCTATTTTGGAGAACTCATCCTAAAAGTCACTTAATAAAATCCTTAGGGCAAATGAGTATATTTGAAGACCAGGTTACCTCATTACATCGTCATTCTCTGAATATGTTCTTTTGGCAATTGAGATCATCTTCTGTTACTAATTTTCAGCTTTATGCTTTAGGGAATTTATGATAGGTTGTTTTTGTTGAGGGCTCTCTATAATATTCTACCTAACCTGGACCAAGGAAAGTTCCAGTTAGTGTATAACAAGGCCCTAGGACAAAAATCCTTTTATCCAGTAGCATACTATTGCTATTTTTATGACTGTATCATTCTCATAGTTTTAAAAAATGTAATCTGAAGGTGGAACCTGAGGCTCTAAAGTAATGAAGATAGTAAATGAATAAATAAAATATGTTCAATACCCATCTCTAATACCTCTTCAAAAGGAAGAAATGAAACTTTAGTAATCTAACTCAGACAAAAAAAATCTAAACTTCAATAATATATACATATAAAAATCGCTGATCAACTTAAAATATGTATGGGTATCTGAATTGAATTAATCAAAAGAACAATATCTGAGCCATCTATTCTATGAAAATAATTCAGAATTTCATAAATGAAGAAGTTAAAAAGAAAAATCAAAGCGATGTCAGCCAAAAACTAGCTCTTAGGCTTTCTTCTAAGCATTCATTAATAATTTTTCCTACTGATTATTAACAATCAATATCCATGTTTAATATTCATCTCATTGTTTCCTTTTATTAACAGTGTTTAATGCTAAACATGGTAGAAAACTTACACTTTGTTTCACTACTCTAATCATTGAAGTCTTTCTTAGCCAGTAAGTTAATTTAGAACCTTACAAAAATTTTTTAAAGTTTCCAGCTATTTTGCAGTAACATACACATGAGTTTTAAAGGTTAATGACTAATTTTTATCAAAAACTATCTAATTAGAATATAGAGCTTGTGTTCCCACTTCCATTCTCAAACTATTATTTTATTTATATAAATAAGGCTTTTATAAGGACTTTCCACAATAAGTTCATATTCATTAAAGCAGAACAATTGTTAAATCATCGTTTTCACTACTGTTAAATGATCATACATTAATTTCACTAAGAAAATTCTTCAATTCAATCCAAAAAAAACCATGTTGATAATGTGAAGTATTAGCATCCACATCACTTTATGGAAATAAGAGTTCCATATAATAAGATATCCTAAGAACCAGTGTTGATTATGTTAGCTCCTGTTGAAAATATTCATTTGTATTTAGAAGATTTTAAATAGAGGCAATGGATTTCTTTTGGTCACTGCTAAAAATCTTGTTTAAAAAAAATCACCATAGTCTTGTTTGTTATTTCGCAAACTCAGAAATGTCACAAGCAAATCATATTAACTGTTTTCAACAATAAATGTCCTATCTAATATGATTAACCTATAAGAACTCCTTTTCAAACCCTCACACACTGCTGGAACTGTAAACTGATACAGCCACAATGGAAAAGAGTATGGAGGTTCCTCAAAAAACTAAGAATTGATCTACCATATAACCCAGCAATCCCTCTACTGGACATTCACCCCAAAAACTTGACAACATATATCCAAAAAGATATTTGCACACCAATGTTCACAGTAGCATTATTCACGGTGGCCAGGACATGGAAGCAACCGAAGTGTCCTATGATAGAAGACTAAATAAAGAAGCTGTGGTACATATATACAATATTACTCAGCTTTAAGAAGAGATGAAATACTGCCCTTTGCGACAACATAGATGGACCTCGAGATAATCATGCCAAGCGAAATAAGCCAGACAGAAAAAGTTGAAAACCACATGATATCACTTATATGTGGAATATAAACCTAAAAGCAACAAAAGAATAGGACAAACAGAAACTCATGGACATGGACAATAGACTCATGGTTACCAGAAGGTAGGGGAAAAGAGAGGAGGGGAGAGGGGGGAAGTAGACGGGGTAAAAGGGGTCAAATATGTGGTGACAGAAAGAAATCTAACTATGGGCAGTGAACATACAATGAAATATTTATATGCCTTACTGTTGAATTGAACACCTGAAACTTACTGGAGTTCGTTAACCATAATAAAAAATAAAATTAAAATTAAAAAATAAAAATAAAATAAAATAATAAATAAACAAATAAATAAGAACTCCTTTCCCCAAAACCAGAACTAAAAAATGCCCCAATATATTTAGTAGATTTCTAAATACAATCTCATTCTCTTAACTACCATTTGAAATCATATTTTAAAAATTTAAAGGTATAGATTATAATTTTCACACATTATTTCACTTATATATTCCATCATATTTCATTTTGATTTTTAAAAACCCCATGATTATCTACACATCATTGTAGATAATCTCACAAGCATAAAAATCATGAATCAAGTTAAGACCGCCAGATCTCGTTAGAACAGGAAGTAAGTGATTTCCCACACCTTACATCACCAAATTTAAAAAATTTTTTGAAACGACTATTAGCAGAGACATTCCTTTGGACATCTTTAAATAGGAAATGTGATGTACAGATATGGAACAGATATAGAACTACCGCGTTTTACATTTTAAAGCTAATTCAGAGGTCCCCTAGCTCAGTCTTCTACATAATACAAAACTCCTTTCTATAATATTAGAAGCTAGGTTATAAATTGGTGGCCCAAGGACCACTTAAAGCCCATAAATATAGCCTATTTGGCCTGAACAGATTTTTTCTTTTTCAATTAAGCCAACACACAAAAATCCAAATCATTTCCTTTTCTTGAAAATCCACCTGGAGCTGCATGCGTGCTGACCCTTTGGATGAGTCACGCCCTCTCCCTTTCTCCACAGCTCCTACCACTTCCCATCAGCCCACTTCACTCTCTCATCATCTGCCTCATACTTTAAGCAAATGAGCATTTCGGTGGGTGATCACTGTTCCAGAGAGAGAGTTATCCACTCTGTGGCTGAACATATCCATGAAAGGGGAGAGAGCTCACAACTTTACATGCTGACCTATTTCATTGTAGGCAACTCTAAATATTAGAGAGATTTGTCTAGAATAATTTCCAGACATGAACTAATTCTCTCAGAAACAAAGTAAGTCTACTTTCTCTTCCACAGGAAAGTCTTCTAGATATATCTGAAGACAACTAACTTTCCCAGGTCTTCAGTTCTAGTTTACCATCCCCAGGGTCCCCAAAATATTTTTCATAATAATGTTTTCAAGCCCACCCATGGCCCTCGGGCATGCTTCTCTACATGGATGAATTCTATTTATAATTTATCTTTAAACTATTATTTTATGTATTCATGTATTACATATTCTAGTTATCAATATTCTTCTTCACATGTAATAATGTAATATTTCCATGATATAGATCAGTGATCCTCAAACTTTTTGATCTCAGGAACCCTTTACACATTTTTTTTCTGATTTTTTTTTTTATTTACCCTTTACACTTTTAAAATTCATTGAGTATTCCAAAGAGCTTTTGTTTAAGAGAGTTAAAACTATTGATATTCACTATATTAGAAGTTTATATTGAAATTAAAAAGTGCTTATTAATTCATTTAAAAAGTTAATATAATAACATATTTCTACAAAAAATAAATATATTTTCCAAAACAATATAAATTAGTAAGGAAAGGAGCACTGTTTTACATTTTTGCAAATCTTTTTAAAGTCTAGCTTAATAGAAGATAGCTAGGTTCTTGTAACTATTTCTGCATTCAATCTGTTGCAATATCACAGGTAGGTAGCCTCTGGAAAAATCAGGGAGAACGAGAGTAAAAAAGTATAAATAACATCTTAATATTATTATAAAAATAATTTAGACTCTGTGGACCCCTGAAAGCATCTCTGGGACGCCATCCCAGGGATCCCTAAACCATACTTGGGATCCATTTAATTAATGTAGCTTAGGTTCCAGTTAGTTTTTCTAGTATACATGGCATTCATTTCACTTATCTTGAGCTTACAGTCAACTAAAATCACCAGCTCTTTCTCAAACAAATTGCTGTCATGTCAAGCCTCTCACTTTTCATCTAAATGCAGACCTTTTGCATATATTTCCTCATAGATCCTATTTTGTTGGTTTCAGGTTACTCTCTGGTAGTCAACACTTTTAGTGCCCCATCCAGGTCTCCTTAAAGCCAGTGCACCTATCTCTACTCAGCTGTTTTGATTGTTGGTTGGTAACACAGAGCTGCCCTCTTTTCTGAAGAATTTCTTGGTTAAAACTGGAACTATCTTGCTTAGGAAGGTAGTGTCCACCTCCACTTTGGCCAATGGCTCACTGACAAGCTGATGACTGTCACAGAGTACAAAAGGCCACCTCAAGGAACAAAGTGAGACTAATTCTGGATGTTTTTTGTGCTTCAGAGTTTCCCAGGAGAAAAGACTAAAGTAAGTGTTTAGTTGAGACCACATTCTTCCTTAGCTTTTTTGTCCCTTGTTCTGTCCTGCTTCTGTCACTCTCTTTCTCCTAAGAGCACATCCCTAGTAAGTCACTTGAACAGAAATCTCCATCTCAGGCTCAATCTAAGGCATCTTTCATGCCAGCAAGAGTACTGCAATACTGACTCTATCATATATCATATTAACTAACCATTTCAGCTGTGTAGCATCTCAAATATGCTACACATTCTATTATAGAGTAGAGCAGTAGTTCTCAAAGTGTGGTCCCTAGAGCAGCAACATCAGCATCACCTGAAAACTTATTAGAATCACAAATTCTCAGGCCCCACTCCAGACCTACTGAATTTAAAAAAAAAAAAAAAAATCATAGAGATGGGCCATAATGATCCAATCCATCACTATTGTATATTTCAGTTGGTTCTATTTTTTCCTATTATAAAAAAATGAAGATGCTTGCAGGTAGATCTTCATGTACAGTTCTGATTACTTTATAAGTATTTGTCTGCAATTTACTCTGATGTAAAAGTGCTACATCAAAAAGAAGGTGTACGGATAGATGAATAGAGGGACTGATATATAATAAGGCAAGCACAGCAAAATGTTAATGGTAGAGTTTAGGTGATGAGTACATGAATGTTCACTGAAAACCCTTTCAATTTTTTCATATGTTTGAAATTTGTTGAGAAGTGTTGAAAATAAAAAATTCATATTTTATGAAGCTAAATTCCTAGAATTGGAATAGATTGTTCATAGTATGGGCACATCTTTAAACTTTGTGAAGTTAAAACATCAACCAGAAAGTGTCAGTTCCCTCATACTGTCAACACTATTTTGCAGTGCTTTTCAAATCTCTGCCAACTTGTTAAGCAAAAGCTGGTAATTCATCTTTTAAATCATCATTTCCATGTGCATTTTTTAAGTTAATATATAATGAATTGAAAAGCTTCCTAACATGCTTGGCTTCAGATTTGATATTGGTTATTCAAACCACGAAACAGTAATCAAGATGTGAGCAGCCACCAGGGGCACTTAATTTATTACCAAGCATAATACCCTCTAGAATAATTGGCAAACCAAATTATATTGGCAAGAGTTACTTCTAGGCCAGTGTCATACACAGGCGGAGGGGACTAGTGCCAGATTGCCAAATGGATCTGATTTAATATAGACCCTGAGAAAAAGCTCCTTCTTCACCAAAAAAGTCTCCTCACCCATTTTACCAAGATTCTCAGAACTCTAAGCATTAGTTATTTCTTCCTTTGTGTTGAAGCAATTGGGTCCCCACCAATTCTGTTTTAGAATTCAAGTATTTTACTTCGGTATGGGCTCTACATTATTATGATGTATTCATAGGATGGAAGGTAATGGGACCATTACATTTACTGACATGAATTCTACACTTACTGACATGAGAAGATGTCCATGACATACATGTACATTGCAAAACAGTGTGTGTGTGTGTGTGTGTGTGTGTGTGTGTGTGTGTGTGTGTGATAGAAATGTGTGGAAGGGTCTATATTAAAATATTAATAGTGGTTACCTCCTGTTTAAGGATGTATAGAAATTTTTTTTTCTCTTTTTATGTATTTATTGTTTACTTTTACAATGAACATACACAATTTTTTTTATTAATAACAAATACAACAAGGCTATTTACATTTCAATAAAAGTTAAATGAAAAATATCCTAGAAAACCACTAAGCCATTATCACCTTATTAAAATTTAATTTAGCAAGATTTTCAAGTTAAGGTTAAAGTCCCCTAAGGAATGAGACCCAGATATAGCATATTTTAAATGGTATAGGGAAAAAAAGTTAAAAGCAAACTAGCCAAAGAGGTCTCCAGCCAGGTATTAAGCAGCCAAAAGATAGGTCTGTGTTATCCTGGAAGAATTTCATGCGAGAGAAATCAATAGGCAATAAAAGGCACCTGTGGTCTTCAGATTCAGAGAACCCAAAAGGATGAAGGCTCACTATGATGTGTATAGCCTCAGAGTAGATCTCAACTTTACCACAATTCCTGCTTCCAATATTATAGAAGAAATGATGTTCACTGACAAATGATGTTCACTTCTCCCCTGACAGCAGGCCCAGGATCCAATGGCAGTAAATTTTTTTAGAATATATATTTAACACATTTCAATTTTTAAATTTATACTTCACAAAGACCGAAAAGGAGAATATGACATGTTAAATCACTCACCTCCATGGGAAGACACGTCTGCACATGGGCAGATGTTCCAGGTTGTGATTCCATCATCTCATTTTTAATTTGAAAATGCGTTTTGCACATGTAGCCATCAGAACAGTCCTGTGTTCCATCATCAAAGAATACATAAGAAAATACCAATTATATTAAGAATTCATCATTCTAAGAACTACAGCTTCTCATAAGTTCCAAAGTGAGCAATGAAAAACTAAGTATATTCAATGAAACGAGACAAAATGGATAAAGAAACTCATCCAAAAACTCTCTACATAGTAGGTACTCAATAAATAGAAGTTTTAATCCCCTGTCTTTCTCATTCCTTAATGATGATCTCCTTCTCCTAGATTAAATTCTCCCCTTTTATTTTCCCAAGCAGTCCATTGCACAGAAGTCATAGAACAAAGCTTTAGGTCCAAAGCTTTAGGTTGGCAGCTGTTAAAACACCTATAAACTTACAGAAATACATTGTCACATAATTAATATTGGTTTTCATGACATATATAGAAAAAGAAATTTTAGGAGGACTTGCAACAGATCGTGAAACCAGAAGGGACTTTCCATTTCAATTTCTTGTCTAAAGCAAGATCTCCATTAAAATGTCCCAGAGAGGTAATTCCTGGAAAGGAATCAGCACTTTACTCCCTAACACAACTTCTGCCTCCATTTTGGTACATGGTACATTGTTCGTTGAGAAAGTTTTGTCTTAAATAGCATTGAAGTGTATCCCTTTAATCTTAACTCTCTGGTTCTAGTTCTGCCCTCCAGAATCTAAATTCTTTTCCACAGAGCCATTCTTCAAAGAGCTGAAGACAATTACTACCATTTTCAAATGTTCCTTAAAAGATATGATATCTAAGCCCTTCACCAGCTACATTTCTCTCCTGCTTCTCATACTTGCTCTTAAATATACTAATGGATGATGTTCACTTAATTGTGGTCAGCCCTATTTTTTTTAGGCAAAACTTGTTTGAATTCAATAAAGTCATGTAAAAATGCAATACCTTCTCATGTACAGATATACTCATGTGTCAATGAAAATTATTAATTCTCCACCAAATTGTCACACTAACATTTACATTTTAACAGACTTAAAATAATTATAATTAAGAAAGATGTGGTTACTTAATCTGATGTAGCAAAAAAAAAAAAAACCAATAGAATTCCAACAAAAAAATCATAATTCACTTAAATACTTTTACTAACATTCAAAAATCCCGTTTTTAACTATAAAATAAGAAAAATTTTATAGTGTTTGTAAGCGATTTAATATTGACTATTTTTTACAATTTGTGTCATGCCAACTACGCAAGAGCATTTGATTTTAGGTAACTATATGGGGTTGAATAGTGTCCCCTTCAAATTCATGTCACTCAGAACCTGTGAATGTGACCTCATTTGGAAATAGGATCTGTGTAGCTATAATCAAGTTAAGATGAAGTTACATTGGAATAGGGTAGGTCCTAAATCCAACATGACTGGTGTCCATATAACAAGAGGGAGATTTGGCTACAGAGATACAGGGGAGAAGGCCACAGGAAGACAGAGGCTGGGATTTGAGTGGTGCATCTACTACCCAAAGAATAACAAGGAATGTCATCAACCACCAGAAGCTAGAAGAGGCAGGGAAGGATTCTTTTCTAGAACCTTTGGAGGGAGCATGACTCTGCAGATACCTTGATTTCCAACTTCCAATCTCTAGAACTATGAGAAAATAAATTTCTCTGTTTTAAGCCACCCTATTTGGGGTACTTTGTTATGGCAGCCTTAGGAAACTAATATAGAAACTATATTTTCCGAGAAATATGGCAGGACCTTTACAATGCCTCCCAGCTAACAGGGCCGACATCCTGCCAACATCCACAGAGGGGCCCTGCTGGTTGGTGGTGATCAACCTCAGCTCAGATTGTCTAAACTCAACTCATTGTTACTGGTTGATGCCACTGTCATTCCTGCCTGTAAAGTGAGCAATCAGGTATCGAACACTCTCATCTTTTATTACTTCACTAAGGTTCTGCATTTTGTAGATGAAATTATTGTTTCAAATTCCAGTTCTATATGGTCCAACCAACCACAAAGCACACAGCCTTGATAACCTTCTACCACTGAAATCTTTGTATTTTGACAACATAAATTAACTTAAATTTTGGCTTAAATGGAGAAAGAAATAGTTTTCCATTGTTGTTTTTCACATCAAATATCCATTCCCTCTTCTTTTGGAACAGGAGCCACTTTTCCTCTAAGGAATCATTCCCTTCTCCCTTGTCACTGTAGACATGGCCTCCCGCCCCAGCTCCAGGAATAGTCACAGGACTCTGATCCGGCCAATCAGGGCACCAGTCTTGCTGGCCACAGAGACTCAGGAAGATGCAAATGATCCAGTCAGAGCCAATGAGATGTGATTCAAGGCTTGGGGCTGAGGGGAGGGTACCAGGCTGTTCTCTTTTTTACTGAATTTGAACCGGAAAGATAAAGCCCTGGCTGTGCTGGAAGCCACCGTGTAATTAAACGGAGCCTGAGAATGAAGCCATTACAGAGAGAAGTAAGGCCATGAAATGCAGAGAGACCAGATCCTGATTACACTACTTACACCAACCATACTCAAAGCTAGCTCTACCCTCAATTTTCTCAATTACAGAGCCCCAAAAAGTCCCTTCTTTGCTTCATCCAATTTGGACTGGGTTTTCTGTCACTTAAAATCAAAATAATCTTTCTATTAAATGACATGTATTGTGTTTATTCGTTTAAAACTAGAAGATGTGGTAGTACATTCTATTATCACTCTTGTTATGATAGATCATCAATAGTTGATCATATAAAAGATTTTCCAAATACAATAAACATAATGGTATGTGTTTGTAAGAAAAAGTACTGACGGTCTGCAATTTAAAAATAATCTAGCAAGTCAGGATCACTACTGCAGAATTTAGACTGCCATTCCACATAAAAACCCGGAGTCTGAAAACACCCTGGATCTGTGTGGGAGGAGGCAGAAACAAAAGAGACCTTGCAGTTTACCCAGTTCAGCCGTCCCATTTCAAAGATAAGAGGACAACAGACTGGAGCACTTTAAAGAGACTGGTTTTAAAACTAATTAGGGTCGAAGCTGAAAGTGGAAAACAGGCCTCTTGACCCCAGTGTTCTACTACACTAAGCAAATTCTGCCACAGAGCTGGATTATGGCAGAAAAACGCTTACTGACTCTTTGGGACTGGTGTAAGCCAGCGCTCTGCACATTGAGCAACAGGCTCAAGCCACTTAAGTGTGGTCTGGGGACAAGCTGCCTCAGCGTCCCTGGGGAGCTTGTTAGACATACAGAATCTCAAGCCCCACCCCAGACCTCCTGAACCAGAATCTGTATTTAACGGGCTCCTGGGTGATTCCCATGCACACTGGAAGGATGGAGGTAGCGTGCATGGCAATCCCTGGCTCAAAGGGATTGCAAACTGATTGCATTAAACAGTGGTTCTCAGCCCTTGCTGCACATCAGAAGCACCTAGAGAGTTTTCAAATCGCTGTTCCTGGGGTTCAAACTCTTCCCAATAGATGCTAATGCAGCAGGCAGAGTAGAGAACCACTGCCCTAAAATCACTGAAGTCTCCCTTCTAAACTCTGAGAGCAGAGTCAATCCAGTACTCTGCAGCTGCCTCAGGAGAAAAGGCCGCAAACAACTCCCAACCTTTAGAAATACCGTGGTTCACCTGGAGCTCTCCATATGCTAACTCGCCTCTGAGGATGCTCATCTTGGAACTGTGATTGTGCTGAGACTTTTTAAGTGGTCTTCACTACCACTTCAAACCCTACCCTCTGGCAACTTGCCCAATTTAACCTAGTCCTATGTAATGGCCATTAATCTCATTACTTAATACTGTCACTGTCCCATGTCCAATTACTTTTCAACCATCAGGACTCCTTGCTGCCCATCCACCACAGAACAGGTTGCTTCACTCTGTCACTGTAGAAGAGAAACTAATAGAAAATGTCTAGATGCTATAATCCAGACACCACTAGTAAACAAGAGAATATTTCCTCACAGTCAGAACTCCTCAAGCTATCTACATAGAATGCCCTTCACCTTATAACAAAATAAAGAGTAAAGATTTAAATGAGAAAAATAATGCTATAAATGTGCTCTATGAAAACACTGGAGAATACAAATATATGCATTACTATTAAAAATATATTTAAAAAGTAAATAAAAATCTCGAAGTCATAATAAAATATTGATAAATTCTACTATATGGGAAAAATGCTTAACAATGTAAAGTCAAAGACAAATATCAAAATGTGAAAAAAATATTTTTAGTTCATATCATAGTAAAGGACTAATTTTATCAATATATAAATAGCTTTAATTTATCAATATATTGATAATTCCAATAAACCAATAAGAAAAAGACAAACAGCCCAATAGGAAAATAAGCAAAGCATATAAACAGATAGTTCATAAAGAGGAAGTACATATGGTTATTAATCATATAAAAATAAGTTCAGTGTTACCCATAAGAAAAATGCAAATTAAAATTATGTGATACCATTTTTTACCAATCAGATTGGCAAAGATCAAAAAGTATGAAATACCCCGTGTAGACAAAGATGTGGATAAAACAGGCAGTCACTTTCATACATTTCTAGGGGCAGGGTAGTTTAAATTAGTATAACCTCCCTGAAGAGCAAGTTGGCAATAATTATCCAAATTAAAAATGCACATATCTTCCACTCAGAAATGCTACTTCCAGAAATTTATCTTACAGATATAGTTGAACATAAGGAAATAAAATTCATACAATGATATGTATTAAAATATTGTTTTAATATCACAATATTGGAAATAACCTAAATGGCTATTAACTGAGGGCTGGTTATGCTATTCAGCCATAAAGAAAATAAGTAAGTTCTATAAGTATTGACATGGAATAATAATCAAGATCGGTCATTAAGTTAAAAAACGATATGCAGAACAGTATGTATATATGTATATATGTATATTATGCTACCATTTGTTTAAATACAAGTGCATATGTTTGTACATGCACTAAATATATCTGGAAGGACACCCAAGACACTAATATCAGTTGTGAACTCTGAGGATTTAGGTGAGGAAGGTGGGAGAATTAGGAAGGAAACTTACTTTCTGTGCCTATAAAGAAATAACACTTCATGTTAAACAAATACTTCATTGATTGCTCCTTGGGCATATGCCTCCAGGCCATCACATTGATGCAAAAGATTCCAATCTTGAAATTCTAGGGAGAAAACGTCCTGAAGGCTTTAGAGAACCCCAGAGAGAAAACCAAGTTTTTTAGGGTAGTGCTGACCACATACTGGATGGAGATCTAAGGATTTCCTAACGAAACAAGAGTCTGCTTTATTACAAGCTGTCATGGGCTATGCCACCCAGGGAGCTGTTATGCCTGCTGGAATTCAGCTACCCAATAACTATAGGGCTTCTGTATTTAATTTGAATAAGCTTTTAATGATCTTCTCTAGAAAAACACTGGTATCTAAAACTGTTGGGTGGTTATCTAAGGGCCTTAGTTCTACTCTGGAATAAAGTATTGCATGAGACAAGCTCAAGTTAACTGCTCGGAATGATCAGCTTCAGGAAGGGCTCGGCAAGGTGGTTGGGGAGGAGTTAAGACATGTAGAGGTTTCTAAGTCACTGCTGGCACTAATTAAAAAGGACCTTTAGAGTCAGTGGAACCCTGAGGAACAGGCCAAACCTAGGCCACAGATCTCAAGTGGCTGTTCTTTTCCCTTGATAAAAGCAAACCAAAACTATCAGTAGCTGCCCAAATCATAAGGGTGAAAAAAAGAAAGTAAAAACCTGCTGCTGAAAAGCAAAGCTTACACTGGGTAGGTCAGACATTAAACTAAAATCTACCCATTTTTCAAAACACAAAGTTAGATAGTATAGGAAATTAATTGTTAAGGATTTAGAGATCCTCCAGAACACAATTCTGAATACAGTACTATGTCTCCTCCTCATGCCCACCCGCAACACCCACCAAATCTAGCTAACTCTGGTTTCAATTTCTGATACTGTTAACGACTTCCAAATGCACATGTGGACCCTGGCTGGCCAAGGCTGACTCTGATGTCTCTCAGAAAATATTAAGAATGACCAGGTCCAGTCAAAGTAATTCGTGGGTAACTACTGGCCTTAGACTCACTTAGGTAAAAATTCAAAAGACTCAAAACTCAAGAAACCAAAAACCCAAAAGTGAAAGTAAAGATATAACATATTTCACCTTTCTCCAATTTTCCCTAGTCTTGTAGGATTTTGGATTTATTGAACACAACGTGGCCATTTCTTAAATAGTCCACAGATAACTCAGAACTTTCTGAATGAGAGGGTTGGAGATTAACCTCAGAAATAAGTTCTAGCTGAGGAAGCTGGGGATGTCCTTCCAGGAAAGAATTAAATCTGAATGTGTTCAATAGAGACTAATACTGCCTTCTTTCACCATTTGCCCACACATTACCCATAATGATTACTGCTTTTAACATGTGCATGACTACTGAACACATCTGTTCACCAGCTGGGAATTAAACCACACAAAAGCTTTGTGACCATTGGCCCTTGATTGGAGATTCTCTGGCTCTGTCTAGTTTAAAAGAGCTTTCCTAGCATGTTCACAGTATGAAACTAAAAGAGGATTTGTAGAATTTGGCTTGAAATATTCTCTCTACAGCAGCAGTGTGTCAGAGGGTTTTACTGCCTTCTACCACACACAAAAAAAATACTTAGTTCAGCAGTGAATCTTATTTACATTAGCATACTCATTACATATTTTTATTAGGTTTAAATTCCTAATCAACCTATAAACAAAGCACAGAGGACTAATTATAGTTACTGAACAGAATCTAAATATTATAAATCTTGATGATATAAAAATAATAATATAATTAATTTAAAAATCAGAACAAGGAACACAAAGGAATGAGAGATAGAATAAGTACACTAAATTCCTCATCTACTACAGCAGGAATCAACAGTTATTGTTCAAAGATGAGAAATCAAGAAGTAGAAATGTATTGTTTAACATTATAGGGATAACTGAGACTAACTAAGGAGTTATTCTTCATCAATAAGGGTTCCATTAAACAAATTTAAATCACCCATACAATGGAATACTATGTAGCTATTAGAAATGAGATAGCTCACAAAGAAAGATGTCCATGATGTAATGTTATGTGGAAACCATAAGTTATAGAACAATCTCATTTATGTAAATATATTACAAATGTGCATATATGTTTATACGTGCACGCACACACACACTAAAAAAAAACACTACAGAATTGAGCCAGAGAGGGGAAAAATTCAACTGTCTTTTTTTATATCTATGTATTATTAGAATTTTTACAATGATCACATATTGTTTTCCTTGTAAGAATTAAATAAAATAAAGTAAAATAAAGACACAACCCATGAAAGAAAAAGTAATACTGTGCCATGAGACTAAGGAAAGTTCATTGAAGTTTTCCTTCTACTTTCTGCAATCAGTATTATTCTAAGAACTATAAAATGTTCTTGCATATAATGTTAGTATTTGTTTTTCTTTTCTCCTCTTTTTAAATAAACCATCTAGTTGATAAACCAAAACAAGGCCAATACTTCTTTCTTAAGTCACTACCTACTAACATCATATCTTCATTTTGTTTTCCAAGTGAACATTATTTTATGCCACTTAGGGCCTTCAACTTTCAATTCCATTCGATAAAGACATAGTGAGAACCTCAACGCTGTGCTCATTTGTACAAGAAGTTGATTTTCTTACAATAGCCCTGTTCCCTTTCCACAGCAGAACCCTCAGATCTTCTTTTCTCCTCTAACCCCTCCAGACTTCCTACACGAGTATGACACACTGCCCTCCTCCTCCCTGAATACAGGTCAAAGCACAGCAGGAGCTGAGGCTCCAAGGAATAAGGAGCAGAAGAAAATCAGACTTGTCAGGCCAGAAAATAAGGTTACTGGGCCAATTCAGAGACTTTATTTGGGGGGAAGAAAACAAGCATATGTAAACACATGGACTTACACAAACTGCTTATTTCACACAAATTTAAAAAAAAAAGTTACAGATTAAATGATGCTAAAGCATCATTTCTTGGAGCCAAAGCATCAAATGGTTCCATTTACCTTATTAACACTTTCAACAAATATCTCTACAATATTAAGTTTCACTATTAAGCATTTGTGGGATTTCATTCTCTTTTCCTTCTTTTGCTTTTTAATAATGTTTGGTTTTCAGTTTTTCCAACTTGCCCATTTTGAGTTTTCAATTTTCAGTTCATAGATGTGGGACCTTTGTGTGTGCCCTCATATTTTTTATTATATTAAACAATTTAGTTTTGCTTCCCAGAGCATTTCTGCTTATTTGTGCCCAAGGAATGGTCAATGGATGCTATAACTGATCGGCGGAAATATGGAGAGCTGGCTATAGTAAAATAAATTTTTTTCTCTCATTGTTTCTACTTTCAATTTAAGTTTATAAAGATTTTACCATATTTTGTTTGCTCTAGGTGAAATGTTCTCAAAGGTTTATCGTTGCTTTTCCAATATCGTAGCTAAAATAAGAATAAAACATATAGATGACCCAAGTTCTAATGTTTCCCATCTTGATTTCTGGATTTAAAGTTACTCAAAGTTTTATTCCTTTCATAAATAATTTTTTTGTAATATTATCTGTTATAAAAGAATTATTCAAGAGAATTAAGAATATTAAAGTAATTTTATACTTAATAAAGTAAATTGAAAGAAATTTGATAGTCTAACAGTAGAAAATTAACAGGGTAACAAGCTGTCACTTTGACATCAAAGCACTATTCTTGCAAAGCAGTACAAATAATTTAACTTTCCTAGTTTTCTGCAAAATGAAGGGTGCCTAAGCTTAAGCAGTTTTACTCAAAGAAGGATCCTGCTATGAGTGTGGGGAGAAGGAAAAGGGAGGTGAGTAAGAAAGGTCTTCCTGGCATGGGTGCCATACACAGTACCACAAAAATGGGTGGCTTAAAACGACAGAAATTTATTCTCTCACAGTTCTAGATCTTAAGGCTAGAAGTCCAAAACCAGCTTCCCAGAACAGCTGAAGTAGGACAGAGTTAGTGGCCAGTGCTTCAGAAGCGGTTCCACCCTAAGGACCCTAGGCTAGATTCTCATGACTGTTGCTGGAAACTAAAAGGGCTTGGACCAAAAATGGGAATGAAGGTACTACAGCTTTAGAAAAGGCTGCATAGTAGTACAGTCACTGCTTTTCAGCTATAGAATCTAGATAATGTGAGATTGAAGACCTTGCTAGAGCATCCAATGTCCACTGCTTGTACCAATACCAGAAACAGGGAAAACTCACACTGTGGGCACAGAAGAAGGAAAAAGGGGAAGGAGAGAGGGAGGATGTTATACACTTGGCCTTTGTTATTAATATAACAAAACTTTCCTGACATAGTTCCCAGAATGAGTCACAGAGTCTGCCCTCGTAACCATTTCCATTCCAAGCCTGTGCATGTTTAAGTTCTTATACTGAATGCCCTCTCCTTCTGTATCTACCATCAGAACTCTTGCTTCCTATAGCTTAACATTAGCAAGTCTCAGAAGAAGGAAGTCTGTTGTTTCTGCAACAAGGCAAGGGCTGAGTGAAAGCTGGGTTGACACACAATAGCAGAAGGAGCAGAAGCACAGCATCTCACCCACATTTAGGCTACAAATCTGAAGGACTCTTTAATACTTTTTCTTCATTCTCATGAGTTAATCGTGTTCTCCCACTGCAATGTTCCCAACCTTAGCTCTGGAAACAGACCAGTTGAACTGGTGATCATATATACCTAATAATATCTTAGCCTAAAATCACTATTAAATTTACATTTCATATACTGCCCCACCCCCATTATATGGGACACACTGGTACTCTCCAAGAATTTTTGCATTTTTAAGTGTTTTTATTTTTTGTCTACTAGCCATGATAGAATAACAGAGACTAGATTTACCCTTCCATCTTAAACAACTAAGAAAACAAACAAAAATACATGAAATTGGAGTTTTCAGATAATGGACAAAAGCAGTAAAGGACAATGATCTCTGAGAGAAGAGAATTAAACAAGGTCTCAGCTCACTGCCAGAAAAAGTTCTTGAAAAAGAAAAGATAAAATGGCAGATGATTTCATTGCTTAAATAATCTAAGAGAATCAATAGAAAAAGTAATAAAGTAAATAAGAGTTCCAGAGAGTGACCAAGAAAAAGATCAACAAATAAAAACCAATAACTTTACAACTGTAGTAATAATCAATTAAAATTATAAAGGTAAAACAAACTGTTCCTGGTATGAACAAAAACTGTCAAATATCCAGGAAAATAACTATCAGTATGTCAAGAAAACTACAACTTTACTGTAGGACATGAAAAAAAATCCATATTTTTTAATAAAACTTGTAAAGTGATTCTAAAAATTATCTAAAAAAGAAAATGCACAAGGGTAGTTAATTTTAAAAAAAAAGAACAAAGAATTATAGAATTATCAGATACCAAAATCAACTAACGAGCACTAGTAATAATTAAGATCTACATTACTGTGACAGAGAAAAAAAAACAGATCAGGGATTAGGATATGGGGTCTAGAAATAGACTCACTTATATGTAAGAATTTAATATATGGTAGAAAGAGAATTTTGGATCATTAGTGGAAGAATAGATGAGTCAATAACGAATATGAAGTCAACTGACTCATCATTAAATAAGCTACATTACCACATTACACAATCTCCAAAGTAAGTTTCAGGTAGATTAAAGCTCTAAAGATAAAAAAAATAAAATAATAAAGGTCTAGAGAAAAATACAAGAGAATATTTTCATAATTTGAAGTTAGAAAGAATTTCCTGAGCAAAACCAACCCAGAAGCCATAAAGCAAAAGACTGACAGATTTATTAAAAATTAAAAACTCTGTATGACAAATGATATTATTAACAAAATTAAAAGAGTAGGGAGCATCTGGGAAAAAAATATTTTCTATATATATATATAGGAAATGAAGGATTGATAGGTATAATACATAAGATACTTCTACAAATCAATACTACAAAGATAAACAATCCTACGGTAAAACAAAAGGTATAATAGGAAATGATGAAGAAATACCAGTGATCAATAAGCATATGAAAATATGCTCAACATCAGCATAATGAGAAAAATGCAAATCAAAACAATATATCATTTTTCATCTTTTAGAATGAAAAAATTTTAATCAGTAATATCTAATTTTATAGAGAGTATGAGAAAATGAGCAGCATACTCATATATTTTTTGATAGCAGTATAAATTGCTACAATATGGAGAGAAATTTTGTCTATGTTCTCATTCATTCATTCATTCAATAAATATTATTAGCACCTATTTCCTGCATGTGTCACTAGGCCCTAGGGATTCAGCAGTGAACAAAAGAGACAAAAAAGTTCTTGCCCTCGTAGAGCTTGCATTCTGGAGAACCAGGGGCAAGGGCAGAGAATAAATAACTAAATACACAGCATAGGTGGTTTCAAGTGCAATAAAAATAAATAAATTAGAGTAAGGAGATTGAAAGTGGGAGGGTTAGGAAGATGCTATTTTACATAGAGTATGCAAGTAGGACGTCAATGACAAAATGAGCAAAGATCTAAAGAAAGCAGGAGAACAAGTCAGGAAGCCAGCTAGGGGAAGAACACACTAGACACTTGGAATGGGAACTGCCAAGGCCCCATAGTGAGAACAGCAGAGATATTAGAATGGCCGACGCTGAGTGAAGTTGCTGGGACATGGTATTAAGATAAGATTAGAGAGGAAAGGGGTCAGAAACCCCTTTATTAAGATAAGATTAGAGAGGAAAGGGGTCTGGAAGTTATGGTCAAAGTTGTGGATTTTACTCTGAGTAAAACTAGAAGTCATTGGAGGGCTCTGAGCCACAGAGTTATATGACCGAACTCACATTGTTAAAAATTCACTCTAGCTGCTGTTTAGAGACCAGATTCTAAATGAGCACTAATTAGAAAGCTGCCACAATGAGCTGGGAGAGACATAAGGGCAGCCTGAACTAAAGTGGGGCAGTGCAGGTGGTGAGACGTGGCTGATTATGAATATATTTTGAAGATAGTTAATAGGATCTCCTAACGGATTAAACATGGGATACAAGAGAAAGAGAGGAGTCAAGGGGAACTCCAGGTTCTTGCCTTGAGACACTAATATTTACTGAGATAATATTTACTGAGATAGAAAAGTATGTGGCAGAGGGAGGTTGTGGGGAGGAAGGGAAAGATTAAGTAAAAATGCATTAAATATGCCTCCCAGACATTCAAATGGAAGGTCAATTAGGTTCCTGGATATAAAATTCTGCAGTTCAGGGATATGATAGGTGCTAAAAATATAAATTCAAGAGTCATCAGTCAAATATAGTATTTACAGCCAAGGAGCTGGATAAGATCTCCAAGGGAATGAGTCTAATTAATGAAGAAAAGAAGTCCAAAGATTGAGGCCTGGGGCATTCCAGTGTTGAGCTATTGGAAGATGAGGAGGAACCAGTAGAGCAAGCCAAGAAGGAGAAATCACCAAGCAGAAGGAAACCAAAAGGTCAGTGTCCCCAATGCCAAAAGCAAAGAGTATTTCAAGAAACTAATGATAAAGTGCCAATTTTACAGTATTTGTCAAAATGTAAGGTGACCATACTCTCTCATTCAGCAATTCCACTTTGAACTATCCTACAGAACTATTCTACCTATTCTACAGAAATATATATGTAGACATAAAAATGGTAATGCATGGATATTTATTAAAGTATAATTTAAACAGCAAATAAATGTCCATCAATATGGGAATACTTAAATTATGGGAAGAGGTAAATTATTGATATGGAATGACCTCTGAATATTATGTTTAAAAAACTACTTGAATAATAATCATATGGATTAACTGATTCCTGATATAGAAAACACATATGTATATGCTACCTGCAGAGCAGGCAGGATCGCATGAGAAAAAGCATGAGCTTGCAATCAGACTTCCTGAGATATGAATGTGGCTTGTCACCTTAGACAAGTTTCTTCTCTTGGTCTTCCTTTCCTCTTCTATAAAAGCCCTCAAACGGAGGTTCATAGGATTAAATGAATTAACATGCAAAAAAGGTCAGTTTCTGGCATATAGCAATCAGTCAATAAGTGTTAGATATTAATAATGCCTTACTAGTGTACGTTATAATATGTAATAACCACACATATAAGTGCATAACAAAAAATTCTGAAGTTTCGTCCCCAAGCTGTTAACACTTTTTTTTGGAGAAGTTGGGACTGAGAGCTGGCGGAGGAGGTAAGAGGCACCTGAAAGGGACTTAAACATTTTACCACATACATATCTGTATTAGTTGAATTTTTTAATAACATACTAATGCAAATTTTACAAATGTATACGTGCATTTCTTGCGAAATTTTAAAACTTTTTTTAACTGAGAAAGGAAAAAGAAGAGTAAGTATGGATCTCAATGGCTATTTCTGGCAAGTTCTATTTAATGATCTATGGTTCAGTTGACACCAAAACGATAAATCAAAGAATTGGAATAATGTGAAGCAGGTAATAGAATATTTTCCAGCCATTTCCAAGAAATATACACAGACACGTGGCAATAAAAATAGAAAAGACAGAAAAGAAGAGCCTGAATAAAATGAAATAAAGGGAAGAGAATGAAATTGAGCACAAATTCAGAGACTTTGAGTCTAACCAATTATTCGGGCAAATCAAAAACCCTATCTAGCACACCTGAGAGAAGCAGTCACCCCAGCATCTCCTGACACATTTCCAGTGACATAGATAGCATGTATTATTAGTCACTTACACCTTATATTAACCAAATATAGTCTCTCATTGTTCCTACTTGTCTCAGCCGAAGCAACACAGAATTAAGTCTCTTTCTTCACCACCAAGATTGACTTTTGGCTACACATTCCGGCCCTACTACCTTGTCTGGGCGGGCCCAGCTCCACTTAGTGTGGGCAGAGAGGGCATTCCAAGCAGCAGGCTGCTACAATGCTCCAAATCTAAAGCGAATACAGCTAAAATTCTTTCCATACAGGGATGCCAACAGGTAGAATGTTTAAGACAATGTAGTTGTACAACTGCATGGCTTCTGACTTCAACTAAATTCTGCTTGAAAAAACAACAGGTATTTGCAAAAGGCAAATGCTACAGTGTGCTCTATGCAGACTCATCTTAACCCTTTTATGTATAACTCCAAGTCTTTCTTTTATCATCTCTTTCTTTGTCTTCAGTACAAACCCTTCACCAGCCCCATTCTAAACCTTCCCAAGGTGGAGCTCACTACTCCATGTATGGCTCTGCCTCTAATTACTATTTACTGCATTTGCATGTGTTTTTTTTCTCACTATAATGTCATTAGCATTCAAGGGAGCCTGGTTGCCAGGGCAACCAGGAGTGGTGAATGCAAGGCACAGCCTTTAATGAAAACTTAACCCTACTTCATTTAATTCCCACTGTGTTTTTTGGCTCATATCACTTTTGTGGTCACAAGAATGGAAATTTCCTGTAGTTACCTCTTCTTATGTGGTGCTGCTCCAAGGTCTTGGGAACCTAAGTATGTTCCCATGAACACTAACAACACTTTATATTTCTCATAACTAACCTTGATAACTTCCTCTGATAACAATAAATTCTCCTTCTAATCAACACTGCTCACTCAGCACAGTCCTTTGACTATCTAAAATAGTCTATTTTTCTCCAGATTAAATATTCTCAGGTTTTTCAAATTTGATATGATTTCTGCAGTCTTTACTGACCTAACTGCCTGCCCCTGAAAACATTCTAAATGATTTGGTTGAGATCAAACTCACTGCTTTTATATCATCATGCCTATCTGGTAACCTTCTCAAAAGGAAATAAGAGATTACTTTGACAGGACCTGTTTTTAGCCAACCTACAAAGGTATGCTTATCAAAGCTGGGTATAATAATAACAATGGTTTGCCAGGTGATCAAATCGAGATTTAATTAAAATATTTTTAAAAGCCTTGATCACACAACAGGCAAAATGAGATTATACTCAGTGTGAATAAAAATAAAATCCTAAAATTAGGCTCAAAAATCCAATTACAAAAATACAGGAGCTCTTGCTTAATGGTAATGAAAACTTTTAAGCCATAAGAGCTATAGATGCCTTCAAGTTCAATAGAAGCCAAAATGTGGCAGGCTGTCATATAGGGATTTCTTAGAACTCAGTTCATAATTGTTATACTTCAGGATAAGGTAAGGAAAACAAAATCAACAGTACTGCAGAACTGTTTTAAGAAATCAAATCTTGTATGAACCAGCAACAAATGACTTCAAAAATCTTATTTTCTGGTATTGCTGTCTTTTACAAAATGAGGAAACAGAGAATCATGGGGCCAACGACTAAAGTTAAGGCAACCTGAGGAGTTACAGTCCGATAGGAAATGAGCCATCACTTCCAATGTAGGAGACTTGGAGAAGACCAGTGAGAATGCTACTGGACAAATAAAACCAGCTGTGATGATGAAAATGTTCTCTGCGCTGTCCCAAACAGTAGGCAGTAGCTACTTGAAATGCGGCTAGTATAACTAAGGAACCAAATTTTTTATTTTATTTTATTTTACTTAATTTAAATTTCGATTTGAATAAGCCACATGTGGCTAGTGGCCACCAGATTCTAAAGCACAGTTACATAAATGATTTGCTGCAGCAGGGTAAATGTTCTGATAATATTTTAAGATGACACTATATTCTTCAGCTTTCCCCCAAACAAGCAACTGAAGTGGGGCCCAGCAACATCAGAGTCATAATCCAAGAGGAGGCATCATCCATTATAGGCCACATCCTGCACAGAAGAAGGCCCATGTCATAGAAACAGTCTGCCCTGGGACCAGGGGAGGGAGTGTAGAAGAAGATGGGTAGTTAGTATTACCTCGAACTTGAAAAGCAATATAGCACAGTCAAGTACACAGCCTGCCTGAGTTCATATCCCAGCTCTGCCATGAATTATAAGTACAACCTCAGTTACCTCATCTGTAAAGTGGGAATAATAATGACTACAATTACCAACCAGTGTGAGGATAAACTGAGTTAATACAAAACACTTAGAATAGAGCCTGACACAAAATAATTGCTAATGAGTGTTTTTCAAAAAAAAAAAAAAAAGGTTTCTTCTTCAAGAGTTAACATATTTTGACCAATCCCCACGAGTGAGCTAGAGAAGGCTAGGGCAATTTATTTTCCCTCCCAGGACTTTCTTTGTTCCTCTACATAATTCAGAGGCCACCTGAACAGATATTTGGCTTAATCCAGCTCAGTCTGGTTCATCTCATCTTCCTGCCACCTACCCATCCCCCTATGGCTGGCCCTTATGCCCCATATAGGTAAGGCATAGACAGAGCAGATTCTGCCCAATCACGGCATGGCCAGTGGTAAATATATTTCCTGAAACTTGACCACCTACCCACCTACCCCCACTAGTCCTTGCTTTCTCCATTCTCTGAAATTGCTTAGTTACTGAATTTGGAACCTATTACAGTTAACATTCTTGCCTCAGCCTTCTACATTATTATATGATTTAGTCCACTGCTTCTTAACCCTTTCATAACATGGCACACATAAAAATTCATATTTGAACAGTATAAGGAATAAAGTGAGGGGATTTGGTGGTGTTTGCATGAAACTTTGTGGAAAAGAATCTCAAATACATTTCTTAATATTATATAATCATTTTAGTCAATTCCCATTCCTCCCCTCAACCCCAGGCTAATCTTTCTGTCTCTGTAGAGAAGAGTATTTACTTTTCTCCAAATGATGGAAACTCTTCTCATCACAAATAAGAATATGGATAATTCAAATCTAAATTATACTTCAAAAGTGCCATCATTCAATAAATCAAATATTCTTTTACTTTCATTGACAAATGTAATGTGAAAATTTTTTATGAGTATGAATAAATTGTGAATACAACTGAAATCATACACTTTAAACCAAAGATGCAGCTTTTCCTTAAGTATACAAGACGTTGCTCTACTTGTCTTAATTATCATTCTTTACTATTCAAACTGTGACACAGACTAAACACAAGTGTATCTTTTTTAATCCCACATTTCTGAGGCCCAATTTTTGCCTCGAATCAATAAATTTTATTAGTACATGTAAATTATCATGAGATCTTGGCAATCTTCTATTAGGTTCATTCACTCAGCTAATTATGCTATATTTTCAAGCCAATAATTAATTACCTTTTAACAAATGTTCGAAGAAATAATTGTTTAATTGGTTCTAATTTTCCTTGTAGATCAAAAACTTTTGACTAAACTCTCTTTAGACATCTATGGCCCTTCAGTATAAAACAGTGGAAAGTTGTATTCCAATCCCATTCCTATACAGTGAATGCAGCAGCTTCAGTTATATTAGATTCTCCATTTAGATACATCAGACTATGTGAAACTCATATACAGGCAAACTTTTACATAACGGAGTTTCTCTGTGAATAAAACATCGTATTATTTGAATCTCATTGTTTTCACAACTCTTGATGTGCAGCCATTACACCTTCTCATCAATGCAGTCACTCCATCAGCATACAAATTCAAGCATGTTTCCATAGTAACTTATTTGTTTCAAAGTATGAATTTACCATCTTCAGTACTTCATCCCCAGTAATTTATTTTGGGACTTCTTTACAGAGAACTGATATTCTTCCCAGGATTTCTCTTTAGGAATTCTAACTGTGCTGGAATTCGGCAGTTTCCAATGTGGGTAGATTCATCAATCTGAAATAAATACTGTTTGATTTAATAATTATCTGGATTAATGTTGTCTTTATTCATCTGACAATCTGACATATCATCAATACAGCTAGCTACAAGTAGTATTTGAGAATGCCACCTTTTCCCTATCATTTGCTTTACTGGACTCAATTCCTAGACTAGCTGGTAAAATGAGAGCTTCCGACTTTGTGTGCAGCAGTTTGGCTTCAGCTTTTAATATTATGACCTTGTAACTGGTCTCTTTAGCTTAATCTAAAGAAACTGAAAAAGCTTATTGTTGGAATCAGTCTCAAAAAGAGCTTTGGTTTTTTTTCTGCTGCTTTTGCAAAACTTAAAAACATTCCAGTCTTTTCTTGAACAGGATGAGTTTTTGTGGTGAGGTACCAGTGCAATTTGCTTGGTACCTTGTCCTCATCAGATAACTTTTCCTGCAGGTAAGGCTAACTCAGGCTGAGAGGAAAAAAGTCACTGAGCACACACATCTAAGTTTGAGATGATTCTCATTTCATTACCTACCTAGTGACTTCAACTTTTTTTTTTGATACTGTTTGTCTGACACTGATGGCTTTCCAGCTTTAATAAAAAGTTATCCAATAAGATCATAAAGTAAGTACAATACCTGTAAAAGTTAAATCTTTTTAAAAATAATTAATGGGGCCTGTAGACTTTTAAAACTATTTAAAATCTATTTACAGGAGTGAGGACTCTTCTGTGTTCATTAAAATGTTTTAAAAACAAATTTCAGGAAAATTCAAACAATTAATCATGATGTTTGCTTACTCCAAAAATTAAAACTTTAAAATGTCCAAAAAATACATATAATGCATACATTGGTGTGTGATTAAAAATATTTTGGCAAATTCATTCTGAAGCTAGAAAGCCTTTTAATAAATCAATTTCATTAAGTTTTATGCAATTATTGCTTGATTTTTTAAAAATAAATATTTTTTTAATTTCCATAAACAAATAATAATTTATTACAAAATACTATCGAGAATGTGACTTTGGCTAATTGTTAACACAAAAGCAAAATCTAAGTTTTTTGTAAGTATATAAATCAAGAAGTATATAAATCAAGAAGTAAGTATATAAAAGTAAGTATATAAATCAAGAAGTAACAAAATCAATGTTTTATTTAGCAACACTTAATATCAGAAAATGGTAAAAATAATAAAAATAATCAAATATAAGTTCTATGTCAGGGAAATGGGAAAATGATGATGATGAGAATAGCAAGTGAAATGAAATTCTAATACAAATATTTTACATGCATTAAAAGATAGAAATTTAAAAGCTTGGAAGTAACACAAGTATCTATCAACAGATGAATAGACAAGTAAAATATGTCTCATACGCACACACACACTAGAACATTATTCAGCCTTAAAAAGGAAATTCTGACACGTGCTGCAATATAGATAAACTTTGAAGACATTATGCTAAGTGAAATGTATCAGTTATAAAAGGACAAATATTATATGATTCCACTTACATGAGGACTTCCGTGATGAACCTAGAGTAGTTCATAGAAACAGAAAGTAGAAAGGTGGTTGCCTGAGGCTCAGGGGGAAGGGGAGTTGTTTCATAGTAATAACATTTCAGTTTACTAAGATGAAAGAGTCCTGGAGAAAGATGGTGGTGATGGTTGCATAATGATATGAAGGTACTTAATCCTACTAAACTATACTACTGTACTGAACTGTTTAAAAACAGTTTAATATGGTAAATTTTATGTCACGTATTTTCTTACCATAATTTAAAATTATTTTAAATTTAAATGGTTAAAATGGTACATTTATGTTATATATATTTTATACAATTTTAAAGATTAAGAAAAAAAACTTATTGATGACAAGGATATCACAAGTGTGTAATCAGACATACTAGAATGATTCAAGGTCCAGTGTCAAGAAGGTGCCATGTGATATGGCTACTACAGAGAACTTCCTGGCCACAGATGTCACACCTAAAACTTTTTGGACCAAATAATTAGTAAATTTAAAGAGTTTACATAGGGAGCCATTCAAATATGTCAAATATGTCAACTACTATAAGTTTCTGAATGGCTATTCAAAACACTATTAATGAACTCTAACCAATAGTATCTTGAAACCACTTATAGCCTATTCATGGCACAGAAGTGTGACATAGCATAGCAATTAAGAAGCTCTGATCTTGTACTCAATGTCTAGCTTTCTCCCTGATCAGCTTCTTGTCTCTCCCCTAAACTTAGGATGTCCTTGGACAATCGTCTGGGTAAGTGTCATCTTAGCTCAACCTGGGCTTGGGACCTCTGTTTCTTGAATGCTATGCACAGTATACCTCCTTTTCAGAACAAAAAAACTAATGCATCATAAGCAGCCTTAATAGAAGCCATATCTGGAACAAGGTGAATTATATGACCTTCTAACTCAAACCTCTATTTCTATGACTCATGAACATTTTTATGACTTAAGGTTATATAACACATAAATCTTAATTTTATATTCTGATTGCTGGTCCAGATATCTGCAATGAATAAAATGCATACCAAAAAGGCATGACTCTTATATGATTTTTAGTAGCACTAAGATACGCTAGGTAAAACTGAAAAGTAAATGAAACTTGTCACTGATGTGCTCCCATTTCTACTTTGACTTTGCTGTCAAGGACCACATAATGTACCACAGTGGTCAAGAGTTCCTAACCCCTCCAAAGTCCCACAAAGTACATAGCTCAGCTTCTTCTTCTCCCTTTCCTCCACCTAAAACCTGCTCTCGTTTTTAAAAATCTCAGTTTGGCAATAATAATAGCACACTGCCATTTGGACACAAATCCTGGTCAGGTTTTCTGATTTTCTTATGGGAAGGTCAACACCAACTCCCACTCCGTGGTCACTAGAGCATACAGACCCGTCCTTAATGAGAAACACATTATATCTCTACTTCGGGTTTTACTATCCAAACCCTTAGTTCATTAACCATTCAGAGTCATCAAGGTATTTTGTTAGGATACTGGAATTATAAATGATGATCTTTACTCTTTATTCAAATTTTAATATCTAATGTTATACAACGGAGCAAAGGGACATAAATCAACATTTGAAAATCTCATCCTAGACCAAATGCTTTTCAAACCATCTGTGGTGAAAGATCAGGATTTTTATTTCCAATCTGTCATAGGCACACTTTTGTGAAGAACATTAAAATGAATTACTAGGAAAAATAAAATTAAAAAATCCAAAACATACCAAATACATGCCTCAACTTTAAAAAAAAATAAATCTATTTTCTTAGAGCAGTTTTAGGTTCACAGCAAAGTTAAGAGAAAGGTTCAGAGATTTCCTATACACCACCTGCCCCCAACTTACATAGCCTCCCCCATTATAAGTATTAATGTTTAAATTATATCTGACAGATACGAAATTACTCTGTCAAATTGTTTACAAGTTTCTAAGCATTATTTTCAGTTTCTGTACTTACCTCCTTGCCCTGGTACCAATCTAGGACCACAGTTTGAGTAGTACTGCCTCTCTCATCCCAACCCAAATATCTACCTCCACCCTGTCATCAGAGGCAATCCTCTCCATAAAGAAACAGAAATATATAAAATGGCATATGCTATGGTTAGTGAAAAAGTCACTTGGGGTATATACCCATCTGCCATCTATAGATTTCTAATTCATAGAAGCTAAGTTATTCACCAATCTAATACACTTTCAGGTTTATGATAGTAAAAGAGTCTAGGAGTCTCATATAAGCCATTCGCTTTGAAACCTCTCATTTTTTTTTAGGGTAGTTAAAACCCTTATTCTGGTTCTTGATTATTTACATAATAAAGATCCATTTAAATGCACATGCACTACACCCTCCTGAAGCCAGCAGGAGGTGAACACTAAGATCTGAGAACAAACTGTATGTGTGCAGAGCATGTCTCCATTGTGCGATCACTTTACAAATAAGAAATAAACGCTGGGTTTATAAGACTTGGAAGGAAAGGTTTATGGCTTTGACTGTTTTCCATTACTAGAAAATTTACATGCTGAAAAGTAGCAAAAACCAGTGCAAAAGAATAAACAGTGGGTGCACTTCAAGGGCTTGTTTCTTTCAAGAACAGGAGTAAAATTGAGTTTTATTAGCTGTTTCATTAAGTTTTACTTTGAAGAAAAACAAACAGTGAAAGCATATGTGCAACATCTGATGAAAAAGGATTTTCTAAACAGTCTCTGTACGAAACTCATTAATGTAACATTAAATGTGAAGACTTGTCTAGCAATTTAAGGATAATTTTACTCATTTTAGTTTATTTATAATTTCTGACACAGTTTATTTAACATATTCTAATCTTTAAATCACCATGTGTACTAAACTAATTTATTAAATCTGTCTTTTCAATGACATTTTGCAATAAATATCTACAGCAGCTGTTAAAGGCAATTAGTATATGAAGTTTGTATCAAATTTAACACCTAACATAAAATACAGCTGGATATTGATAATTTGGAAAATACATAAAAACAGGTCAATTCTTCTTAATCGAACTCCTAACTGTAAATGCTTTCCTTACACTAAAAGAAAAATAAGTATATATGCTATGATAATCCAATATCTGAAATCTAAGCATCTAATATAATATACAAAATATTAAATAAAAGCAAATTTTTTTTTTCCTTAGAGCAAATTTAGACATGCTGGATATTCACTATATTTCCACTGGAAGAATTTACTCAATTGCTATTTTTCCATTTCAAGACTAGATGTAGGTAAAACACAACTTAAGTTTGTTAGTGGAGAAAAAAAGACATATGTTCCAATTCCATTGTGCTGGCAACGTAATAGCGTGGGCCTCTGGAATGGAGCAGACGAAATTTCAGCTTCTAAGTGGATGAATTCAATGTTAAACTGCGGGCTGGGGATTAAGGCCACAGTTTCTGGAAGCAGACACACCTTGGTTTCATTCTCAATCCCGCATTTTACATAAAGACTGTGTAATCTCGGACAAGTCACGTAACCTCTCTAAGCCTACATGCCTCATCTGAAGCAGAAATAATAATAGCTAACTCATAGGAATATTGTATGGATTAAATTAAATGAGACATTATATGTAAATAACAGCACAGTGATGGAGCTTTGATTTGAACTTAAAAAATACTACTCATTTTAATGACAGTAATATAGCACATAGTATAAAAAGTCAAATGGCACTAAAATATATATATACATACTTACATACATACATATATACATATACATATCCATATACATATATACATACACACACCAAAAATCAGCAGCCCTTTTCTTACCCCTCCTCATACTCTGGTCAGCCTACCCAGAGACAACCACTTGCAACTTTCCTTGCTATAGTTTCAGGCATTCATCTCCAAATTCCCTACATTTATATAGACAATTTACTCCTGATACATCGAATTTCAATATTACCTATTTACTTATTATGTAGATTATATATATTGAAGTTCAGTGTGACTCCCAAATTAAAACACCAGGATCATTAAAAAACGACTTCTGTTAAACTCATTCAGGACAGAATATACAGAAGAAGCTGTCTTAAGAGCCTACGTAGTCCAAATCAGATACCTGCTGAATCAGGGTCTCTCCACCTCAGGGTATAAATATGAAATGGTTTTATTTTTTCCAATAACTTCACCTAAGTCTCCCGAGTGGACTCTCCTTCCCCACCTGATAAGTGTAGCAGACTAACCGCATTAATGACCCCAGTTGTTCATACCTCCCTATATCCTTGCCCTTGGGAATCCTCCTGCCCCTTACTGACTCTAACTTGATCCCTAATGGAAGCTCACGTAGAGGACCAAAAGATTGCTCGAGAGTTTCTACTTTCTTCCTTTGGACCCTTACCACCACCATGAGAATAAGGTCAGGCTAGCCTGCCGGAACATGGAACCAAGCCAAATCATCCCAGGTGAGGCCATCTTAGACCAGCCAGCTCCCAGCCGCCCCTCAGCTGATTGTAGATGTATAAGCAAGCCCTGCGGACATCAACTAAGCCTGGTCAGTAAAATGGGTCCAGCCAATGTGTAGGCTTCTGAAAAATAAAAAATGGTGGTTGTTTTAAACCCTGAAGCTTTGTAATGGTTTATTATGCAACAATACCTAACTGATATATTACGGATCCTTAAACAACTTGGCCCCGGCCAGTATCTTTTTAGATGCTTTCAGATATTAGAACTCTATCTTTCAGATAAGCGAGACTCAATTTTATTATTATTTGTGTTCTTTTGAAGACTTCAGACTCAAATAAATTTGAAGCTCTTTCCTCCCTGTAATTCAATTCATACACTCTGCAGCTTGGAATGGAGAAATGAAACATGGTCTTACTCAGAGAAACTTCCTGCCCTTCACTACTTCTTCCAGGAGCCTATGGCTTGAGAACTAGAAGTAAGAAGGAAGGTAATCCCCTTGCTAAGGATGCACGGTCCTCTCCTTGTTTGCTGTTGCTTCTCTGGCTGATACTGACTGCGTGTCAATGTCTCTGCATGCGGCAGGCATGCAGCTGCTAGCTCTCTGATGGGGTATTGTATGGGCTCTTGAGAGGACCCTGAAGTTAGACCACCCCCTGGAATATTTACCTGATCTAAGCAGTCACCATCCACCCTCTACCATTGCTGAGGTCCCTCTACCGTCTGCTCATAGCTAGCCTTCTTGAGTAGGATAATGGAAAAAGAGGTGAAGCCTAGCTACTTTCAACTTTAAATAAACAGTGTTCTCCACCCCCTCCCCCCATGCACCACTATCACTCCCACCTCTGTTTAGCCCTGCTCCCGCAGAAAAGGGCAGATCAGCAACTCCATGGCTAAGCAAATGCTCAATGACGTAAACGAGGCAATGGAATTATCTCCCTGACTATTTGAAGGCACCTCATACTCTTTACAAAGGGTTCTTTAAAGAAGGAAGGGAGGCTTTGGGAGAGAGGGAATCAATTCCCATTACTAGCTCTGCACTTCTCCTCTGTTGAGTCCTATTCTCATATTGGGCTGGGGTGGAGAATCACAGTCCTTCAGGAAAAGCTCCTCAGAGCAGTTTCTGCAGGCAGTTTTCTGGCCCCAGTGTTTAGTAGATTATTCATAGCAATCCAAATTATAGAAAATTAGTTACTTAGAGTCTTTCATCTCTAGCTTGGGGCCTTAGATGCAATTCTGGAACAAGATAAAAAGGTCCCACTCAACACGCTGTTACATGGTTATTTCAAAATCGAAAGCGTGCGTTAAATTCTACTATACTGCTAATCATTACAGAAAAATTCCACTTTTACAGAAATGTCAGTTTTATTAAAAAAGACTGTCCTGAAGAGGTTATTTGAATGATACTTATTAACTTTTTATGTAAATTTTATGGTGTTTTCACAAATCTTATCTCATCAATTAAGGGATAGAAGAACACTAGCTTTTTAAAAAGTTTCTCATACTTTTCTTAAATAAAATTTTTTGTTTAATAAAATTCTCCAAACAAATTATGAATTTTTGGAAAATCAGATATTCAATCATTCATATAACAAATATTTGTGTACTTACTTTATATCCAATGATATTCTAGTTGCTTTGGGCAAGGTGAATGAATAAAATCAAGATACCTGTCCTCATTGATTAAGCAGAAAGAAAGACATTAAGACATAAACATAATAAATAAGTAAATTACAGAGTATCTTAGAGATAAATAGTAGTATGGGAAAAATAAAAAGTAGAGTTGGATAAGGGTAATCAGGAGTGCCAGGAGTAAAGCCAGCGGGTTATCAGAACCAGGTTGTTTGAAATATTTAATAGGATGGTTAGGAAGGTCTCAGTAATAAGGTGACATATGAGCAAACATATGAAGGGCGTGAAGGTAGAACAGAGTTAGCCATATCTGGAAGAAGAGTGTTGTGGACAGCAGAAAGGCCAGCCAATTCAGAGGCCCCAGGCAAGAGTGTTTGTCTGGTATGTTTGAGGAACAAGGAAGTCAGTGTACCTGGTCAGTTGTGAATAAACAGAAGAGAAATTGAAGGTGAAATAAGAGGTGATGGTGTTTTGCACCAAGGTGCTAGCAAGGAAGATGAGAAATGGTCTGATTCTAGATATTATGAAGGTGGAGGCAACAGGGTGTCTGAATGGACTGGCTGTGGGGTGTGAGGGGAATAAAAAAGAATAACTCCAGTAGCTTGAACAAATGGAAAAATGGAGTTGCCATCAATTGACAGAAAAAAGTTAATTTGGATGGAGCTGGGTAAGCAAGTTTAAGAGAAGGGAGATTAGACATTTAATTTGGGGCATGCTGACTTTAGGATCTAAATGGGGACACTAAAGTAGAAATGTCAAGTAAGAAGTTGACCTTATGAATATGGAATTCAAGAGAGAAGTCTGGGCAGGGGATATACAACTGGAAGTAATTATCATTTCATGGAATTTAAATTACAACCTCCACAGTCATGAGAAAAGCTAGAAAAGATAATAAGACATGGGACAGCCTGGGCACTGATATAATGAGGTTGTGGAAAAAAGAAAAAAAACAGTAAAGGAGACTGAAAGGGAGTCAAAAGCAAAACAGAAGGTAAACCAAGACAGTGAGGATGCCAAATGAAGAAGGTATATCAAGGAAAAAAGAATGGTTAATCCTGTCAAATGCTACTAAAAGAGCAAAGAATTTACCAATGAACTTAGCAGCAATGAACTCAGAGGTCACTGATCGCATTATGTAATATTGGGCCCAATGGCTCAATCCACTAAAAAGGAATTTTACTATCTAATGAAAAGTCTAAAAAAATAGGTTTCTGAACACTTGTCAATGACCTGCTTATTTCAAAAAACATATTATACAGTGAAATGAAATACGATCAAATGCACTTACACAAATAAAAAAAACCCAGCAGAATTCTTCGCAGTTTACATGATTTTAACTCAATTAAGCAAATGAATGTAGAGAGCTTACTATGCTAAACACTAAGGATATAGAAGCAGAATTCCTGTGGTCAAGGAGCTTTCAGACTACTATGGGGAATCAGGCAAGGACATAGATAATCACCATATACAATTATACAGTCAAGTATATGGAGGAGGAGCATCTAAGCCAAACTTGGAAATCGGGGGTGCCTATCTAAGAAACATGATGCTTAAATTTATCTTGAAAAAATATGTACTGATTATGGGAAAAAAGACTTAACCATGCAAATCACAAAAGAAGGTTCCAAATAACTAATAAACATATGAAAACATACAAATGAACTAGCTTTCAGAAAAATGCAAATTAAAATTACCATGTGGCCTCAGTAGGCAGGACTTCAAATCTTCTTCTCCAAAAAACAATTTTGAAACTGTTCAAAAAATTTAAAAACAACTATTTCAGGGATCTGGCCATCTACCTAAGTCAAATAACATATTAATAAGCACTTATTCATGAAACACTCTTGAAATTCGGGTAAGAACACTGGGAGTCTGTGGCTCTCCAGTCTGGGACCGCTGCCAACCCTCCCTGGTGGTCAGGGCGGGGGCTCTCTCTGGACCGCAGGCTGGGACAGCTTCATGACCAGAGAAGTTCAACTGATCTTAAGCCCAAGGTGAAAATAAGCTGTTCAGCAGCATCACCAGTAGCAAAGCTGGTCTGATGGGCCAGGCAACAAACCAGCAACAAAACCAGAGACCACAGGAGATTCGGAAGTAAGAGACCCACAGAGAAGCTTGAACTCTGCAAACAATCCTGGATCCTTCCTCCTACATGCCTAGGGGAGACCATACTGTCCTCGTATCCTGGACTGACAGCAGGGCTGCACATTCACAGAGGACACAGCAGACGAGAAGGCAGGGCAGACTAAAAACCTGCTTGAACTTTGAACACGCTCCCCAACTCACCCACAGATCCTTCAGGAAGAGTGGAAGTCTTACCCACTCAGGATGTTTGAGCATAGCCTCTGACCAATCACTGACCACAAAGCACAAACGTAATGTTGAGGTAAAAAAGCCAGACTCAAAAGAGTACATCTTTTTTAGGCATGAGCTGTGTATGCTTAGCTAAGGAATCTGAATTATATCCTGAAATAATGGAGAATCACTAAAGGATTTTAACTAAAGAATAATGGATTAGAATTGAATTTTATAAGATCACTTTGGCAGGGTGGAAGGCAGGTTGGCAGAGAGCAAGATAGAGACAGAAAGCAGAAATAATGGCATGATCCAAGACAGTGGCAATGGGAAAAGAGGGCAGAAGATGCAGAGGTGAGCCAAGTTGAGAGGTTTTTAAAGGTGGAATGAAATGATCTAACGATCCATTAGATCTAGGTATTGAGGAGACAGAGAAATGTGAAAGCCTTCAGGTTCATGAGCCAGAAGGATAGTGGAGCCATCTACTAAACCAAAGAATTCAATGAATAGGAATTTGAAAGATGATAAGCTCAGTTTGATCATGTTGAGCTCGAGGTCTACAGAACTCTAATCTATGAGACTGCTTATGTAATTAAACTTTGTATAAAATTATTGTTTAGAAAAAGATAAGTAATATATGGAAATATTTAGACTGTAGTGGTCCAATAACCTGGGTTCTTGCTCCAGTTCTAGATCTAACTTGGCCAAATCAATTGTTATCTTGGTGCCTAAGCTTATTCATTTTTTCAAGTTATCTTGATATAGAACAAAGAAAATAAGAGAACCCTATATAATTATATGACTGTCATGAGCATAATAAAAGAATGCTGTAAGACAAGAATACGCATGACTGCTGCTATCTAAAGATCGTAACTAATACCATATGACCAAAATGAAGCCATAAATATTGGAAAAGAAACCATGTTTTCACTATGTCAGACAACATAGAAAGCACCAAAGAATTATTTTAAAAAGTACTAGAAGTAGTAAGACAATTAATTTAGATAATCAGTTACAAAATAAACCCAGTAAAATCATTCTTTAAAGTGAACACTTATTGTATTTCTAAAGGGGAAGACAATGTTGTAGGTATGTAATTTCACTCTAAATTTATAAATTTAAAAGAACAACCATTAAAATCCCAGTTGGGAAAAAAGCAACACTTGTTTATCCAATTAAGAGTATCCAAAAATGAAAGCCTATGTAATGAGGGAAATTCGGCCAAACAACCATAATTGTATTTGGGTAGTGTGATTTTTGATGATTTTTTTCTATTTTTACAAGTATTCATGATCATAATAATGTTGTCTATAATTAGAGGCCTTTTCTAAGGCTTTGGAAATAGCATTTTCCAAGTTCAAGCATTAAATTAACTCATAATAGATCAGAACAGATAGGCAAGTTGCACTAAAGAGAGAGAACAGCTTCCCAGTATGCAAGATTTGACTGTAATCTGATGGCAACCAAAAGAAAGGTTGATCAGTCATTAAAACTTAAAAAAAAAAAAAAGTAAAGAGAACACTGGCAGAATCTATTGCACTGGTCAAACTAAACAACTTGCCATCAATGGTAAGACTACCCCTACCACAGAACAGGATGTATGATCCCACTCTTAGATTATGGCATTAAATATTTCATTCACACAACTACACAAAAATTTGTACTCATTCTGCACTTACATGATTCCAATTTGCTCACCTACAAAACAAAAATGAATCATCATGATGACAAAATTCCAGTTCATCTGACAATTCTATTTACAGTTACTATAAATTAGTAATTAGATTCCGATATATATACATCTCTTAACATTGCTTGATGTGGATCCCTCTTTGAGCGACAGCTCCATTCCTATCTATCATCTGAACCGAAGGTCAGATCCTAGGCTTGATAAACTCCCCAGTGTAAAGCTAACTTCCTGCCAGGTTTTTTGAAATACAGCCTGCCAGCCTGCCAAGTGAACCCAAACATCACTGTTAGGCAGGAATGTGCTTTTAATTGTTAAAAGTACCCAGTTACTATCATTATTTAAATTCTAGTTTATAAAATTTATAAAGTATTATAGCTTTCGTTTCTCTGACACTCTTGATAATCTTTTAAAATGGCATTAAAAATATTTAATTCACAAGTGATACAACCTGTTCTTGAAATGATTGCTTGAGATTTGCATGTGCTTAAGTGACAAATCATATCATAACACACAATAAATTATGAATGAAAAATCTAGTGTAACTGATTATGATTCTATGTTTATTATAAAAACACAGCATGCTTCTCTAAGTGCATTTTTCTCCTAATCTCCAAAGATAAACTAAAAAAATTTACTTTAGTCTAATCAAGAGACTATATAAATGCAATATATTTAATCTTTATCTAGTGGCATTTGGGGCCATAAATGATATTTCATTAACTCACAGTAGATGGCTTACAAATACAGCATTACACTAAAACTAATAGAAGTAACATGCTCACAACCCCCTAAAAAAGATTATTAATACAGGAATATATAAAAAAAATTTTAAATAAGCTAGAGGAAAAAGAATAAAAAGTACTCCCATAAAGCAACATTATACCTAAGAAACCTATGGGAAGTATCTATTTTTTAGTAAACTTAAAATTGTCATTCAATTTTAGAAAGGATCAAATTATATTATATATGTAGAGATTAAAATTTTTAAGTAGATATTTAATATTTCAATCAAAATAAAAATCGTTACTTCCAACAACTCGGTATATAAATATCACCAAAGTGAATGGGTAGGCAAAGTAAAATAACTATATTTAGCATATTAATTCTACTATTTGCTCTCCAAGTTATGTTTCTAATAGAAATATCCAATTAGGTTATAAATTATCAGCAAATTTAAGACATGATGAAGAACTATTCCTATCTAATATACATATATATTTAGAAAGCATTTTTAATCTTTAATAATGTGCTTCAGAAATAAATGTAATCTCTTAACAGAATGGGCTATATAATTTAAGATGTTGTCATCTAACAGAAATCCACTCCCAATTCTGTTTGGCTCTCTACTCCATAAAGTCCTAAATTGAAATTTTTAGAAATAATGGATAAACTTAGAAGGCATTATGTTAAGTGAAATAAGCCAGTCACAAAAAAAAAAAAAAAAAAATGAATCTTGTATGATTCCACTTATTTGAGATAACTAGAGTAGTCAAATTCATAGAGACAGAAAGTAGGATGGTGGTTGCCAGGAGCTGAGGGGAGGAGGAAATGAGGAGTTAGTGTTCAATGCGTACAAAGTTTCAATTCTGCAAGACAAAAAAAGTTCTGGAACTTGGTTGTACAATAGTGTGAATGCATGTACTTTACAGAACTGTACACTTAAAAGTGGTTAAGATGATAAATGTTATATTATATGTATTTTACCATAATTTCAAAAATAAAAATTTGTAGAATATTTTATCTCTAGAGTCTTCTCCTGAGTTCATTTATTCTTTTAATATATAATGATAAATACATTTAGAGTGGACTTGAAGAAGCCATAATTTTAAGACATAAGGGGAGAAAAAAAAAGCCAAGTTAATTAAATTAAGATATATTACAACACTTCATATTTGCCACAGATGCTTTAAAACAGTAAGCTCCTGACTGTGAATTGATAATTGCGGGTGCTAGGTGATAGGTACACGGGAATTTATTATACGATTCTCTTTACCTTTATATGCTTGAAATTTTTCATAATAAATTAAAAATAAAGATAATTGTGTAAATAAAGTTATGAAATTTAGTAAGGCAGCAGGCTGGATGGCAACGGTAAGGTGGGTTTTCTACCAAGATAGTGTTGAAAGATAAAATAAAATAAAATATGAAAATATTTTAAGATCTATTTTAAAAATATGAATTTTATGTAATTAAAAATGCTGAAGGGTTTTATGAAAAGAAATGTGAATTAACCAATGAGAAAGACTACTGGAAAGAAGTGATTAAAAAATCAGTTTAAATTTCCAAGAATAAAATTAAATTTTAAAATTCTACTCTATTTATATTAAGAAATAAGCCCTTTCAATAGAAGTTCCTAAGCTGCAAAAAAAGTAATCAAAATATTTCTAGTGTGTTGCTATGTAAATTTCAAAATACAGTCTAGTAGGTTACTAAAGAGACACAGATTAATGTATATTTCTTCTTTAAGAATAACATATAAAATGATCTAGTATCAATTGTATAAAGTCTAATCTCAAAATTAGTAGAATATTTTGTTTTGTTTTCTGTATCTGAATGTGCTCTCTTTCCATTTCTGCTATATAAAGTGAGAGAAGAAATTTGAAAACCCATGGATCAAATCACAGAAATGAGGTCCTAAACTAATGTACTCATATCTAATAAGTAAAAACACAAAAACAAAAGAAAAAAATTTAGAAGGCAAGTTGCTTTGAAGTTTTAAATTCTACATAAATTCCCAAAAGGGCTGAATCTCAGATAAGGTTAAGAACATTTATAATTATGAATAAAGTTTAGGATAAGGAGTAAACTGTGACGAGATAGAAGAAAAGGAAGCATATATGTAACACAGGTAAAAGCAGAGAAAACAGTACCAAAATCAAACCTATATGTACTTTACCAATATTCAATACATAGCAAGATTTTACCATATCTGCTTCATCTATGCCTGGTTTATTTGTTTGTTTGCTAAGCTCCTTGGTATCATTTTATACTTTAGTCCATAATCAAATATCCCTAATTGTTTCAAAAAGGCCTTTTTGCTGTTGATTTGAGTCAAGATCCAAATAAGTTTCACACATCACGTTACATTATGTCTTTCGAATTTCTTTTAATCTAGAGTAATGCTACTCAAAGTGTGATTTGAACTGGTGTCAGTTTGAAAACTAATTGCTAGCAGTCCAAAAACTGTTATTGATCCTCAAACTCTTTGTTATAGGCCAATAAAATAAATTCAGAAAAAAAGAAAGTGAGGAGTTAGAAATTTTCATAGTAAGTTGAAACTGTCAAAACGTCTAAGAGCATGGTCAGTGGACCATCTCCAAAGTCACCACTTTCCCACGGTGAGTAGCACATGACATGGGCTGCACACTATTCTTGTGCATTGGGACAACTTTCTGGTTGCTGCCTACAACGGATATTTTAAAAATAAAACAAAACAAAACCCTGGTTTTTGATCCTAGGTAGATAGAGATGCAGTCCTCCTCCTCATTTCTTTATCTTACCATTAACTTTTTAAGGAAATTGGGTCAGTTATCCTTGAGATTTCTAGATTTTTCTATTTGCTTCTTGGGTTGCCAATTAACTTGGTCCTCCATCACCTGACTTCCATACTTGATTTTATTCAAGGCAAGAATATTTCAAAGATCGTGTTCTGTGATTCATGTTATAAACGTTAAGAAAATATGTTATGTCTGAATGCCCTATTTTTAGTAATGCCAGTATTAGTTCAGGTGATGATAGCTCAATCCCACCTCTGTAAATTCCCCATCAACTCTTCATCTAATGGTTCCATCCACTGATTACTGTTGCCTAATTCATTTCATCATGGATCGAAAAGTGGTGATTTTTTCAATCCTACCATCTTTATCAGATGAAATTCTGGAAAAAAAAAATTCCTTATCAAATAAGGCTATTTGGTTACTATAAAATATAATTCATATAGGAAAGACAGGACAAATGCTTATTTCTTTCCTTCTAACTAACAATTTCAGACCAAGGAGTTGATGTCCTAGATACTTCCAGTGATGCTCAATGAGTTAGGTTTGGAAACTGTTCTACTCCATTCTCTCTTGTGTTCTCTCCTTCTCTATCAACATTATAAACTCATGGGTTTTTAAGATACTTAATGTCTTTCAAACAATTACATTCATTGTCATTCACCAGCTTCTGCTTCCCCTTCTTATCCTAGAGAATATACTACAGACCATACAGTACATTTGGTGTTAAACAGACTTCTCTAGTTTTCTGAAAACCTAACTACATGTTTATTTATAGCATTATTCTATTAAAACATTAAGTATTTCAAACAACCAACTAAATATTATAACCATAATATGGTTTTCCATGTGCCATAAATTGTGCTAAACTTTTTGAGTGCAAATCTCACTTAATCTACACAATAACCATGTTAAGTGGGTATTATTGTTATCACTACTTTATAGATAAAGATGATGCAGTATGGAGACATTAAGTAATTTGTCCAATATCCAGCTAGTAAGTGGTAGAACAGGGATTTGTACCCAGGTCTATCTAACTCTGGAGCCCATGCTCTTAACCACGATCTTTAATTTCTGACAGACCATCATTTAAACAATGACTCTCAAAAAGGGTGTACCACCTTCCTGAGGGGTTTGGAAATTTTGGAGGTAGAGGAACAAGAAGAATTATCCTGCCCAAATGCCAACAGCATCCAGCCCCACTGAAAAATAATGATTTAGAGGTATACTCCCAATTCTGCATACCTCTAAATATAAAAATTACTTTGCCTTGATTACTTTTAGAAACTGCTTCCTTTAAAAATTTTTTAAATTATTATGTTTCATTAATTCACACTGCTATTCGCATCTTTGCAGAAAAATGTTTTTCCTCATCTATAAAGTTGAATGACACTAACTCTCTAAATATTGTCAAGATTCTTTTGAAATTAAAAAATAAAATGGATGGTGCCAAAGTGATTTATGAAAAAACCTGAAGGTATGAGTGATATGTGTACTCTTTAAAGGAGTCTCTATATATAGGGATAAACAAGATTCCTTTTAAAAATAACTCTCAGGGGCAAGAAGAGGCAGAAGGAAGTATTACAAAGGTGTACAAGGAACCTTTCGGGGGTGATATGTTCACTTTCTTGACTGTGGTGAAGGTTCACAGGTCTATACATAGATCAAAACTTACCAAATTGTACACTTGAAATATGTCCAGCTTACTATCTGCCAACTGTACTTCGATACATCTCTTTTAAAATAAAAATAAATTTCTGGAGCCTAAAAAGTAAAAACAATAGTGTATGTATTATCTCCAAACAGTCTCCCAAAAAGACTGAGATATTAATACAGATGGAAGGTTTGAGGTAAATAACCAAGTGACTGATTCACAATTTCCTTCATAAAAATGGCATGGCACTGCTGAAATCAAGTAGCAAAAATACTAACAGCCTACAATTCAGAAAAGAGGGATCTGTTTACCTGGAGCCCCTTTTACTAACTCAGATCAACAGTATGCACTGAGGAAGGGCCACACATGCAGACAGCCAATCCCAGAAGTCATCAAATGGCCACACATGGCCCCCATTATTATACATCACTGATATTCTGGGCCTGGTGCTCACTATGTTTGAAAAATACCTTTTGGAATTCATTGCTAACATTTAAAATTTTACAGACTTCTCCTCCCAAATCTTTTTTAATTTTCTTAGAAGATCTGGTAACCCTTGGGCTCATTTTCCAACCTGGCAACAGGCCAAGTACTCTGGTCAGCCACAGGCCACAGGACTCAGTGTCCATATTGCTGTGTCCCTGGCATTACCACGGCTGGTCTCAGCAGACTTTTGAGTTTGCAGTCCTTACCCTAAAGCTATAAAGATTTTCTCTCAACAGTGTTTTGTTTTGTTTCGATGCTATCCATGGGCTCACATCCACATTAAAAAGAACTATACTTAATTAGAGGTGCAATTCTCACTCCAAATGTATAGGGGAACTTTCCTCATTCAGCAGGCAATGGCGGCAAACAAGTAGCTAGCCTTACATACCTGTCTCTGAAACAGAAGCTACTCCAAGAATAAAAACAAATCACGGAAACTGGTTCTTGGGACATGATTTCAACAAATCCAGTGAAGAAATTTCTGACACCTAATTTTTCTCCTGGAGATTATTCCCAGGGGCCCAACTCAACCCAACACATATACACATACAGATACAAACACAGTCCAGTTCCAGCTCCCTTCCTAACATTCTTCTTCCCCATTCTGCTAGTAGCAGAAATGGTAACAGGAATCTATATCATCCTGCCTCCAGCTTAAGATAAAGGAAAAGTTCTTTTTTAAAAAACCTGATGAAAAGGGAATGTTCTCAAAGAGTAAACACACAAATTATTACAGGTCAAAAGGGGTCAGATAATCAACAGGACAAGAAATAACAAATGCTAGAGAGGATGCTAAGAAAAAGGAACCCTCATACACTGCTGGTGGGACTGAAAATTGGTACAGCCACTATGGAAAACAGTATGGAGGTTCCTCAAAAAACTAAGAATTGATTTACCATATGATCCAGCAATCCCTCTACTGGGTATTTATCCCAAAGACTTGAAAACATATATCTAAAAAGATATTTGCACACCGATGTTCATAGCAGCATTATTCACAGAGGCCAAGACATGGAAGCAACTGAAGTGTCCTATGACAGATAATTGGCTAAAGAAGCTGTGGTACATATATACAATGGAATACTACTCAGCCATAAGAAGAGATGAAATCCTGCCATTTGCGACAACATGGATGGACCTCGAGATAATCATGATAAGTGAAATAAGCCAGACAGAAAAAGTTGAAAATCACATGATATCACTTACATGTGGAATATAAACTTAAAAACCAACAAATGAACAGGACAAACAAACAGAGACTCATGGATATGGACTATAGACTAGTGGTTACCAGAGGATAGGGTGTGGGGGATGAGGGATGTAGAAGTGGTAAAGGGGTCAAATATAGGGGGGGTAGGGGAAGGGCAAAGTGGGTAGAGGGGATCAAATATATCGTAGCTGAAGAAAACTGGACTTTGGGTGGTAAACACACAATAGAATATACAGATGTCAAATTATAATATACACCTGAAAATCATATAATTGCATTAACCAATGTTATCCTAATAAACTTAATTTTTAAAAAGTTAAAAAAAAAAGGGGTGGTGAGAAAGCTTTACTCCTTTGATGAATAAACAACCAACATTTTATTTAATCACTATATAACAGAAGCATTAATATTAAAGTCAGGATAAAGACAAAGAACTTTTTTCACTATTACTTAACATTTTTCTAATCAATTCATAAATACAGAGAAATATTACAAAGAAAGCAACAAAAAACTCCTCATTAGCAGATACTTCAGTCTACCTAGAAGACACAGGGAATTCACTGAAAAATTATGAAAACTAAAAAGAGAATTCAGTAAGGTGATTGGATAGTTATAAAATTAATATACAAAAATTAGCAGTTCTTTTATATGTCAATGATAATCATAAAAGGAAGAATATGAATAAAAATTCAAATACAATAGCAAATAAAATTATAAAATACTCAGAAAAGAAATTAATACTAGGTGCCAGTAAAATCATGTTATCCTGGAGCAGAAGATGCCCTAAAGACTTATGGCCTGTCCAATCACTAACTTGAGGGAGTGGGGCTGGAATGTACCACAGGAAATTGACTTTACACCTCTGACCCACCCCATGAGCCACCCTGTAAGAGCGCAGTCAGCAGATGACCCAAGAAGAAATTATGGCTTTTCTCCCTAGTGACACTCTAGACCTGATCAAGACCTGCATTTCTTCGGCCTAGTTCTGAATCAAAAGAATCAGCTCAAAACTATTCATGTTTCTCAGAGTACATATAGGAAACAGAGCTAATCGGCAAAGAATTGAGATTTACTACTTTTTCAGAAATAGGATATGATGTCAAGTAGAGAAGACATATTCTCTAAGAAAGAGATCAAGAAACTCTTAAAAAGCTTTTGGCAGAAAACCTTACTAAATATATTTGTGAAAACAAATGGGTACATAGACCTTTTTACTATTATTACTGAATAGAACCAAAAGAGAAAACGTTTTAGAATGTGTTTATATTATTAAAAAATTCCCAAATATGTGGGAACATTAAAGAATTTTTTAAATTTTTTAAAAATTAAAAAAATAATAATAATTGAAAAAAAAATTCCCAATTAACACAGTCCTCAATATTTCAGAATTTGTGATTGCTTGACTATTTAACTGATTTGGTCTCAGGGTTATCTTTTCACTCTCTGGACAAAAATAGTTTCCTATGAAAATTAATAATGTAAACAAATGGTTTGAAGCATCTGTCTATATTCAGATAATTAATATGCTAAGCATGCTTACCTATTAAATTAAAGCAGGCCACCTAAAGACTTTTCTAGATAATACTTCATTAGCCTAACTATAATGAGTATGTATAGTTAAAGTAATAAAACGGACATCTGTTTTAAAACATTCTTCAATTTACGCCGCTTACTAAATCAAGCTAGCTTTCATACATTAGTTTCAATTACTGAAATTTTACATGGCAGAAAAAAAAACACCTCTATTTAATCAGGAAAAAAATTTTCTTTTCTTACCTTTGAAGTTCTCCATTCCCAACCATCGCCTATCTGCTGTGAATGTTTGATGAATTCTGCACAATAACGCTGGAATGTTTTTTCTCCAAAGAACTCATCTCCTTCCATATTAAATGATAACTGCAATATAAAAACTATATTAGCATCAGATGTAGAATGAATATCAAAAGGAATTCTGCTAATTTACTTATTTCTTTAAACAAACCAAAATTTAGAATGTAGAACAGAAAATAACCTTAGAGCCATTCCAAAAAGGTTTCGTTTCCATCTTTCTCATCCTATCCCCATTTTTTAATGAGGAAGAACATATGATCAATATGAAAATCCAAAACCTAGATTTATAACAAACACAAATTGTGGTTTAAAAAAGCTTTATTTGTCCATAAATTTAGTTTCAAGAGCTTAATTTTATCTCACTTCTTCTAAGCTAGTGCTTCCAAACTCCTTAGAACTTCCTTCTCTACTTCCTACTTTAGCTCCTATGAAGTTAGGATGACAGTGATTAGTGGAGCTGAGCTGTTCTTCACACTTTATTAGAGAGTTCAACTCACTAACAAATTACATTCCAAAGTCTGGAAATATTTGTTTTCCAAGGTGCAAGGTTATGATTACCTAATTAGTTACCTATTTTATTGTGTCTACAAATATGACAAATCAAAAAATACCGATATATTTATTATATATGTCTGTCCAAAACATAAAACACTGGTTTATAGAAAGAGAATTTTAGAGCTGGTAGGACACTCAAATTATGTTGTTCAAGCCACTGGATAAGAAAATAGAGACCAAGTGAATTCCCTCATTCTCATCATTAGTGACGAGCATCAGCAGGACAATTAGTACTTGTTGCCTGCTTACTTTGTCAAACACTATGCTAGACACTTCACAGTCTCATTTAATCTTCCCATGATCCAAAAGTTGTTATCCTCATTTCTTAAATGAAAAAGAGAAAGTAATCTGCTTAAGAATGTAAATGAGAAAGGATTCAAACTCCAGTTTGGCTCCAAGGCCAATGATTTGTCTATAATAGCAGATTCCCAGTCCAGTGTTCTTTCTGATTATTCAAATTTAGTATGACTTATACAAGAATTTGTTCATTCATCGGACAAATACACATGGAATATCTCCAAAGTGGTATGCACAGGTGAAGGTTAGATATACAAAAATGAAAAAAATATATAGTCCTTGCCTTATGAAAACTCACTGTAATAAAGGAAGATAAGCAATAAAAATAATTACAGTAGAAATATCTTAACCAATCTCCATTCCACCAACTTTGCTAGATTAATCGAAACAATGTCCATTTCCTCTATAAAATGATTAATATCTAGAGCATTGTGATCATGAAGCACTTCTACTCCACTCAGTTGATATGTTCACAAATCACATTCTTGTATTAAAAGTATACTTTAGTTAAATGCTATACAAATCAAACCAATAAAATATAAGTTAAAAAGACAGAAAACTGTTATTCCTAAGATGCCTTGGAAAGACTTTAAAGGTAAGTCTCCATAAAAAAAACAAACTACTATTGAACCAGGTATGAACAATGCAACTGAAAAAATTGGTTGGGGGGTAAAAAATCATACGAATCTAGAATTCTGCTCTCAGACTGCTTCCAAGTGGCCTAAGTTCTTTCATTTAAACCAAAACTTTCATTTAAACCAAAAATCTAGAGGATGCATTCTGGGTTCAGTTTAACCAAGAATGAACAAAAAATTCTAATCTAATACCCACACTCAAAGTCAATGTCTTGGTCATACATGAAAAAATTAGCAAATGCATGTCTTTATGTGTTTTAAGTTGAAATAAAATGTGTTTCAAGTATGTGTTGTGTATTATTGTTTTAACTCCACCTTTAATCCCTTTCTTCAATTAACTGTTCAACTCAATTCTGATAGCATTGGAAAGAGGACTTCTATTTAAAGTCTGTACAATAATGAAGATATGCTCAGATTATAGCAGGCAGAAGAAGAGTCCCTCACACAGGAAGGATGGTGTGGGAGGGTGTGTGTCATTCAAGAGCTTGGACTGTTTCCATAGGAAATAAAGAATCAGACTTTGGAGCTGAAAAGGTCAGAATAATAAATAGTTAGGGACTCTGTGGAGGATTATCTGAGGGGCACAAGCCTGAAGGCAGGAAGAAGGGTTAGAAGCTGTTACAGTGCTCTGAGTGAGAGGTCATGAGGATTTGAACCCAGGCAATGAAAGAGAACAGAAAGAATACACATCTTAGGTTATGGAGAGAAGTCAAGATTGATTTAAGAGGTCTGGAAGTTTTCTGAGACAAATGGAAGCCATGAGGATGCATATCACTGAGCTAGAATGCATATAGCAGATTCTTAATATGGTTTCTGATGGATCATGAAAGTTTACACTAAATTTTGTAGGTATGTACCTATCTATATTTGGGGAGAGAAAAACTCTATAATTTTCAACAGATTGTTTAAAGGATCTTAACTAAAATAATTAGGAACCTCAATGGAGAGTGAGAACAGCAGCAAGTTGGGAAAGAAATCTTCAGAACACCAGCATTTAAGAAACCTGTAGAGAAAGGGGAGGAACCAACAAAAGAGCTAGAGAATACAAAGTCAGGCATTAGGAGGAGATCCTAGCAAGGGCAGTGCCACAGAGTCCAGAGATGAAGGTTTCAAGGGAGCAGAAAACAACTAACAAATAACCAATAATGTCAAACAAAAAAGAGAACTCTTAAGAAAACATCCACGGAACTGACAATGAATGAAGCAGTCACTAGCACCTGTGTGAGCAGTTTCAACAGCAGTGGAGAAAAGCTAGGTTGTGGTGGACTAAAGAGAAAACTAAAAGGAAATAGTGAAAATTTTGTAGGCAATTTTTTCAAAAAGCTGGCTGAAAAGTACATACAAATTGATGACAGAAGCAGTACATGGGCTTAAAGGAGGATCTGGTTTTTTCCTAAGAAAGGGAGATATCTGAATATGTTTAAGCTGAAGAAAGAAGGGGGTTGAGATGGAAAGCTGAAAATACCAAAGAGGGAAAGTGACTTTAGGATAAAGCAATATCCTAAAGGGGCTAGAGTAGGTGTGGTCAACAGCACGAAAGGATGGATCTGAATAATACAATAGACACCTTGCCCCTTGTAATGAGAGGAAAGGCATTTGAAGATGAATATTAAATATAAAATTTAAAGTTTTTCAAAGAGGACCCAAAGTTAAGGAAGACAAAGGCTGATGGTCACAAGATTTTTTGATGCAGAAGCAGGCAAGATGGGCTACAGAGTGAGAGGGTAGCGACGAAAGGAAACGTTTGAGAAAACTAGTACAGATTTGAAATGCTAGTGAGAGAAATGAGAAGATAGCATTTAAAGATAAGCAAATAGAAGTGAAGGGCCAGCACAGGTTGGAGAGCCTGAATTTGTAATGCAACACTCTACAAAGTGGGATTGCCTTCAGCAGTGCTCAGCTCTCTAAGTGTGGGAACCAGCAGAGAGGACTGCTTGACCATGCGTGCAAAGCTGAAGTTTTGCTGGGTTGATTCAGTGGAAGGACCAGGTGGAAGATGGAAAAAGATTTGCTAGCAAGATTAGCTCAGAGGTCCAGAGTAGGTGGGAAAGGAAAAGATGCCAAGAAACAGTTTAAGAGGATGGGCAAATAAGGCAGGGTCAAGGAATATTAAGTATCAAAAGGGCTAAGAATGACTGTAGTGAAGAGGGAAATGAAATATAGGGAGACTATGAAATTTCAGAACTTGACAAAGTCTCAGCTGGGTCCATGGAAGTGAGTATATAAAGTAGCTTGGAGATGAAGGTCACTGGAGCTCAGGAAGTTTAAATAACTATGAGGCTTATAATTGTTGTTTTCTACATGGACACTGAAGTCACTTAGGATTACCCTGAAAGCTGGTGGGGGTAGAGAGCTCCTTAAAAAATACGGAAGATCATCTGGGATCTCTCTTTTGTAAATGAAAAGGGGCAAATGGTTTAAAATGGAAATGCACAGAGATGTTAAGAGATACATGGTCAATAATGTAGAGTCCACTGAGATCACTAATAAACCAATACATGTCTTTTTGATGAACCAGAAGGCAGCCTTGGATTCCTTCTCAAGATGGCGCTAAAAGCAGCCACTACCAGTGGACAGGGACAACATGTGAGAAAAAAACCTACCCTGCCACATGTGACAGAGCTGAACTCCATGAGCCTCAAAGGAGCAGCAATATTTACATGAAGCTGGAGAAGCAGTAATCAAAAAATTGGCTCTGGGGAAGTGTGGGCTACCAGCAATCTCCATACCCTGAGATTCAGGGTGAAAGAAAATGCAGCTTCCATTCAAAGGGTTTCAGTATTTTTTTTGAAGCCAAGTTTCCTTTAAAAATAGTTGGTAGAAGCACTGATCTGTGGAGAAGTTAACATCATGAGAGATATAAGTATGGAAACTAATCATACAATACCCACTTGCCACTTCCCCACCCTGGATAATAACAACAACAACAACAAAACTTGTGGTTAGGGAACTGTTAACTCAGGATTTCCCATCTCTTTTGACCATAGGATTCTTTTTCCTGGGAACAGTTTTTAACCACTTACTCCACAGAATGTATGTAGTAAAGGAAATAATGGGTTAAGGCTTTAGTAAGTTTGTTTACTGTGGATGTGTACTCCCAAGATCACAATGGAAAATCTGAGAAGGTAGGGGAACAGTGAGAGAATAGGTTTGGGAAGAGAAAGCACCAAGTACAGGAATATAATAAGGGCTCAAAAGGGGTTTGAAAGTAGGAGTGAACTAATCAGCTTTGCATTCTGGCTTCCAGTGTAGACTACTGGTCTTGCCTTGCTGGATGAACACCAGTTAAAACACTCTTAAATTAATTTGGGAGAGACATAATGGTGCTAAACAGAGCCAAAGATTTGCAGTAGGGCAGAGGAGGGAGGGATTCAAAAGACTTTTTGATAATATACTCATAGGGACGGGTGAGAGAGAAGATTCAAGAAAGATTCTCAGCTTTTGGCCTTAGGTGGTGATACACTTCCTGAAACAGGGATTCCTGGAGGAAGAGTGGGTTTAAAGAATGACATGGGTTTAGGTTAGCCACACTGAGTTTGAGCTTTAAATACCTGTGGAATACCCAAGTGATGATATCTAGCAGGCATTTTGACATGGATCTGGAACGCAGAAGGAAAGAAACTCTGGGGTGGAAATACTGACTGTAATCCAATAATACAAAGATAACAGAACTCATTCAATCACTTGGGGAGTGGATACAGAACTAGAATAGAAGAATGATATGCAGCAGTCAGAGAAATAGTTTGTCCAACTATATGATGACCCTGACATATACTAGGAGATATTCAATCAAAGAAAAACTGAATTTAATTTATAAAGAGTACTTATATATTTTGGAATATTTTATAAATTCCAAACAAACACTTACTTAATAACAAAATTGAACTGAGTAAAAACACTCCATTCTCTAAGCCCTCCAGTTACTGGAGGTTTACTGAACTATTCAAAATGTTAGTTGAAACATAAAATTTCACTCAATAGCCATAGTTTATCTAATTAACAACACTGTGCCACTAGCAAGATGACTGAACATCAAAGCACTAATTGATATTTGGTTGAATACTTTTAAAATTATCTAAGGACTGGGCTTTGCTGAAGGATGTTACATACAATAACACAAACACTTAGGGCTTGATTACAAAATTAGGAACTATACTATATTAAAATGATATCCATCTCAATTCAAATCATCATAATGTGCCGTAATGAATTATCACTGAATTATTCTCTTTGCTCAAGTAAGAATATTTCAACTCATTAAAAATGAAAATATGACAATCAGCATTTTCACATGTACTTTTCAAGTTGTAACACTCTCTAATACTCTACCAAGTTCATAAACTAGTAGAGGCAAAAATTAGAATCTTAGAACTTCCTATTATGAGATGGCTAAAATTATGGTCAAGAATGGAAATAACAACCACCGCATCTTATTAAGCAATAAGGCAAGAATAATCCTTATTTCACAAATGAAAAACCATAGATGTAAACTGCCTATGTTTCCAGATTTAAGCCATTTTAAATTCAGACTAGAGGTAACAACAGAATATAGGTGAACTCTCAGTAAGAAGACAAATTCTAATTCTCATCTCAACCTAAACAATGAACCTCTCATTTCTTATTATAAGTAAAAGTTAGAAATGAGTCAGTGCTCTTTCATGTCATAAAGTATAAGCTGTTAATCTATTTTGCTTGAGTCTCACTCTTGCTGCACAGCTGTTTGATTTTTTTTTTTTTTTTAAGCTCAAACAACCAAAACCTTTTTTTAACTGCTTCAGCAGAGGCTACAGATTGGAACAGTAGAATAATTTTTTCCCTCACCAAGGCAGTCTTTCTAAACTATAAGTTAGCCCCTAAGACTAGACAGTCTGAAGAAGTTTATTCTGCTGCTATTAAATACATCTTTTCAAAAAAGCAGCCCCAGTGAATTCTAACACCATGTGTAATCATTGTTCAAATGACCCTTTTTAATTAAAAACAATATTTTTCACTATCATTCTCCACATTTTTCATGTTCTAATGTGTGGAGAACTGATACTTTTTTTTTGGTCAGAGACATTTCTTTTGATGAATCTATAAATCAGTGTTTATCAGAGTCAAAATTAGACTAAAATACTTTGAGAAATATAACTAAATTTCCCCAAAACTTAAAATCATTTATAAAAATGTGATTATCATAGAACACTCTATACATACATTTAAACATTAAAGATCATTTTTAAGTAATAAAAGTAACCAACTTCCTTTGTACTTGTTCCTCCCTGCCACAATTCCACATTATTATAACTTTAGATTTAGACTCTTTCCTTAAAAAAAAAAAAAAAAAAAATGCAATTACCAGCTAGACAGGTAAACTCGACCCATTACCTTTATGGGAATTTGGCTTGAATTCATTTAATCCATTAATCACTTACTTACCTAGCAAGGTCCTTCAGTAAATGGTCCTCAAATTTTAGGGAGCAAAAGAAGCACCCAGGGTACAAATTTAAATGTGGAATCCTAGGCCCAGGCCAGAAAGATTACCTGATTCTGAAGACTCCTAAATAGGCATTCATAATTAGCAGCAGAAATACTTTTGAGGAAGAATCATGCTAGAAAACTATGACAAAACATGGATCATTCTGAGGTGGCTAGTGAAAGGCCTGGATTTCAGGGCACTTGGCAGCCTGGGTGGGGCACAGCAGGCATGGCCCAGGTAATTCGACAAAGAGGGAGGCAGCAAAAGAGAGAAAGTCTCTTCAGTCATGACTGCAGCTGAATAGTAGGCTCAGAGCTACCTTCCTGCTTTCCAACTGAAACACATATCCCAAATCAAAGTTTAAACGGGATGCAACATTGTACCTGGACTGGAATTGAGGGATCTTTGTGGGCAGCAAGAACTCCAGTTAGAGAGAAGGTAAGAAGGCATCTCACTCTCCCCCATTTTATATTTTCTTCAGAAAAAAAGATCCCGAGCTGCCCGCCCCACCCCACTACTGGCCTCCACTGCCCATTGGTAATTCTCTTTCAAGGCAGTTATCTTTCAATAATATAATGTTCCAGGCTAGAAGTGGACCTTGAAGCCAAGTGGAGAATGCATGCTGTGATGTAGTCAGCAATAAGGAGCTGTGGAAACAGGATGAGCCTCAGAATAGTACCGTTTCACCACTACATCTCCTCTCCATCCCCAAAAACGATTATTTCAAATCACACAAAAATGATCCCCTCATTATAGACACGAGAGCAAAAGATTAAACAGTAGGAAAGGAAGAAACTTTCCAGAGTACAGAAAAGATATAGTCATAAATTTGTTTGAACAAGTCAACCTGATCTCCAACCTGACACTGACAGCAAGAGTCCTCTTGGATCTAGGTGTAGTGAAGGGGATGAAGGGAGCTTGTGCACTCCAATCAGGTCGACACCATCCCTACACAAGTCCTTCTTCTGTCAAAATAGGAAAACAAAAACTATCAATAACAATATGGAGTCAATAAGAAGCTCTTGCACCATAAAAAAGAGGAGCACCACCATAAAGAGGAAGCGAGAAAGCTTGTTTCTGAAGTGGGCTTACACTGGGAATCAGGAGAAAAACTTAGAAATTATCTAATGTTCCCAACTGGGAAAAAAAAAAGAAAGAAAAAAGAAAAACCCAGCTTCTAAAAGCAAGAGATATTCAACAAATAAGAAGGTAAAGAACATGATCAGTACTATATCAGAAATTACAGACTCACTGCTAGTCTAAATATAGATACAGCTGTTTTTAAAATATACTACTAAGTACCATTATTTTGAGTGAAAAAGAAATCACCAGTTGGACATTTTTGTAATGGAAGTGAAATTCTCTAAATTTTCTTTATGCAAAATCTTTATTGAAGACTAGATTAATGTGCCTTCTTATTTCCACAAGCTTTTCATTCATTCACTCAGCACCTACAATATCTTAGCACTGAGCACTTGCTGTGTGTCCTTACAGGAAGGAATGTGAAAATTTCCTGGGGAAATCAGAGACAACTCCAAAGAGGGGAGTCTTGAAGATCTGAATTCCATTCTTGAAGAACTGAATTTTGAAATCTGCATCAAGGCCTACCAAGTGGAGAAAAAGGCATGCAAAAAAGTTGGAAGAGCTCCTTCAAGACAAGGCCTGAAAAGAGGGTGCTAGGTTTAAAAAGAAAAAAAAAATGGCAGTAGAAAGAGCACAGGTTGGGTAAAGTATGGCAAATGAGGTCCAATGGTTCCCAGTATCTGGAGGGACCAGTTTCAAAGGGAGTGTTTAGAAATGCTGGGTTAACCCAAAAGGAAGGGGTTGTAGTTTGTTATTGCGGTTTAGTGTGGTATAATTAGCATCTTACATGTATGAGATGGTCCCATAAAAATACCAATTAGCCCCCTCTGAAAAACGTTGTGAAGTAGGTTGGGGCTTAACATTTGGAGAACTTAACCCTCAGGTTTCTTAGCATATCTTTGAAATCTGCTATCACAATCTGCATTTCACTCACTAAATATTTACTTCCAAGAAACTAAGTTTTTCCTGAGCAAATGTTGTGTTGCTTTCTTCCCTTCGACCACCATAAAGCTCAGAACTTAGCTGGGGTCCACCTTTAACAACTGTATAAATTTTCATAGTGTATATTTCAGTATAATACACTCCAATCTCATCTACTAAAGCTTCATACATTCGTGACCCTGATTTATCTTTATTTTGTATGCTATTCTATTATATATAGTCTATAAGCTACTTTGAGAACTAAATAGGGTATAAATTTAAAAATATAAGCAACAGAAATGGAAAACAGAAAGAAAACTAGAACCATCCTGGGGGAACTTAAAGAGACTTTTTTAAAAAGTGAATGGTCTTTGCCTTCAAAAGTTTGTAACTAAATTTGTAAGAAAAGATTCAAAGTGAAAAGAACATCAGAGAATAGAAGACAGTAAAAAACAAGTGATAAATTGGATAACCACTCTTTAAAGAATTAGTATGGATCAGAATAATTATAATAGCATGTATTGGGCTCTTACTGGGTCAAGAATTGTATTAGCTTGTTAAATCCTCACAGCAATCCTATGAGATAGTTTACTATGATTTTTTCCATTTTACAGATGAGAAAATTGGGACAGTGAGGTCAAGTAATTTGTCCAAAGTAGCACAGCTGTTAAATGTGGCCATTTGACCTAAGGCAGTCTAGAATCAGAGCCTGTGCCCCAGAAGAGTTACATTTCAGATAATCCTTGAATTATATGAGAATACTGAAAGGCAGAGATATAATACAAAACAGGATGAAGAGGATGGGGTGGGCTTGAGAATGGGCAGTGAACCTAGGAACAGGTTGAAATGAGGCAGAGTAGAGAAGTCGTGTCTGGGAGTATAGATTAAGAATACAAGAAAATGGGGAGGGGAGGAGGAGTTTATAAATAGTCTTAAAGCTTGAAAGAGATTCCATTTAAGCAGTGGGCACAAGAAACTACTGTAGGTTCCTGAAGCAAAAGAGATGAGCTTTCTCCACAAGCTATTACATAACAGTGATAGGAAATAACCCTAACTTCAAAGCTAAATTTATTCTTAGTAAGTACTCTTCTTGGGTCCTATAAATCTGTGAGAACAAGCACTTCAAGGCCTGAAGTGCCAAGTACATTAATGGAGCCTCTGGTTCTACAGTTTAGCAACTTCTCCCTAATCGGGATGCTTTTGGGTCGGGCTTATTCTCCATTCCCATACAATTGTTTTATACCCAGTCTGCTTGGCTGAAGACATTTGTTTCCAAGGAATAATCACCAAATAACCTTTATGGTGCTTTGTTGTTGTTATGGCTCCTTAACTATGTGTATGATTCAAACACTGCCTCTAGAGGCCCAAAACACATCTCTAGGCTTCGAAGATATAAATAATCAAATCAAGCCCAGTCTTAAGAAATCTACTTATATAAACTTTATCCTACTTATTTTCCCTTAAGGCATTGCTTATCTTTCTCTGAAATTTATAGGCATTAGAAACTGCTACCAACTTATAATTTGTCACGAAACATTATGCCCAACTTGATTGCCTCATCATGTAGGGAAATCTCAGTTAATCTTATCCTAAATAACCCAGAAAGGGAAGTGGGGAGGGGAGAAGAAGAGGGGGAGGGAAAATAATCTTCTAACATTCTATATCCAAATGAATCCAGTTTAGAATGGACTGTTTCCACTAGCTTCCTCCATTAAAATATCAGTAACAACAATTCTTAAACCTTGTAATTGCAACACTTTAATTTGAATTTCTCAATACTCAATATTTCTTTGGTCGTTTTCATTTTGTAAATGTTTCTTCTTGTCCATATTTGACTCTTCAGAAGCCAGAAGGAAGGATTCTACTTAGCGTGCCATGGCGTAGTAGAGTATTACACAGGGCCTGTATTTCCCATCCTGAAAAGTACAAACTTAAGTTTTTGCCACTAGAGTGGAGGCCATTGTCAAATTGTAATTTTTAAAAACTTAGAAACATGATTCATACAAAGTGAACCTGTGGCAAAGATTTATTGAACACACAATGAAGGAGCAAGCTAAATAGTAAAAATTATAAAAATCTTGGAAATAGGACAATAAAACCACAATCTCCAGAGGTAGTTTTTCTCCCAGTCAGAAGAAAATCTGCATCTCAATTAGACAAAAAAATGTAACTGCACAGCCTGGGCCCTAATCAATAATATATAAAGCAAAAGTATCGATAATTAATTCATCCTCAGGTGGACTTGTTATACAAGGCTCCATTTTGACTTTGAAAAGACATAGCTATCCTTTTTGCCTTTCCTGAAATGTTTTTCTCTCATAATAAACGTTTCCATAAATCAGTTAACTATTCCTGTATCCCACCTCCTACCCTTCGGGATTCCAGTTACTATGAGTACATAGGTTACCTGGGAGGGGAAAAAATGGTTATATTAGGTTATTCCTCCTGGTAGTGAATCTGAAACCCCTTCAAGTTGAGTGGGACAGGGCCATTGAAATCGCCAGTAATTTAATATTCACTGTTTCAAGGTTACACGGATAAAGACTTGCTATCCCTGTGCAGGCTTTCAACACATGGCAGTAACTACCTACATCGAAAGTGAGGTCTCGGTCGTGGCCCAGGAGTGCGCGTGGCAGAGCCAGACCCCCGGGGGAGGAGGGACACGGCCCCCTCCACTCTAACCCCGACCACCGCAGCTGGTCGCCCGGAGCTGCGGCTCCGGCGCGACAGCCGGGACCAGGCCTGCGATTCACGGTTAGCGCCCCTTTACCCGGCCTTTTGTTCAAGGCTGGGCTGCTTCCCGCCCACCCGCAGCCGCCCTTCCTCCCCGTCCCAGGAGGGGAGCGAGGGCCGTGCGCGAAACAGGGCCGGCAAAGGCTGTGGAGTACTCACCCCGCTCCGCTTGGCCCCTGACCCCGCAGCCCAGCCCGGCGGGGGCGGGGCGACGGGGCTGGGGGAAGGGAGCCGGGGAGAGGTCCCCAGCGCGGGGCGAGCTACCGCCCCGCCCGCGCCCCCAGGGAGGAGAGGGACGGGCTCCTGGAGGCCACCCGGGCAACGGCGCCGGAGTGGAGCCAGCGCACCGACGCCCACCGCGGGAGGAGCCCGGCCCCGCCCTCGGCCGCCGCCGCGGGCAACCGAGTCGGAGCATGCGCACTGCGACTCCCGCGCCCCGTGGGGCCTGGCTTGCGCAAGCGGCTGACGCCTAGTGCCCAGTTTCTGGAGAGGGTGTGACCTCCTTGCTGCGAGCGAACTCCACTGCCAAGTCCCCGCCCCTCACCTTACAGGCGGGCCCCGGGAACCAAAGGGTGTTGGTAACCGCTGCTCAGCACAAAGGCAGCCCTCAGAAGGAGGGAGGCGCGGGGAGGGAGCCGAAACCTAGGGGGAGGGGGTGCTAGCGGTTTCAAGGGCCTATGCACACTCCTCCAACAAATAGCAAAATATCTGGAAAATAAAAGTGACCAATGGAGAAAGGGTAGAGCTAGAACAGGGCTGAGCTATGCAGTGCCTCTAGCATCTCTGTAAGAGGTTAGAGAACCACGCTGGCTAACACACGCACACTGCAAAATTGTAAACACAATTAAGCACAAGCACGATCCCTCTTTAAAACTAAAGGGCCAAACTAAAGGACCCAATAGAGGTTAGGAATTTGGAAATTGATAATAGTACCATCTGTGACACATATCTCAGAAGAAAATCTAGCAGCAGAATTAAACCTAGGGAAACGGTGAGATAAAGAAAAGGCTAGAGAAAGATGTGGGAATATTAAAAGCGATTGAATTGAAATATGGAAAATGCAACAGCAGACATCTGAGGGAAAACTAGCATCTGCTCCTTTTAACACAACAATTAAATTTGTGTGAAAAGAAAAGGGTAAGCACAGGCAGAGAAGTGAAAGGAAAACCTGCCTTCAAATGTACGAGGCATGTTTTGATCTTATACGAGTTATGTAAAAGCCACCACTGGAGAAAGCTAGAAGATGAGTGTAAGGAACTCTAACGTACTATTTTTGCAATTTCCTGTGAGTCTATAATTATTCCAAAATAAAGTCTTAAAAAGGGACAATACTAATCAGTGGTGACCAGGGGAAAGGGCTGACTAAAACGAAGCTTGAGGGAATTTGGGAAACGGAACTGTTCTATATCTTAATTATTGTTAGTGATTACACCACTGTTTTTACCAAAGCTCATAAAAGGGATAGGTTTTCCTGAATGTAAAATAGTTCAAAACCTTTTTTAAAAAATGCTATTAGTAAAGATGAATTTCCTATCATGTTGCAGCAACTATGGATATAGACATTTTGCTATAAATATGGAAATAAAAATTGTGTTCCATGACTATAATTCTATATCACATTCTTTAGCTTAGAGTGTTAAGGATGTGGTTCTGGGCAAAGATATGCTAACAGCCAACTTCTGCTTCTGTAATCTGCTTGCTTGTTTGATGTTAACTAGGGTGTGGTTAATCTGTTTACTTGTTTGATGTTAAACCAGGGTGTGGTTCTAGGCTTTATGCGCTGCCTCTTTTGAGAGCTCAGGGCTGATCTCCTCTAACCCTGCGTGGTAGAGAGTCAGTTGCCGGCTGGCTAATAAAGGCTCATAATTCATCTCAATTGGCTCCATGGGTCTTAGAATTGATCACGCCATAACATTTGGAGGCCCCAGTGAGATCCTCCCCAGAGAGAGAAGGGGAGTTTTCTGAGTCTCACAACCCTGGTCGCTCCAGGCAGGGCATGACCGCGTCCAGGGGGCGGCCGCCGAGAGACGTTCCTCAGCCCTGGACATCGGTAGGCCCTAGATCAGCGAGATCGGTGGACAAACATTTCTGAATATTGGACACGAGCTTTCTGATCCAGTCTCACCGGTGAGTTAGTCTAAGAGTCCTCTTAGACCTGTTTCCGTCTGTGGGCCCTAAGAACTAGTGGAAGGCTGGACGCAGCACAACTTCCCTAGTACTCAGGTCTGAGACGTCAGACTGACCCAGTACCTGTTTCGGTTTCGGTTTCTGATACGCTAGCGTTTTGTGTTACCTGTAGTCTGTTTTGTCTGTCTGTATTGTGTATGTTTGTCCGGACCTGTCGAATGTACTGTTACCCTCCTATTGCCTTGGTCCTCATAAGTTTACTTACTTTGGTTTCCGTCAAGTTTATCTCATTGTCTGATCGTTCTGGTCTCTGAATGTCTCTTGTGATTTTTCTTGTTATTCTTTTTAGTTCATTAATTCTTCTTTATGCAGGGTCTCTTGCTGCTACAGCACCGCCCAAGTGGCTACCTAGTCACCGAGTGGACCTTGTCTAACATTCTTATCCTTCACAGGACTTTTATTCTCATTCACGTCCATCCTCGTCGCTATGGGACAGGCTTCTTCTAAGCCCACTCCCTTGGTGCCTTGTGGACAATTTTAAGGATTTCAGGCGACAGGCCCGAGGTTATGGGTCAACAGTCACTCGGTTCGATCTCCAGAGGCTCTGCCAAGTAGACTGGCCGGCCTTCGGAGTTGGATGGCCATCTGAGGGTTCCTTTGATTTGCAGACGGCCTTCAGAGTCAGAAGTGTTGTTTATGGGAATCTTGGTCACCCTGATCAGGCTCCATATATCAACATGTGGGTCGATATCGTTTCTGATGCCCCCAAGTACTTGAAGGGCTGCCGCTGTGGTCAAGAGCCAAGGAGCACTCCGGCACCTCAGAAATCCCTTGAACCTGTTCTACAGGCACCTCCGGAGGATCCGGAGATCCTCAATTCCCCTCCCTATTGCTCTCCTGGTAACCCCTTTAGGCCTCCTGATTCTCGGGAGGCAGCCCCTCTTCGGAGCCCACCACACGCTCGGATGGGGGCTGTCTACTACCCTCCACAGGATCTTGACCCCCATCCCCGATTCGTCGCAACCTGCAGCTGTCCTGGCGCCTCTCCGAAAGATAGCCCCACCTGGGGGAGACACCCAGACCTCTTTCATGGTGTATGTCCCCTTTTCAACTAGTGATCTGTATAATTGGAAATCGCAAACTCCAGCCTTCTCAGAAAAATCCCAAGGCTTGACCTCCCTTTTAGAATCCATCTTTTCCACCCACCAACCCACGTGGGATGATTGCCAGCAGCTTTTACAGGTTTTGTTCACTACAGAGGAGAAGGAACGCATTCTAAGGGAAGCTGCAAGAGGGGTCTCGGACCCCACTGGGCAGCTCACCACTGACCCCCGCATGTATTTCCCAGCACCCGACCGGACTGGAATCCCAACACAGATCAAGGTAAGGAGGCTCTCCTGAGGTATCGCCAGTTGTTACTCCAAGGCCTCCGGGCAGCGGCTCGCCGACCAGTCAATTTATCCAAGGTAAGTGAGGTTATTCAGACTAAAGATGAGTCAGTCACCTGCAGCATTTTTAGAAAGGTTACTAGAATCTTATGGACTGTATACTCCCATTGACCCGGAGGACCCAAATAATCGGTGAGCCATTAATCTAGCCTTTGTTTCTCAGTAGGCCCCAGATATCAGAAAGAAATTACAAAAACTAGAAGGGTTTGAGGGAGAGAACTTATCTAAGCTTCTCGAGATTGCCCAGAAGGTGTTCAACAACAGGGATGATGTCTAGAAGGTTATGTTTGTTGGACAGGCTAAGTCACAGGGCCCACCCGGCCGGGACCGAGGCGAGGGCCAAGCCGACGCCCCGAGGGAAAGGCGGACCGGGGCCGGAATAACTTAGAGAAGGACCAATGTGCATACTGTAAGAAGAAAGGACATTGGAAGAACGTGTGCCCCGAAAAGGGCCAGGGCCCAGGGCAAAAGTCCCCACTCATTATGTTAGAGGATGCAGAATGAGGAGGTCAGGGCTCCTACATTATGAGCCCCTGGGAGCCCAGGGTAACGTCGCAAGTCGGGGACCAACCTGTAAACTTTTTAGTGGATACAGAGGTTACTTACTCAGTTTTGCAGAATACCCAAGGCCCCCTATCTAAAGAAAAGACTTTACTACAAGGAGCCACAGGACAAGGGAAATCTTACCCTTGGACCCAGGCCAGAATTACCGACCTAGGAAAAGGGACCATCACTCATTCGTTCCTGGTTATGCCTGAATGCCTGTACCCCTTGCTGGGGAGAGACTTACTACAAAAATTACGGGCCACAATCTCTTTTAAGGAAGGACACACTGAACTAACTCTGGGGGCCACTCCATCTGCAATAATGCTCACCTGCCCCTCTCTGAAGAATACCTTTAATTGGAGGAGCCTGTTTTTGATCCTTCCCCTAATGCATCACTGTTAAAAGAACTTCAGTGCAGGATCCCTTGGATGTGGGCTGAGACTAACCCACCCGGATTGGTAGCCCATCAGTCTCCTATTGTGATCTTACTGATTTCTGCCGAGCCCATCAGCATAAGGCAGTACCCCATCAGTCAGAAGGCTAAATCTGGTATAGCAGTGTATATTCGGAAGCTCCTGAACGAAGGGATCTTAGTCCCCTGTCATTCGCCTTGGAATACCCCACTGCTTCCAGTTCAGAAACCGGGTACCCAAGACTACAGGCCAGTACAGGACCTCAGAGAAGTAAATAAGCGGGTTGAGACCATACATCCCACTGTTCCCAACCTGTACACCCTCCTGAGCCAACTGCCACCTAGGCACCAGGTGTACACCATCCTTGATTTAAAGGACGCTTTCTTCACTCTCCCCCTAGCAAAGGTGAGTCAGCCAATATTTGCATTTGAATGGGAGGACCCTGATAGACTGTATTTGGAACAATTGACTTGGACTAGACTGCCATAGGGATTTAAAACTCCCCCACATTGTTTGGCGAGGCCCTGAGGCGGGACCTCGTTGACTTAAGTCAGAGACATCCAGAGACTGTTCTTCTACAATATGTGGATGATTTACTCTTAGCCGCTACGACAGATGTAGAATGTAAGCGGGCCACTGAAGATTTATTACAAGAATTGGAGGCTAAGGGATACCGGGTGTCCGCTAAGAAAGCTCAACTCTGCACCTCCCAGGCAATGTATTTAGGGTATGAGCTGCAAGGAGACCACCGGACTCTGTCATCAAGCAGAATTGAGGCCATTTTAAAAATACCCCAACCCACCACTAAGCGGCAGGTCTGAGAGTTTCTCAGAGCCGTAGGCTACTGTAGGCTCTGGATTCCAAGGTTTGCAGAGTGAGCCAAGCCCCTGTATACCAGCACTGGGGGAAAGTCTGAGGACTTGAGCTGGGGAAAAGAAGAAAAAGAGGCTTTCGAAGCCCTAAAAACAGCCTTGACTACAGCCCCTGCTTTGACTCTGCCTACTTTAGACAAGCCATTCCAACTCTTTGTGACTGAGACTAGAGGCATAACAAAGGGGGTCCTCACCCAGACTCTAGGACCATGGAAGAGACCCGTTGCATACCTCTCCAAAAGACTGGACTGTGTTGCAGTAGGGTGGCCTAATTGCTTGCAGGCCATTGCAGCCACGGCCATCCTCACCAAAGAAGCACTGAAGTTGACTTTAGGGCAGACTACCCAGATTATAGCCCCTCATGCGGTGGAAACCATGCTCCGCAGCCCCCCTGATCGTTAGATTTCGAATGCACGGATCACTCAATACCAGGTTCTTCTTAACCCCCGACAAGTACAATTCTTGAAAACTTCTGTTCTTAACCCAGCCACCCTTTTGCCTGATGATGACCCTCAACAGCCATTACATGATTGTCTTGAGCTTTTGGATAACATCACCTGCCTCAGTCCAGACCTGACTGACGTCCGGTGGCCACAACCGGATGCCACACTATACACCGATGGAAGCAGCTTCGTCGCAGAGGGAGTCAGGTATGCTGGGGCGGCAGTAGTTACCGGAGGGACTGTCATCTGGGCTCAGGCCCTGAGCCACAGAACATCAGCTCCGCGAGTCGAACCCATCGCTGTGACCCAAGCGCTCCAATGGGGTAAGGAGAAGACAGTTAACATCTATAACAGACAGCAGGTATGCCTTTGCTACTGCACATATTCATGGGGCACTCTATAAAGAGAGGATTACTCACCTCAGGGGGGAAGGAAATCAGGAACAGAGAAGAGATCCTAGCTCTCCTGGAAGCCATCTGGCTGCCTAAGAAAGTAGCTATCATACACTGTCCAGGTCACCAGAGAACTGAGCCTGAGGTAGCCTGGGAAATGCCTTTGCCGACTGAATCACAAAGGAAGCCGCCCCAAAACCAGTGGGGCCTATTGACATTCTTCCAGTTCTGCCCTCCATAATGCTCTCAAACTCACCCGTCTACACCCCGAGGGAACTTGAATTATGCAGTAAGCTAAAGGGGGTAAGAAGGACCCACTGGGTGGATTCACCTCCCGGATGGACGCACCCTAGTACCCAGTGCCCTAGGTCGAGAACTAGTCTCACTAGTCCATCAGAGCACCCACCTAGGAGGGACAAAGTTAATTGAACTTTCGAAAAGAGACTATTATATTCCAGGGCCATACAAAACTGCTGAAGAGGTAACAACAAGATGTCACATTTGCGCCCAAGTTAACCCTGGGCCTCCTATGGAAGTACAAATTGGATCAAGACTCAGGGGCCAAGCCCCGGGAGAACATTGGAAATTAGACTTTACAGAAGTAATCCCTGGAACTTTTGGATTTAAGTCTCTACTCATGTTCATCGACACCTGCTCAGGATGGACTGAAGCCTTCGCGACTAAGAGAGAAACTGCTCAGGTAGTAGCTAAGAAATTAGTATCAGAAATAGTACCCCGATTCGCCTTGCCATTAACACTGGGGTCTGACAATGGTCCGGCATTCATCGCCAAAACAAGTCAAACCTTAGCCAAAATGTTAGGTATTAATTGGGAACTACACTGCATATATAGAACTCAGAGTTCAGGCCAGGTAGAAAGAATGAACAGGACATTAAAAAAAACTTTAACCAAGTTTAAACTTGAAACTGGCGAGAACTAGGTGAGGCTCCTCCCCTTTGCCCTTCTTAGGGTGAGATGTACCCCTTACCTCCAAGGCCTCACCCCATATGAAATCACGTTTGGGAGACCGCCACCTCTCCTACCCAAGATAGAAGCAGAAAAGGCCACTGAAATTCACAATTTCTCACTACTTAAGACCTTACAGGCACTACACTTGGCAAGAAAAGAGATTCGACACTTAGTCTCCGCCACCCGGGAGACCCCTGGACAGTCACTTAAACCTCATAGCCACAGTCCTGATGACTGGATTTGGGTAAAGAAGGTACAGCCTGCTTCTCTTGAGCACTGCTGGGACGGACTTTTCCCTGTCATCCTCACAACACCCACCGCGGTCAAGGTAGATGGACGCCGTCATTGGATTCACCATACCAGGATCAAGGCTGCACATCCACCACAGACATCAGAACAATGGACCCTGCATCAGACAGAGGACTCACTAAAGATAAGACTATCAAGGGTCCAGTCTGGACCATTTTAATTCTCTCCGTCCTAAAGTAAGGGGGTCTTTGTATGACTTTTAGGTGAAACCTGACAGAATAGGAGAGGATTAGACCTACTCTTAACCCACATATGTCAAAAAAGGGTGCAGGCAGTGAAACTCATGCTTCTCAGAACTCAGTACCCACTGCTCCAAGTTGAGGAATCAATGATTTGAATTCTAAAAAAACCAGTGGGGAATGTTAAGGGTATGTTTCGGGGCAAAGATATGCTAACAGCCAACTTCTGCTTCTGTAATCTGCTTGCTTGTTTGATGTTAACTAGGGTGTGGTTAATCTGTTTACTTGTTTGATGTTAAACCAGGGTGTGGTTCTAGGCTTTATGCGCTGCCTCTTTTGAGAGCTCAGGGCTGATCTCCTCTAACCCTGCGTGGTAGAGAGTCAGTTGCCGGCCGGCTAATAAAGGCTCATAATTCATCTCAATTGGCTCCGTGGGTCTTAGAATTGATCGCGCCACAACAAGAGCTTGTCTAATTTGATGATTCTAATTTAGAGACATTTTTGTTGCCAAACTTAACATATTTTTATGTGTTAAAAAGAAACAAAGGACCCAAAAGGGACTCACTTTTGCTAAGCCCACCAAGACTTAATATCTAACCTAACTGCAGTTTCAGTCTCTCCCAGGAGTGGAATTTTAAATCAATCAGTCTGGAATTTCCTGGTCAGCATTAGTGATGTAATCTGCCTGATAAAACACCCTACCTTCCCTTAAGGGAAGGTAACCTTGCTAAAATAATCCACTCTTTTAACTTTCTTGTCCTACCCTCCTTCTGGCTGTAAAAACCTTTCATTTTGTACAACTTCTCAAAGAGTCCTAGTTGCTAGATGGGATGCTGCCCAACTCATGAATTACTTAATAAAGCCAATTAGATCTTCAAATTTACTCAGTTGAATTTTGTGCTTTAATATATGGAATTAAACATTTTTGGAAATTGTTGAATGTTTCACTTGATTTTTAGTAGTAGACGTATGTAATTACAATATGTAAAGTTGGGGACTTTGGCATGAAACTAAAGGATTTAAATATTTGTATGAAAAACTGTATGGAAGATTGTCAATTTTTAATAACAATCTATAATGCTTTAATTATCTGTGTTACCTAAGAAAAATTTTTTAGGAATTTTCTGACGGTTACTGAAAATTAGTTGTAAAAGTCTTAATAGCAAAGGATAAAGTTAATGTAGAATCTGCTGTAGCTAATGATAATATAACAGCAAGATTGTATAACTGCTGGTATTTTAAGGATCCTATGCTTGAGGGTCTAGTTTGTACTATGAAGGGTATGGCATGTTTCAGGAAATAATCTAAAAAGTTGGAATATTTTAGTTAATTTTGTTATTTACTGTCTGTTTTCTAATGTTGGACTCTTTTTTTTACTATTTGAGGGCATTTCATACCTATAACTTGCGTTTTTAAATTTGTCAGAGGAATTCAGTGTTTGAAAAGTATCGCTCTGCCAGTGATCTGATATTACTCAGGATGCTTGTTTTTTTTATTTTTTTGTCTTTTTTTCTCCCCACTAGAATTGTTTGGGAGGACCCTATATTCTTTTATTTTGGGGGATATAGGAAAAACTATGTATGTCTCTAGCATACCTTTCCGGATTACTAGCTTGTAGCCTAGTCATTGCCTTTGAGTTATTTTATTGTTCTTTGTAAGTTGTAGGTAACGGATACATAACTTCTGTCCTATCTGATAGCGATTATAATTGGCTCCCTCATCCTATCCATGGAAAAATCAGCTCCGTCCCATTTTGCCTGGTTTCTTCAAATTATATGAATGAAATGAATTCTTTAATATTTGTCCATTTTTTTCAAAAAATCAAATTTTAATAGAGGCCTGGCAATTTGTACCTAAGAACCTCATAGAAACGAATTCTCACTGTAGACTTTCAGTCTTAAGTCTCACTAAAGCGTCCAGGACCTCTGAAAGGAAAGGCAGTCCAGGGTCTTTGGAGGTATAAGAAGACAGTTGCCAGGCAAACCAAAATCTTGACCAAGATGGTATGAAGCCCAAGAAGTAAATGAGAAAGTAGATCAACAGCAGACTGTGATAATAGAATGTGCGAAACCTTTGGCCTATTTGGGGGTGGGGGAAAAAAGAGTCCAACAGGATATTTGCAGCACTCTATATCCAGAGTCTATTGTTTTGGAAAGCAATGCGTGGAGAATACAGAAGTAATTACAGAATCTCATAAGCTCTTCAAAATTTTTGGTTCAGACACTCTGTATTCTGGGCCTCAAGTTAGATTCCTTAGAACTCTGCAACAAGATGTCCTCCCCAGCTAGACTTTCTACTCACCAGCCAGAGAAGAAAATTCCAGGAGGGTAATGAGACAAGACCAATGAAAAAACCCAGGGTCTGCCATTATGCTAGCAAGAACTTGAGTGTCCTGGTTTAATAATGACCTGTTTTCTTTAATGTTGTATGGCTGTCTTTACTGATCAGGAATTAATTCTGGTTGTAGTATTCACTTGGAGATTGATACTGGTTTGTTAATAATAATTTTTGCATTAAGACAAGTTCAGTCTGCAGCCCCAGAAGCCTTTGTGCAGATTTAATTCAGGAAACTGCCCTAGATTCAGACCAAATCAGAAGTTGCTCCTGAGGCAATGACTCCCTTTAGGCTGCCTCTTAAAATAAATAACAGTAATGTGCTCTTGCCCAGCCCCTTCATCTGCATTATCTTATTATAGAGACAGGAGGCACACTGTGGAAAGGACACCAATTTGGAGTCAAGAAGTCACAGAACAAGCTTTGTTTCTGACACTTATTTGGTATGTAAATTTTGGGCAGTCACCCTCTCTGAACCTTAGCACCTATATTTCTGTAAAATGAAATCAGTAATAATCCCAGCTTTTCAGAGCTGTGGAGAACAAAAAGATATATATTTTCAAATTTATTGGATTGATACATAGAGCCAATGGAATAATACAAATTTAATATGATCATGTAATCTGTGTTTTCTAACATGGAAAGATGGCCAGGTATAAAACAATATGTTAAAGTATGACCTCATTTATGGTCCTGTGGAAAAAATAGTAAAAGGTTATAACTAAAAATTAATAATACCTATCCCTAGGTAAGAGAATTATGAATGACTTTTCTTTTTTATACTATTTTTGGTATTTCAAATTTAAGGAAAAATAATGTATTATCAATGTGTTACAAATAAAGAATGCTATCTCTAATTTAAAAATTAACATTGATGTCTGTGATTTTAAATAGGAGCAAATTGTTTATGATTTTAACATTACTGAATGTTATCTGGATATAAATTATATCCTGTTGTTCTGTAAAGGGAATAACAATGGAGGTAAAGAGGTCAAAATGTGATGGCTGGTTAAAGGACAATTATGGGACATTCCAAATGTGCAATTTCCTACCTTCTGCAACCCAGAGTTGGCCATGGAGAATGTTCCTGGATGATTCAGTCTTTCTCAAATTAAGGGGCTGATAGGGTAAATATGTAAGCATAGATTATAGAAGGATATAAAGAGATATTCTTATTCTATATGTAAAAGACATATTATGGAAAATAATAACAGGAAGAAAGAGGACATCATGAAAATTGTCCAGTCTCATTGTAATTACATGTTGTTGGAATACTAAATGTGGAATCAAACAGGCCACAGTTGAGTAGTGTTGCTACATTCTTTATGTGATGCTTGACCGCTTTGTATTATGATCCTTTTAATTATTTATACTGTTTGGTTTGTATGATAAAGAGGAGTTAAAGCTTATTGCCATATAGACTTGTCTGTGATATTAGCTCCTAATACAAACACCACAACCTGTTTGTAATAGTCAAATATCCAGTCTGGTCAGTGGGGAAATGCTGGGATTTTGCTGTGCTGTTTTGTCATGATGGCTTTATATTGATGGTCTATAGGGTGATGTAACAGCCAATGTTTGAAGTACAGCCCTTGAAAAGACCAGTGAAGAATTGCAATGCCTTCTTAGGTCCTTATGAATTTTAGCTGGAGGTTAATGGTTTGTGTGATGCTTGGCCTAGACATTCCAATCTGAAGTTGCCTATGGCTCCAGCCAGGCAGACAGGGGTATGGGCTGTTATATGGCACTAGAGGACATCTGCCTGGAATAAGAACACCAACCCAGATGACATGCAAACATTCCACATGTGAGCTGTACCCTTGTCACATCACTGTATGCTTTCAGTAAATGCCTCTGCTAAGGAGAATGTGAGTTATCTAGTTTCTTCGGCTTTCCAAAATCTAACTAAAACAATCTGGATTGGCATATCCAAAAGGTGATATCCAGTCAGCGGTTGGGTGTATAAGTCCAGAACTCATGGAAGAGGTCAGGCTGAAAATATATATAGTGGAGTTGTATTCTGTTCTTACTTATATTCACTCCGCTATATGTGCTTGGCAAAAAAACAAAAACATATTTTTCTTATAACGTGGCCCTTAAATGCAAGCCAACAACTTCATCTGGTATTCAACTCAAGAAACAACCTTCTGTTCCAATAGCAGAGGAAAACTGGCTGTGTAGGATTTCTTGACTGATAGTATATATATTCAAAATCATGTATACAGTATTTAAGAGGAGATTTTTTCAAAGGTAATTTTAACCCTATTTTTGCCATTCACACTGACTTTAGATCCTAACCCCCTCAGAAAAAGTCAACCTCCTGTACTTGGGTTTTATTGATATACAGGTGATAGTTGCAGCTATGATCACAAAAGACACTATTCAACGAGAGTACATAGAGTGAAAAAAAGAAGATATCTGAGGGTGGTATCTTAGAGAACATTAATATTTTAAAAGGGGATTAAGAAGTACAAACTTCCAGTTATAAATCACAGGACTATAATGTACAGTATAGAGAATATAGTCAACAATATTATAATAACTTTGTATGGTTACAAATGGTTACAAGACTTACTGTGGTGATCACTTCATAAGGTATATAAATGTTGAATCACTATGTCGTACACCTGAAATTAACATACCATTGTCAAGTATAATTTTAAAAATAAAGTAAAAAAGGAGGCAAAAATACGTAGGTAGAAAGGCCCACAAGGATTCTAAGAGAATTAGAAGGAGGACAGGAAAGAATAGTACAATAAAAAAAAAAACAAGAAGAGAGTTTCCAGAGAGTGGTTAACAGTACCAAAAAATAAAGCAAAGAAATCAAGGAAGATAAATACTGAGAAGTGACTTAGATTCAGAAATTAAGAAGACATCGGTGACTTAGCAAAAGCAGTTTTGATAGTATGGTGGAGGTCTAAGTCAGAGTCTAATGGATTACAAAGTGGATGGGCCTTTGAAATAACAAAAACAACAAAAAAGGGAAATGGCAAGGAAATAGAGACTTCAAGGTTTTCTGTAAAGAGAAGATAGAAGATAGGGTGAAGGTAGCAGAGAATCAGAGTCAAGGGAGGGTACTTTGGTATTTCATTTTTTAAGTGAGTGTGACTCCAGCCTATAAACTAAGCACAAGAACTAAAAGGAAAGAGGAGATAATTGAGGCAGCACAATCCCTGAGGAGAAAAATAGTGTTGAGTCCAAAGTACGAATTTGCGTGAATTGGAAGGAAGGCAAAGGAGAAAGAAGTAGTGATAAGAGTAGAAACAAATGCCTTTGTATTGGGGAAGGAAGTGCTATGGAGGAGTTTAGGAAAATTCATTTCTGATCATTTCTACTTTCTCAGTGAAATGGAAAGTTAGCAGAGCCATTTTCCGAAAGTGAGAGAGGGGCTTTTAAAAAAGCGAAAGTTTGTAACAGTCTGTGACAGTCTTCAAAGGAAATGAGAGAAGCTGAGGAAGAGTACATAGGATTTGAGAATATAGTTAAGAGTGGATTCCCATATTTATGGAGATACTAATTCCTATATTTTGTGTAATTTTTTTTCTCAGTACCACTCACCCTGCTTGGATGAAGAAGTATAAAATATAGGTGTGAATGAGTCCAAAATTCCAGGCTTGCAGGGTGCTGAAGAGCATTGAAATGGTAGGGTAAATTAAGGTTGCTGGTAGAAGAGGGATAGAAGTGAGAATTGTGGGGTCTGGACTGAATGGTAAGGAAATAATTTTAAGAGGACTAATAGATTCGGAAAAAGGAGAGGGATCAAAAAACTAAAGATTATCACAGTGTCAGTAAGAGCAGGCTCATAGAAATAGGGAAAGACTGGCAGAATACAAGGGTATATTTGAAGAGGAGGGGATTCCAAGTGTATCAGTTAGTTCCAGGTGAGGACAAGGCCCAAAAAGTCAATCCAAAGTGAGCTGCTGAAGTAGAGTGGAAGCGAAGCCATAACATAAACCACACAGGCATGAGACTATATTAGCCAATGGATCATTCATGAAAGTGTTGAAATTTCTGCAGGAATTGGGTGGGAGAGGAAGATGGTGAGCTTGGCACAAAAACCTAGACAAATGTGGAAAATTAAGAAAAAGATGATGAGGAGGAAGGTAAGAAGGAAATGATACAGAGGGATTGATATAGAACCAAATCAAGAGAAATTTTTTTTCATAGGGGAGTAAAATGGTCTGGTATTGGCACCTTGGAACTAAGAGAATGCTAGCAATACTTCTAAGCTATGAGGGAAAAAGCCAGGCTAAAGTAAATTGGGAACCTCAAGGAAACTTGTGTTTCAAATAGGTGGGTGTGTAAGTCAATGTTCTCCAGTAAAACAGAGTCATTGGGATATATATAGATACGTAGAAAAAGTTTTATTATGAGAGATTGGCTCACATGATTATGGTACTGAGAAGTCTCATAATCTACTATCTGCAAGCTGGAGGCTCTGGGAGCCAGTGATAATAGTACCAGTCCAAATCCAAAGCCTGAGAACTAGGGAATCCACTGGTGTAAGTCTCAGTCCAAGTCTAGAGGCCCAAGAACAGTGGGTTGATGGCCAAGAAGATAGATGTCCCAGCTCAAGCAGAGAGCAAATTTGCTCTTCCTCTAACTTGTTATTCTATTTGGGCCCTCAATGGATTAAATGGTGCCCACCACACTGATGAGGGTGATCTTCAGTGTGGTGCCCACCACACTGATGAGGGTGATCTATGGATTCAAATGCTAATCTCATCTGGAAACAGATTTACCCAGAAATAACGTTTTATCAGCTATTTGGATATCTCTTGGCCAAATAAAGTTGATCATAAAATTAACCATCACAGTGGGTCAATATTATACTGGCGGTCTCTGGAAAACAGAAACTGCTAAGCCTATTAACATTCCTCCATTCTTTTCACAAACTTATCTGATGTATGCCAGGTATCCTGCTGGGTGCTGGAAATACAGTGAACAAGCACTGTCCCTGCTTTAACAGAGTTTAGAGTCTTTAGTCAGCAAGACCCCAGACAAATAAGCAGAAAAAAACATTTCAGCCTGATCATTTTATGAGGCTGTGTAGATCTGGTCGTTGGAGAAATAGTAAAGGCTAAATCAACCAAAACTTCCCCAAGAAAAAAATATATGTATACAATCTGGCAGACTTTGATACTGATAATCTTGATAAGCCTTCACTGTCTTTGAAAAAGTCACTGATAGAGCTGTTTACTAAAGAGCAAACACTAGTTTACTGTATCATTAGGAGTTATTTACATTACAACAAGGCATAGAATCGATTGATATGGAAATCAGTTAAGAATGCTTTAACAGCAAAACAACTGCAGAACTGCATGTTATTCTAAAACATAACACCTAAGAAACACATGAAAGTTAAATTTAAATGTTATATGCATGAAAGATGGAAATTTCCTAGATGCTTTAAGAAACACTTATAGATTGCTATTCTGAGTATCAAATGATAAGAGCAGTGAAAAGAACTACAAATGAATTATAGGTAGATAATATGTGACTTACACATAAGTTCCATGTAAGATCATTATTCCTTTGACACTTGACAAGCTTTACTCAAAAATAGTATTTTCAGTTATAATTGGTAAATTTCAGAGAGAAATAATCGACCATCTTAGATCCACTTTGAAAGTTTTCTTACATAGTCAAATCAACAAATACAATCAATATGTTGATAATTTTCTATTAAAAAATAATATCGTGAAGATAAAATGTAAACTACAATGTCAAGGTATAGGAGATAAAGCTTTCCATAAATAAATGTAATAAAATGATAAACTATATAATTGAAAACAAAAAAAGTCAAAATCTTTAAAAGTAGTTTGTAACATGCTGTGGAAGAAGGAAAAAATAAAAAGAAAGAAGAAAACATGAAGCAACAAAAACTTTCACAATCTAGCCATATTCCTAGAATACAAAAATCTTCAAGCCTCAAATCCTGAAGCCAACAGTCCCCTTTAGTCTTCTCAGCACATCCTCACAAACCTGGGGCTTGAGCATAAATAAGCTTTTAGGGCCGAGTAAAGTCTTTGGGAGACTTGCCACCCTGGTTTCGCTGTGGATAAGGATCAGTGAACAAATACCATGCTGAAACACAAGCTGTTCATCCTTTAGAAAGAGGGATTTGGCTTAGGATGGGTTTAGGGATTTCGATCCTGTGTTTGCTTCCCCAGCCTTCATGTGATTTTGCCAGAGGCCCTCTACCTTCCTGTTGCACTGCAAATTTTTCATTGGTATCACTTGTCTTATAGAACATATGCATTCCAGAAAATGTTCTTTCACATTTCATAATATTAATGTTCTTCTGCCTTATATTACATAAAATTAGGGATATCATCCCACAGAAAACATACTTGGACAAGGTATAAAAAATGAGAGCCACTTGGTTATTCAACAATTATTTACTGAGTAAGCAAAAAGCACTTTGGGCAAAGCAGTATAAAGATGAAGTTCTTGGTCACAAATAATAGAAACTGACTGGCTAATTTTAGCAGGAAAGAAATTTATTGGCAGAATATCAAATAGCTCATAGAATCAACAGGAAGACTAAAGAACCAAGCTAAAAAAAACAGGCAGGAACCAAGGGCAATCAGACAGTAGGAACCACAACAAGGTCACATCCAAGTTTGGTTAGGATACTACTGCTGACTCACCCACAGGTAAAGATACTGATAGACTGACACCATACTGGACCCACTGGTTGCCAGGAACCTATTTTAACAATCCCTATCCATTTAAATGATTCGCTTCAGATTCAAATTCCCAATTCTGATTAGCCACAATTAGGTTTTATGTTCATGCCCTCGTTGCTGGGGCTGGGAAGAGGGAATATCTGGCTACTCTGGATTTAAGATGGAATTAGGGCTCGAGTACTCACCGAGACTCATGCGATGGGGAATTTCCTTTAAATAGGAAGAGAGTTTAGGTGCTCAGTGGTCAAAGAAATTATAAATGCCCACTTCAGTCTACAACTTTAACCAATCAGCATATATTCTTTTCCTCATATTTCCCCAAAAAGATGCTATGGTCATCACTTCTGCAACTTGTCAACATGCCGTATTCTCTTAAGGTAGGTCGGCATGATATACCAGATAATATTCTCATTATTTCCCCTTTCCCTCAGAAATTAATTTGTTCTCCACAGCAACAGTTGCTGCTGATCCCAATTTTGAGATACTATTAAGGTACATCTATATAAGCATCAATATTGGTGGGAAGGTATTACAATGAGGTCATGTTTCTAGCAGTGAAAAGATCAGTTAAAAAAAAAACCAAAAATTTTTTTCAAGATTATAGAGACTATAATAATGATCCATAGTGTAAAGGAAAGCCTAAATTACACAATTAGAAAAAGTACAAAAAGGTACTTATGCTAGCACTGTGTTAGAATTACAAAGACACTACAACCATGCTACCCTGAATGTGCCCGATCTTGTCTGATCTCGGAAGCTAAGCAGGGTTGGGCCTGGTTAGTACTTGAATGAGAGACTACCTAGGAATACCGAGTGCTGTAGGTGTGTGTGTGTAAATAGATAGATAGATAGATAGATAGATAGATAGATAGATAGATAGATAGATAGATAGATAATTGCGAAGACAAATAAGATAGAGCCCTTGCTCTCCAGGAGCTTAGAGTATAGCAGGGTGACAGACATTTGAATAGACCATTGGAATGTAGCATGAGAGTATTGTAAGGGAAATATATGCAGGTTTGATAGAAGCATGTAGGAAGGACCCTACTACAGATGTAATGGGCAGGGTGGTGGGGTGGTAGGGAAGACTCACTGAAGGATGTGAGGACATAACAATCTGAGCTGCCTTCCGAAGGATGAGTAGGAGTTAGCTTCTGTCTTGCAAGCCTATTTTATAATCAAGAGCAATAAATCACTGAAGACGGCAAGACGGCAATTATGCTGCATTTTTATTGAGAACAGTTTCAATAGTGTCCTTTATTCACCTATCATAACACTTAACGCGCTGTATTGTAATTACTTGTGTTCTTGTCCATCTATCCACCAAACTTTACGCTCTGAAGTAACAGGACCATGCCAGTCATGGTCACAGTGGTATTATCACCATCTAGCACAGTGCTTGGCTCAGGGTGATAAATAAATGTTTGCTAAGGGAAAAAATCAACATCAAAACATTTTACACATGGACATAGAAATAATTGCTGGAGAAACAATCTTAACAATTCGTTAAAATACTGCTAAACTTCAGAGGCAGCTTGTATATAGCTTAGTTTTAGCTGGTACTTGTGATAGTAAAGTCATAAAACTAGGGTTATATCTTTGATCTGCTATGAAAGATCCAGAGACTCAACTACTGCTTACTGAATAGAAATGCAAAAGAGATTAAGAGTAGTGGTGTTCACATATTTTTTACATAAAAAAGAAGGATTAACTTCCAAACTCTTCACTTTCTCATTAAGTTAAATCACAAGAACTTTTTTTCAGAACTTTTTTAAAAAGAAAAAAAAAAAGCCCAGATGAAAGGGAAGTACTACATACTGTAACACTCTAGGAAGAAGAATAAATTGAAAGGGAATCTAATAGCCCTGTTTTTAGCTAGAGAGGCAGTAAACTTTGCTTGCGGGTTAGTGCTTTATGATACATGGAAACTCACTGTGGTCACATAGAAAACATCCCACTCTATGAAAAACACTGGCATTTGCAATAAATTAAATCCTAAATAGAGATAATGATTTGTCTTCAAACATTAGGTTGCATCAGAATTACCTGAAAAATTGTTAAAACAGATTTCTGGGCTCCACCCCAAGAGATGCTAATTCAGTAAATCTGGATTGAGGCCAAGAATCTCTAACTATCTTTCAAGTATGTTGATGCTGCCTTTTGGGGGCTATACATTGAGAACAACTGAACTATAGCAATCCCTTGCATTTTATATAGCTTTAGTGATTTCACTTATTATATCCTTCCACTCTTCATTCAAGTTCAAGAATCTCTCTTCATCTTAGAAAATTCATTTTCTTTTACAAACTTTTATTTTGGGAATCTCTTAGAAATGCTAAAATACCAATAGTCATGGACCATTGTAATAAACATACATTTTTTATAGCATTCCCTTAACAATAAGATGAGAAGGCGGAAGTTCAGAAATATTTGGGTATGATTATATTATGGTTCTCCAGAGAAACAGAACCAATAAGATTGATTGAATGATTGATTGATTGATTTACTTATTTATTGGAACAGATTTATCATGAGGAATTGGCTCACAGATTATGGAGGCTGAGAGGTCCTACTATCTGTCATCTGCAAGATGGAGATCCAGGAAAAGTGGTGATATAATTCCAGTCCAAACTCAGAGGCCTGAGAATCAGGGAAACTAATGGTATAAATCCTATGCAAGGACAGGAGACCTACGTCTCAGCTCAGCAGGAAGGAAGACAGTAAAAGGCGTGAATTGCTCCTTCCTCTGTTTTTTTTTTTATTGCATTTACTCCTCCTTCCTCTGCTTTTTTTATTGCATTTAGCCCTCAACTGATTGGTGGATGCCCACCCACACTGGAGAGGGTAGTTTACTTTATTGTGGGGACTGTTTCAGATGCTAATCTCATCTGGAAATACTCTCACAGACACAACCAGAAATAATGTTTAACCATAGAGAAAAAAACAGATTATCTCCGTTTTAAAAGGAATAAAATGCAGAGTGGCAGGAAACAATACAAATATTGTACAGAAATCAATATGATAATAATTGTACAGGCCTGAGATGAAATAACTTGTTACCAAAAGTTTTATACTCAGCCAAAAATTATTTACAAGTTAAGGCAACACTCTACTCCCACCCGATGAAAGGCAGTTCTCATAATCACTGCTATAAAGGGAGGAATCACCCTTGCCTATGGCCCAGCCTCACGGTATATCGTACCACCCCCAGACCAAGTTTGCCTCTTCACTGGATAGCGAGACAAGGGGACCCCACCTACCTACTGACTTTTTTGCCCAGTGCTGTTGCTGGCATTCACCTTGAGCCTCTTTGTACAACAAAGGGAAATCCACAGTAACCAAAGTTGAATAGAGAGCTAAGCCCAGAGTGGTAAGGAAAAATACCACGGGCTACTCTAAGGAATTTGCCAATGAAAGGAACCTAGAGCCTCGTGATTAATGGCAATGTAGGAGACAAGGAGAAAGCTTAAACCCATGGAATGGAGAGTCAGAACTGGGGCCTTTACAAGCCAAGATCTTAGAAGGGCTGCAGTGAGAGGATGAGAGAGAAGAATTTCTGCTGGAAAAAAGAACCCTTAAAAAAAACTAAAAACTGTCTCTCACAGGCCTTATCATAGGGTAAGGGAGAAAAAAAATGTGTCTGGTGAATTCATAAGCACAAACCTGCCCACACATGGGTTAGGTATTCACATTAATTAGTGTGGTCTAGGAAAGTTCATGCCAAATGCTTCTGGTTCAACAATGCCACAGGGCATCTGGCGGAAGCAAAGGCAAATCCTCACTAGAAAAATTCACCTTCAGTTCATGTTTTGCCATACTCAATTCTTCCACAAAAAATATAAATGTGCTCGTGCACGTGCACGTGCACATGTGTGTGTTTTATTGATGTAAGTTAATAGCTCTTCTGATGAGTATTATGAAATTTTGCTATTCAAGCAGCTCAATATGTTATTAGTGCTAAAATTGAATTCCTTTTAGAATTCAATAGTTACCAGCCCACTTGCTCAGGTATACATTCCTAAAATTTCTTGCTCCACATTTTATAAAGGCTTTATACAATGTTCAATGAACTCCTTCATTTGTGGCAATCAATGTTTGACATTCTAAAAGTTTAAGTCATTTGATCTACAGTTAGATTTTAATGAAATTATATAAGTCCTTGGATCTTTAATTGTATACTTTCTAAACCATATGTAGTTAATCCTTCCAGAAGACTTCTTTTATAGAAAATAATAATCTTCTTTTTAGTGTTTTAGTGTTTCTTCAACAACTACTAGCTTCTAATAAAAGTTGTCATGATTGTTGGTTTTTTAAAAATATATATTCTGATACCCCCTTTAATACCTAGCACAGTATGAATTATATGATGAATTATTTAATATATATGTGATTAGGGAAAGAGAAGAAAGGAAGAATTCAGAGTATGGATGCAAATAGAGAGAAGTTGTTATTCTGGGTGTTAAGCACTGGTTCAGATGCTGAAATGTTTTAGAACTATAAAGCAAATGTCCCCAGGCCTCATCTATGTGGCTTCAGGGTACCGTCAACTTTCATAAATGTAAGACCTCAGCACCCTGCCAATATCTCCCTCCACCTTGAGTCATTCTGGGAGCCCCTGGTCTGCTACTTTTACATACAATCTCCTCAGTATATCTACTGTGTCTGCATTGGATCCATGCAGAAATGGGGAGAATGACCTTTCCATGAGGATTCGTCTTGGCCTCTGAGCAGGCCTGGATGATCAGATGCTGTCTTGTCCCTTCCATCTCATTGTTGCTTCAGTCCTTGGCTCCAAACACAAAGAGGACTCCTCTATTACCCACTCAAATCACTTGGTCAATTGATGCATCCATTCCAGTTTTTATTCATTCGAAAAACATATATGGAGTACATATTATGTGCAGGTTGCTTGTCTGGGAGCTGTAGCAGACACAAGGAGGAATTAGAGGCAACTACTCGAGCCAATTGACATGTTTTCACCTGAAACAGATGGCCAAAGAGTCCAGTTGTAGTATCTTCTTTTAAAGAATTTTATCAATTCTAATATCAACCCTGCTACATTTTGAAATTTGGCATTTAAAAATCTGACTTAAGACAATGGAGACTATGCCAAGTAAAGAAAAACCTAAATTGCTCACAAAGGTTAATGAATGATGGTGAGGTTTATTATCCAGGGAGATAAATAAAAACCCAAAGCAGTTTAAATTGATTACATGCCTGTCCATGAGGAGCCATCATCTCCTGGTGCCTAAGCTACCACCAAGTCATAAGATACTTTTAGAAGATGCATTAATTCTTTTAATGAATTCTTGCCTTGAGCAGTAAATGGCTAGGACTGGGAGAACATGGCTTCCCTAATGAGCATACCTTATCACGTTGTCTTGTGATGCAGATGACAAGGTAAATGACCTATGATGGAAGATGACAAGAGGTCTGCATCACTGTAGACAAACAAATGATTCACATCAGAACAGAAAACTGACCAACTGATTGTACAGGAGGCTGACACCTAAAAGAGAGAAGCTTATTACCACAGCAAGAAAAAACATAACAGTAGTTTTCTATGGTGTGGAAATCTATACCAGATGGATACATTTAACATTACCAAAAAAAAAAAAAAAGAAGAGAAGGAGGAGGAGGAAGAAAAGAAAAGAAATCTACATCCTAGATTTCTCTTCTAGTTCTGAAACTGTGGAATTTCTATCTAGATATGGGTATTTTAGACCTGTGCTATCCAATATAGTAGCCACTAGACACATGAGGCATTGAGCATTGGAAATGTGGCTAGTTTGAATTGAATGTGCTGTTAGTGTAAAATATATGCCATATTTCAGGGATTTATTAGAAATAAACAATGTTAAAATCTCATCAATATTTTAAAACATCAATCACATGTTGAAATCACAATATTTTGGATATTGTGGGTTAAGTAAACTATATTTTTAAAAATTATTTAACCTGTTTCTTTTTCATTTTTAAATGTGGCTACTAGAAAAAAAATTTAATTACATTTACAGTTTGCATTATATTGGATAGCGCTGTTTTAGATATAACTGTATTTACTGTATTTAGAGATAATAACCTGGAGCTGGCTCTTTTATGTTTAGATAAAATGTCCTCAACAGGATGATTCTCATAAGCAAATGTCACTGTGCTCAGTGTTCTATGAGACAGATAAATAGTAACTTGCACCATAGATAAGGCCAACGTCCCATCACTGCTCAGAATTCAAAAGAAGGCCCATGGTGAAGAAACCTGCAAAACAAGGCCACTTCCAAACAGGTCCACAGACCACAAACAACAGACTTTTTCATACTGTGGCTTCAGCTGCATGAACTAGCATAAACAGCTAAATTAGATAAATTCTAGAGATGGTCCCAAAAAGATCCTTTGGCTACTAAAGAACTGGTTTTATTTGGCCTACTTTGAACGAAAATTTTTGTGAAAATGAATAGAATATATTTGTGAGCGCCTAGATTGGAAGACTAAATAACAAGGTCAATGCCACTGAAAACACCTCCTTTGTTATAGACTAAATTATTCCCCCTAATCCCATTTCATATGTTGAAGCCCTCACCCCTAGTGTGACTGTATTTGAAGATAGGGCCTTTAAGAAGGTAATTAAGGTTAAATGAGGTCATAAGGAGGTACCCTAATCAAATAGGACTAGTGTTCTTATAAGAAGAGGATGAGACACCAGATCAAAACTACCTCCACCTCACCCTCCTCCCACCACCTCTAGCCATGACCCCAAGTGAGCACAGAGGAAAGGCCATGTGAGTCTGTAGTGAGAAAGTGGCAGTTTTGCAAGCCAAGATGAGAGTCCCACTAGATATCAAATTTGCTGGCACCTTTATCATGGACTTTGATCCTCCGGAACTGTGAGAAATAAAGTTTCTTGTTTAAACCAATCTATGGTATTTTATTATGGCAATCCAAGCAGAATAATACAACTCTTAAAGGGAATTCTGGAGAAAAAGTTTATAAAAATCAGTTTCATGGACCTTTAAACACCTTCCTTTGCTGCTGGTGTGACACCACATAATGCAGACTGTGTCCTGATGTCTTAGCAGTGACATAGAACTACTAAAGAAGTTGGCAACACAGTCGAAGGCTCAAGACTGGTAAATTTCCCATCCTTGAAGTATATATTTTGAAAACTTGAAATTGCTGCAAAAAGACTGCAGCAATATCTATATGTTCCATGGGACAGTCCTAAAATTCTTCTTGGTGAAAATATACCTCAGAAATTTCAAGAGAAGCGTAAAAGCTTAGCGATAGATGTCATTCTAATGAATACTGAAGAGATTCTTATCTTGTTCTCTTACCTTGTATCCAAACTAGCCCTTAATTTAATATATCTTCACCTAAGTAGTTCTCATTAATAAGAGTATGCTCTAAAATCAAGCCATTATCTATTCTAAATTAATTTATTGGAGCATTTATTTTAATTCTAGACAGGTGGATATCATACCTTCCTGGCCTTAAGAATCATGCGTGGAGCTGGTTAAAAATGCAGATTCTGGGTTCTCATTGCCAGGGGATTTTGACTGGGGAAGTATCTGGAGTGGGGCCAGACCTTTATTTTTAAAATTCACCCCAGGGGATCCTGATCTAGGCAGTTCCTAGACCACAAGTTGAGAAACGCTATTCTAGGTTTCATGCAAATTTGAAGAAGGAGTTATCCTAAATTTAAATGGAAACACACTTAATGTTGTCCACATGTTTACTATTAGTATAATTACACTTTGAAAAGTATAGGGACCCTCATTATTTTAACTCTCCGTTATATCCTCAACAATTGCAATTTTACTGAAAAGTTTATGTGTGTTAACTTCATTTACTGTTTTACACGCCAACTATGTACTAAAAATCATGTCAACACTCCACCCGAAGGAGTATTTTTAAAAAGATATAAAGATCATTTGCATTCCACAGTAAATTCTGATCTAAAATGAATAAAAAAAGGGGGGAAATGTATTTATCCATACAAGTTTATATTGGTGACGACATTAGTGAAATGTATTCACTTAGGTAACCAATATATGTGTGTGATATTGTGCTAGCACCAAGGGAGAGACAAAGATGCATTAGAGAGCTATCTATCCTCAAGAGGCTGACAGTCTAGTAGGAGAGATAAGGCATGGGAATGAATACTGACCTAGAAGGTAAGAAGTGCTACACCATAAGAAGTACAAATTGAATATTGAGATTTTAGGGGAGGGAACATTCAGTAGGATTGCAGTAAAGGCCGAATGTGGGGAAATGGCCAAAGATGAAGCCAGAGAGGTAGGCAAGGGCCAGATCATGAAGAATCTTATTTGCTAATAGAAGGAGTCTGATACTTATCCTAAGAGCTATAGGGAGCCACTGGAAGATTTTAAGGAAAGAGGTGACACGCATTCACTCCCTCAGTAATTACTGAACACTTTCTGCATATCCAGCACTGAGTGAAACTGCCCCATGGAGCTTTTACACCGCCTGAGAGTGCAGGCCCCACCCAGATCGACCCAGTTAGAACCTCTAGGGCTGGTGAACAGAACTGCGCTATTTAAAATCTTTCCCAGTGATTCTGATGCAGAGCCAAGTTAGGCAACCACCACTGAAGGTGGTGTATTTGAATACATGTATGTATTTGAATACATATATATGAAAAGCTCGTTGCCCTAAGGTGTCTTTATAGGGAGAGCATTTGAGAAAGAAAAAACAAACAAACAAACAGAGCTAGTGATAAAATCACGTGGTGAATTTTGCTGAAATCAGTAGAGCAGGAGGCAGCAACAAAGGTGAGGTGGGTATCAATTCATTGGGTTGCTTAATTCTTGAACAAAGAAGACAGTCTGAAAAAAATTATTTTAGGAAACTTTTGTCAGTGATGTCCAGAATAGATTAGAAGAAGAAACTGGACACAGAAACACCAAGAAGAGCTGGACACAACAATCCAAGGATAGCATTATGGTGGATGGCTGAAGTGATGACTGAGGGGACAGAGGAAACTGAGTGACAGTGTTTGGAAACTGCCACATGGCTTATAATGTGTGTCACTAAGAGAAAGAAGAAAAACACCACGTGAGAGAAAGAAATAAAGCAGGAGAGAAGGAAAGTGGATGAGATAATGCTGAAACTTGCATTGTAAGAAATAATAGTTTTATCTACAAATGTAAACTGTGAGTTGTTTGTATAGGACCTAGAATATAAAGTTTTGAAATTGCCCTGAAAGTTGCCATTTTGTAGATGAAAAACTTAAGCACGAAGTAGCAAATATTCCAAAATGTCAAGTAAAAGTGGTAACTTGTTTTGTCATTCATACTTGAGGCTTATTCTTGGTAGTATTTCAAAAATAAATATCATATCCACAGTCTTGTTACTATTTTATTTAAGGTTATTAGTAAAATTATTACTATTTATAGTATATATTATGTCACTTTTTTTTTTTTTAATTAAAAAACTAAAACTACCTTTCTATTCTCTTATCCCTTGCTTTGCCTGGGTGTTTCTTCTTGTGTCCATCATGCTTTGGCTGAAAGTCAATTACGAGAACAAGGGCGAAAAGGGAATAAGGAGCCTCTAGCCAGGTCCTCCCGCTAGGGAAAGATGCACCCACTCTCTGGAGCCTCCTATGCACAAAGGACGCTTAAGCTTTAAACTGAAAGTTCGAAAGAAACAAGGCCAAATACATGTGTGCAGGCGGTGTACTGCACCCCTCTGGAGTGCCACTCACCTCTGTAGATTTGTATATTTACTGTCTCACAGACAGAAATTAAATGTTTGAGGAGGAGTGCCTTTTTCCAATTCGTAGGAAGGCACTTCATGGGCTAGCAACAATCTTGGAGGAAATACTCTTTTTTTCAATATTTCTTAAACCATGGTCTTGAGACTAACTACATTAGGATCCTTTGTGAACTGACTTAAAAATGTAAATTTTGGGATCTCACATTAGACTATTGAGGTAGGCTTTGAAATCTGCATTTTCAACAAATTCCCATCAGGCAATGCTCACATTTATTTAAATACGACTTTTTAATTACTTGCCAGATGACCTCATCTTTCCTCAATCAATCATAATGGCATAAAGTATATATATTTTAAACCATTTTACTGTAAAACAAGAGACAGTACCCCAGTTCCTAACTGCCCTTCTGTTATAAAATTAAAATGTGGGAATAAAAATAAAGATGTAGATGGTAAGAAGTGAAGTTACAACTTCAGTGTCAGATACAAAGAGGTACCTCAAAATAATGTTGGAAATGCCATACGAAGTCATATGTTTGATCTGCCCCACCCAAAATGTCATATTTATACCTTTCCATGACCTCAAAGTCTACACTAGGATTATTTTTCAAACATCTCTAACTTGCCTATTATGGATCGTTGATCAATGTTTACAAGCTCTCATCAAACAAATTTACATTTTCAGTCTTTACAATCCATGAAATAGTATAGTCTTTATTACCTATTGTGTAAATTTTCACCTACCTTCTTGTGTCCTTAAAGGAGTTTCGTTGGACAGTGGTGTTTGCCTTAGCCTTCCTTTTGCTTTTTGATTTCTAGGCTGTAGTCCAAGGCCCTTGCATGATGAAGAGCCTTAATCTTTCAGTCTGTTCTCATAATAAAAACTGCCATCACCTTTTAGTCATTTTAGTTGTCCTTGTAAGGACTTATATTTTTTTAACCCATGTTGTCTTTTGTAAAGTTTGGTGACCTGAAATACACAGTAGTCCCCCTCTTATTAGCAGTTTCACTTTCTGTGGTTTCAGTTACCCACAGTCAACCATGGTCCAAAAATATTAAATGGAAAATTCAAGAAATAAACAATTCATAAGTTTTAAATTACACGCTGTTCTGAGTAGTGTGATGAAATCTTGCTCATGGGGCTTCTCCCTGTGCAGGATGTCAATCAACCCTTTGTCCAGCATATCTACACACCCACTCATCAAGTCACTTAGTAGCCATCTTGGTTATCAGATCAGCTGTCACACTATCGCAGAGCCTGTGTTCAAGTAACCCCTTATTTTACTTCATTATGGCCTCAAAGCTCAAGAGTTGTGATGCTGGCAATTCGGATATGCCAAAGAGAAGCAGTAAAGTCCTTGCTAAATATTGTCAGACAGTCAATAGTAGGCTAATGCTACGTCACAATGTTTATGTCATTCACCTCACTTCATCTCATCATGTAAGCACTTTATCTCACATCACAAGAAAAAAAAGGCTGAGTACAGTACAAAAAGATATTTTGAGAGAGAGGGAGACCACATTCATGTAACTTTTACAGCAGCATGTTGTTACAATTATTCTACTTTATTATTAGTTATTATTGTTAATCTCTTACCGTGCTTAATTTATAAATTGAACTTTATCACAAATATGTATGTATTGGGAAAACATAATATATATAGAGAGAGTTTCTAAGGCATCCACTGGAGGTCTTAGAAAATACTCTTGTGGATAAAGGGAGACTACTGTACACAACTGTCTGTGTATATGTACATATACACCAAAGTTTTCTCACAAGCATAAAATCATACATGTGTTGCTTCCAATATCATTTCTCATTATGACATCACTTTCTTGACCTTTTGAGCTATCATCTGAGACCTCAAAAGCAATCTCAGATATCGAAATATCAGATATTGAAATTTGATAAAAATGGAAAATTTCCCAGGTAGAAGAGCCAAGATGAACTGAATAACATTAACCAGCTGTTTTCCCCTGAGAAACATTGCCTTCCATCTTACCTAGACTTACCCTCAGCTGCTTGGCTTTCATCCAAGTCTACAGTTTGGTCCAGAACATCTAAGGCAGGAAACTGCACTGCAGGGACCTGGTGAAAGGGAAGCGTCTAACAAAGCATCATTTGGACAGTGATGTTACTGCTTCTTCCATATGACTCATGATTACTTAAAAGATTCAGATCCTGACCTTCACGAGCATTCATCCTGAGCATGTGAGTATTGATAAGTCCTGCTTTGTGGGGAAAAAATGGCCTAAAGAACAGCACAAAAAGCCCAAAACTAGGTGTTTCCAAGCCTTGCTTTACAGGGAGATGCAGACTAGGTGCCATTTATGTTGAAGGTCACTGTGTATCTTACAGTAACTGTGCAAGCCAGCTGAGACAGCAGCAGTAGCACCTTGAAATCCCTCACCAGGGTGCCCAATTCTCCTTCCCACTTTTGCTCACACACTGTTCTCATCTGGGATATTGGTTTTTCTGACTGGTTTCTCTTTGAATAAACCCTTGGTTCTTTACTTGATTTCTCCTTTCTATCCCCCATCTGGTATGAATTTTGAAGCCTTCTTACATTAACACCCAGCCAGAGCCCCACTGCTTCTGCCCAAATCTCAAAAAGAACCCCAAAAAAAACCCCCAAAAAAAACTCAAGTGAAAAAACACACTATCCCTATGCACTTAGCAGCCCCATTTCTCCTGGTTTTATTTGCTCTAAGATATGACACTTGAATGCTGTCTCTGAACCAGGAATTGGTCTCTAACTAGATACCAAGTCTGCTGGTGCTTCAGTCTCAGACTTCTCAGCCTCCAGAAGTGTGAATAAACATCTGTTGTTTATAAGCAACCCAGGCTATGGCGTTGGTATAGCAGCCCAAATGGACTAAGACAGATGCTCAAAGCAGAGATTCAGAAAATTAATCTAATGTGGGGGTAGGGGGGTAAGTCAGAAGCAAGGAGAGCTAATAGAAGGTGAAAGCACTGAGGTAGTGAATTAGAATAATGGCAATGGGGAATGGGGAGCCACTTTTAAAAGGAAGACCCTAGGGATAAGTTCCCATGGTACATAAACAACACCTTTCATGGTTGGTCCCTAACTTTCTCCCAGCCTGTTTTCAGTGAGCCTTCTACTCTGTGTTCTCACAAGTTCCCAATGTCTTCAGCACCAATTCCTTGCTTCATTGCCTTTGTATATCTCTTCCTCACACTTCGGATTTGACCCCTGACACTGCTGCTCTGGTTCTGACCTCTGACTCTCTCTATCACTACAGTTTACATTGGTCCCCTTGCTTCACTCAGCCAAGCGCCTTCTCTAGGACCCAGCCTCAGGTCAGGTTACTTCGACCAGCATTCTTTTTAAATCTGTGCTGGTTTCAAGTCCATAACTCAGTTACTTGACAGACTGATCAGGCCTGAGTGATAAGACATTAGGAGGGAGGATATGATCTTGGGGTTTTGAACTTGAGGTTGAGGATTGGTTGAATGGAGTTTCTCTATATGGTGGTAGGAAGATGAAAAGCCACTAGTCTGAGAGGTAAAGTGAGATGATCACTTTTCACACACAAAGTAGAAGTGATGATGGGACACCCAAATGAAAATGTCCAACATATAGCCTGTTGGGTAGCAACTAAGGAGAGAGGTCAGGACCAGTCAGAGCATAGACTCATAGCCTGTGCATTGCATAACTCTGGAGGGTGGCATTCCCATAGACTGGGATGTAATGGTGCCGCCTGGAGTTGTACGAAGCTACAATCTTGGGTAGGGCAGGGAATTACCACATGGAGGATATATAAATGGAGCCAGGACATAATAAAACTAAGGGGAGAAAGCAAACCAGAAGAGGAACACAGGGCTAGGATTGCACTTTGGGAAAAATGTTGGGGGCAGAAGAGAATTTCTATATCTAAGGATTTAAAGGAACTAAGTAGTATTATAAATTAAATGGGATTTCAAGGAAGAAATAATCATCTCAAATGTTACAGAAAGGTTATAGAGGAGAGGACCTAGAAAAGAATTTAAGATAAAGTATAATGTGGTAAAAAGAGGATTGATCCGGAAGTGAGAAGTCAGGCCTCTGGTCTTGGAACAGCCACACCCTAGATGAGGCTCTTTATACCAGTGAAACTTTTCTCGTCTGTGTGTTATTAGGGATACAATAATTATCTTTCACTGAATGTTTCTATGTGCCAGGCCCTGCTATAAGCACTGTATATATTAACACATGTACGCCCCATAACAATTTTATTGTAGCCTTCCAATATTATCCGCATTTTATAATTAAAGAAACTGATACACAAAGAGCACTGAAGTAAAACCTAAAGTGACACAGACAATAAATGGTAGTGTCAGAATCTGTAAAATGAAACGGCTTGGCCTGGTATAGGAAGACCTTCTAGCTCTGTCATTTTAATATATACAAACTAGAAGGTTGCTAGAGACCTTTCAGGATGAGTTTCAAATAGAAGTGAGAGAGAGTAAAACGTGATGATAATGAAAGGAAGGAAGCATGTAGGTAAAAAGGAGAGAAGGATTGTGAGCATTAAAAACAACAGGGTCAAGTAAGGATTGTTTCAAGATAGATGAGACCTGTGTAAAGTGTTGCTTGAGGGGAAGGAGTCAATGAAGAGGAAGAGATTAAGGATGCTAGAGATGGAGGAAAATTGACAGCAGGATTGTGGAGAAAACGAGTTAGCCTTGAAAAGGGAGAGAACACCGACGATGGCGCAGAGATACCGATGTTTAGAGATAGACGGTAAGAAAGATGGGAAAATTCATGTCTGAGGTTCTTGCCTTTAGGAAATAAGAACTAAAAGAGCTATTAGCTCAAGGTAGACATAGGGTCTTGGGGAAATTTTTTAATTTTTTTATTATATTATAGAAATAAAATGTACTTATAGACAATTTGGAGAAATTGCAGAAAAGTAGAAACATCACCAAAGTCCTAGGAAACAAAGATAATCATTAGAGTGTTTTACCTTCCAATTCGGTGGAGTTTTTTTCACCTCCACATATTAACATTTATAATTCTAGTTATTATTTAGCTCTCATAAAATTTACATTTAAAGTTCATTTAATATTCTATCAAGTGGATGTGCTATAATATACTTAACCATTTCCCACATTTGAGCTGCTTCCAATTTTTCACTATTTCATAAATAAAGCTGCACTGAACATCTTTGCACATAAAATTTATTCTGCATTTAGAATCACTTTCAAAAGAGAATCTTTAAAGTATAACTACTCAGTCAATGACAGTATAATTGTAAACATCTTTAAGGCTTTCGACACTTCTTATACCATTTTACATTTTATCAACAATAGATAAGAATTTAATTTTCCTAAACCACTGCCAGAATTAATCGTTAAAAAAAAAACAATTTGACCTATGAAAAAGCAGTACCTTATTATGTGACACTACTTTTACTACTAGTGAGGCTGAATAATTTTTCGTATATTTGTTCATTGTTTTCTTCTACTTTGTAAAGTGTTTATTTTTGTTCTTTGTACATTTATCTTTTGGGTTCATAGAATTTTGCAACTTTAGGAGTTATATAATAAAGATTTTATTATGTTCCACTTAAAACCTCATAACTATTTTATTAACGTTATAAAATTTATTAATTAAAAATAATTGTCTTGTTATTATAAAATGTAGTATATATTCTGAGTCTGGTTCTTCAATCTCCCTTTACTCACACAAACTTCCCCCATTTGCTTCCATTCAGTTCCCTTTCAGCTTAAGTTGGTCAGAGTTGGTGTGTGTGGGTTACAACACAGAATTCTAACAAACCCAGCAATAATCAATTAAGAAGTGCAATAAAAAGAAGCTGATACATGTTAGCAACCAGAACCATAATGTATCTAGGGATAAACTTAGCAGCAAGCATGCTAGACCTCCAGGAAGAAAACTATATATCTTTGCTAAAGACATAGGAAAAAACCTCAATGGAAGAGAAGCATACTCTTTTCATGGGGAGAAGGACTAACTTGCTATGAAGATTTCAATATTTCCCCAAATAGTTGTGTAAATTCAAGACCATTCCAATGGGATCATTTGGAATATAACAAGTTGGTTCAAATCTAGAAAAAATAATATGAGCAGGCAGAAACTTTTTGAAAATTACAACCTAATGTAAGGCAGTGATTGATACAGCACTTCGTTTCTACTTAAGGTAGAATAAACAAGTAGAGTGGTAGGGTCTAAGGATAAACCTGGGTAAATATGGAGAAAAGTGGTATTTCAGATCAATGGGGAAAGGGATGGTTGTTCAATGAATTGTATTTTGCAATAGTTGCCTCATGATTTCTAAGACACCGTACTCTATAAGCTTTCCCCCTACCTTGCTGGCTGTTCCTTCTCTGTCTCATTTATTGGCTTTTCCTCCATCTAAGTGCACTAGAACTTGAATATGGACTGTATCATTTTATTTTTTAGATCTACCATATCTAGGAATTTCGCTTTAAATACCAACCTTCTACCAATGAATTTGAAATTATTCTGTCATTTTTATAGCTCTTAAACTCTAGCGTCATGTATTAAACTGCCTACTTGACATTCCACTTGAGATATCTAAAACTTAATATTTCCAAACCAGAACAAGTAATTCCCCTTTCATTTTCACCCTCCCTACCTCCACCAAACATATACACCCTTATATTTATAGCTTCCTTAATATTTCCAATCTTAGTAAATAACACCATCCACCAAGGTGCTCAATCCAAAAATCTATGTCATCTCTTATCTGTACTTTTCCTTCAACCTCTAACATTCATTCTACCAGTACATCCATGGACTCTGCTGGAGAGTAAGTAAAAATGGGTACCTAAGAACATGAGCCCTGGAACCAAGCTATCTGGGTACAGATGCGGACTCTATCGTTGACCAATTCTGTAACCTTGGGCAATCTACCTATACTTGATCAAGCTGATATCTGTAAAACAAGGATAATGACATCATCTAATTCATAGGGTACAGTGGAGATTAATGAATTAAGAGATTAGAATAGTAGCTGATGCATATTATGTGTTCAATAAATGTCAGTTACTATTGCCTCCAAAATATCTCAAATCTGTCGAATTTTCTCCAGATTTATGTGTACCTCCCTCCCTAGTTCAAGTCACCATCATCCCTTCTAACTGATCTTTCCACTTTCTCTGTTGCATCATTACAATTCGTTCTCCATACAATAGTCAAGGGCCCCTTTAAAAATGTTATTATGCTCCCCTGCTTAATAACTTCCACTGCCTTCTTTAACATGGCCTGAAAGTTCCTGAGTGAACTAGCCCTGTCCCAACACTCTTCCTCATCTGGCAATTTTCTCCATCTTCCTCACATCACTCCATCTACAGCAGTTTCATTCTGTTGCTTGAATACACAAAGTTTGCTCTGGCCCCAGAGCCTTGGTCTATGCTTGTCCTTCTACTTGGAACATTCTTTTATTGGTTCTTCCAATGGCTGGATCCCCATCATTATGGTCCCAACACAAATGTATCATCTTAGAGGAGATTTCTCTGACCATAGTATCTAACAAAGCTCTATTATTCTCCATCGTATCATCATGTTTTATTCCTTTATAGCACTTCTAGCTATCTGAAATTACCTTAGTTGTTTGTTTAATTTTGGGTTGAATCTCTCCTCCATGTAAACTATATGAGAATGGGGATCTTGTCTGTTTTTCACAGTTGTATTTACAATATTTAGCATGGTGTTTAGCACTTCTCAGGTGTTTAATAAGTTTATTGAATGAATTTTAATAAATTGGTGAATTACTGAATGATTTAAAAAAAAAAGTCATTGAGTCTTTACCTTATAGCTTATATAAAGATAAATTCCCAACTGATTAACTCTCTAAACATAAATAAAATAAAATAATGATCATATTAAAGAAAAACACAGGCAAATTGTTTTATGGTCTTAGAGTAGAAATGATATCTCTCAACAATAAAAAATAACATAAAGCCATAGAAGAAAATACTGACCAGTTTGTTTGCATAAAAGCTAGAAAACACAATGGGTAAAGTTAAATGGACAGACTGAAAGAACATATCTAAAATATAAAAGATCTTAAAAATGTAAATGCAAAAATCCTCAACAAAATACTAGCAAACAAACTTCAACAATATATAAAAAGAATTATACACCACAACCAAGTGGAATTTGAGTACAAGAATACAAAGTTGGTTTAACATATGAAAATCATCCAACGTAACACACCATATTAATAAAATAAAGGACAAAAACCATCTATTCAACCCAGTAGACATAGAAAAGCATTTGAAAAAACCCTACATACATTCATGATTTAAAAAACAAAACATATTAACAAAACTTGGAATAGATGAAAATGTCCTCAACATAACAAATAGGCAGCTACAAAAAATCCACAGCAAAATCATTCTTTATGGTGAAAGACATTCTTTATGGTTCTGTTATGATCAGGAACAAGGCAAGAATGCCTGCTCTCACCTCTTCTATTGAACATAGTACTGGAGGTTCTAACCAGTGAATTCAGGGAAGCAAAAGAAATAAAAGGTATCCATTGAAAAGGAAGAAGTAAAATTATCTCCATTGCAGATGAAATATTCGTTATATAGAAAATCCTAAGAAATTCACTAAAAGACAAACAAAAAGTTCAGCAAGATTGCAGGATATAAGATCAACAACATATAAAAATCAATTTTGTCTATATACTATCAGTGAACTATCCAAAAATAAGTCGCCTTAGATAACCACTAATTTACTTTTTGTCTTTATGAATTTGCCTATTCTAGGCATTTCATTTAAATGGAATTATACTGTATGTAGTCTTTTGTGACTGACTTCTTTGATGTGGCATAATGTTTTCAAGGGTCTTTCATAATGTAGCAAGAATTAGTTCTTTGTTCCTTTTTTATTGCTGAGTAATATTTAATTGTATGAATATACAATTTTGTTTACTCATTTGTCAACTGATAGACATTTGCTTTTTTCCCCACTTTTTTGCAATTATGAATAATGCTGTTATGAACATTTATGTACAAGTTTTTATGTGGAAATATGTTTCCAACTCTCTGTGTTTAAACCTAGAAGTGGAATTTCTGAGTTATATAATAACTTTATATTCAACTTTGTGAAGAACTGCCAAACTGTTTTTCAAAGTAGTTGCACCATTTTACATTCCCACCAGCAGTACATGAGGGTTCCAATTTCTCTGCATCCTCACCAAAGCTTGTTATTATCTGTCTTTTATTATAACTATCCTAGTGAATGTGAAGTGGTATCTCATTGTGCTTTTGATTAAATTTCCTAATGGCTAATGATGTTGAGCATCTTTTCATGTACTTACCGGTCATTTGAATATCTTCTTTGCAGAAATGTCTATTCAGATCTTTTGTTCATTTTTTGGTTATATATATATTTTGTTATGAGTTCTTTATATATTCTTATCAGATATATGATCTGCTAACATTTTCTACCATTCTGTAGGTGGTCTTTTCATTTTCTTGATGGTATCCTTTAAAGCATTAAAAAAAAATAATTTTAATTAAGTCCAATTGATCTATTTTTTTCTTTTGTACCTTGTGCTTTTGGTATCTGGGCCACAAAGATTTGTTCTTATGTTTTCTTTTAAAAGTTTTTACTCTTATATTTAGGTCTAGAACCCATTTTGAGTTAACTTTTATGTGTGAGGTAGGGATCATTTTTTTGCATGTGGATATTTAGTTATCCAAGCACCTTTTGTTGAAAGGTGTATTCTTTCCCCCATTAAAGTGTATTGGTTCTCTTACTGACAAAAAAAAAAAAATCTTTACTTTTTTTATATTTTGCTCTAATAAAAAGTCATAGATGACAATGGGTGTCCTTCAGCCTCTTGACAATTTTCTGACATGCAGCTGAATAGTTGTCACAGGTGTCATCAATATCTATAGATGGTTTTCATATAAAGAAACTACTAATCCTACAACTCATCTAATTGGGATTTTAAATAGGACTCTGTCTCAATTTCAACCGTGGCTCTGAGGCAATAGGTGCCTTTGACAAATTAGCAAAAAAGCAACTCTACTGGGTAAGTGAATTACAATAAAATGCCCCTTCTAGTACCCTATACTGCTAGAGAAGCAAGGGCTGGAATTCAGCATTCATTCATCCCCATAACATGGCATCTTCGTGTAGGATACAAACTGCATAGTTATTTGCAGTGGTCTTGGATTCCATCTACAACAACATTCCAAAATGAGTTTCAAGGCCATTTAAGAAAGACTTATAAAAGAGTTGGTAAAAACTACCTGACTCTACTGTGAAAAAAGAGGTTAGAGAGGCCAAAAGAGAGGATGGATACGTATATATCTCACACACACACACACACACACACACACACACACACGATATGTAATACATATAATATATATGTATATAAAGGATGGTGCCTTCTCAAAGGCAAGGGAAAAACTAGTTCCACAAAGTGGATTTGAATAGACACTGTTCAAAGGGGGAGAGAGGAAAGTAAAATTATATTTGTATGCTCTCTAACAGTGCCACCTGTTCAGTGTATTCATTCCTGAACTATCAAAATCAATAAACTACAATATAAAAAGTAACTATGTCTCTTTAAATCAGATAATGCCATTTCAAGAATTTTTGTAAAAATAACTTTGATTCAATTCAAACAATACTTTAAGTAGTACCCTAAAGAAATAATTGTACTGTAATTTGGGCATTGATAGCTGTAACAAGATTTAAACATAGCTTCACTTTTTTGTCTTAATAGGATTCCACCCACTGCATCCTTCTGTGTGTTGTTTTGATGATCCTGTCACTTAGGGTTTTTTGAGCTCAGTTTTAAGGAGTCAACAATGAATGAGATGAACTCAGAACTGGGATACATTTTCAAGAATTCTCCACATAGTTTGATAGCATCTCATATAATTCCATCATACTTCATTATAACATGAATAGAGACCAAAAAAAGCTAATCATGACATAGAAGTACCTTCATGTCAAATAATGTCCATGAATGAGCCAATTTAGTAAACTCTGAATTTACTTAGCTTATTTGAACATCCATAAAGAGGACTTAGCAACAACAGTCTTTCCATATGCCAGGTGAAACCCTCAGAGGGACTAGGCCTCAGTTTAATAATGAAAGAGAAGGGAAAGGGCTGATAATTATTCTGTCTAAACAGTGTTTTGCGGCCTAACATTGATTGTGTCTTGAAATCTCCTTTGGGAATGGAGCAGGCAGCTTTTCCCTTGCTTTCACAAACCTCATGCAAATTATTTAAACATTTTTGCAATTATTTTCCTGAAACTGAGTTTTGGCCCAATGCCTAGAAACACTAAAAAGTGACATCACACTGTACCCAGAGATGCAGGTTCCAAAAAATTCTCTGGGGATCTTTACAACTAACTGTCTTGAAAGCTGATTTCCATATCACCATGTAAACATGGGAGTCTACTGGTACTTCTGCCCTTAGAGAGACTCCAGATAAGGACACATGTAAGCAAATGTTTAGGGGATTTAATTCTGATTACCTTGACTGTATGTGCAGTTTCTTTTAATGTCCTTTCTAGCTATCTGTGTGAAAAATATTTCTATTGGCACTTTCTTAAATCCTTGAGGTGTCCATGACCCCCCTTTTTAATCTTAACCACAGAAAGAAGCCTGCTCCCCTTTTTCTCTATCCCAGATCTTATATCTGGTTATTCATAAGGATAATTTTATAATTAATGCAGATGTCTGGCCTAAAAATGATGACCCTCTTTTGTACTATTACTTCATGCTGAGGACAAAGAGGATACAGGAAAATTACTCCTTGGCCCAGGAAGTTTATTAAAATGCTAAATGAAGGTCTGGCGGCAGCTCAAAGAACTTTAAATAACCTTGTGGTGGAAAACCTCCAAAACCTCTTTTTACCGTCAGCTTAAACTAGGCTGGCTGTGACAAAGAGTAAAAAAATAAGTAGTTTCAAGAGTGCAAAACACATCTATTTTTAAAAGGTAGTTTCGTCCAATGGTTGCAGGCAAATGTGACACAGCCTTCTGAGGCATGATGACGATAATTTATCGTATCATGGTTTTACAGGGTTCACAGCCAGTCCTGGGCAGAATCCACATGTCAGGCATGGACGAAGTTGTGCAGAAGAAAGTGTAATTATGTCGTGGTTGATGCAGTGTTCTCGCTTGTTAATCAGTGCAAAACATGCCACAGACACATTCTGAGAATAACATTCTTGTGGCTAAAATGCCATAGAATGAAAACACAAAGTTACATAAAGTAGGATGACAATTGCTACTCCAATTAATTCCACTCTAGTACTTAGGGGCCAAATCCATATGTGGTTTGGCTCTGCTGGATCCCGCAACATTCAACGTGTTGCAGACTGTCTGAAGGAAGGATAAGAGTATCCAGGGCAAAGTCTTGAGCTGTGGTACCTGTAAAGTATCGCTGGAGAATCTGAAATCTGTATTAGAATTTTCAGGAAACCCATCGAGATCTGAACACCACATACAAATTAACAGGAAGAGAAATTAACCTTTTAGTGTGGTCCTAGGGAGAACAAAAGAGGTATATCTCCACAGGCTTAGAAGAGCCAGCAAGGACAGAGAGAAGGCAAGTTTTCCTCAGAGCCCTCATATGGAGTACCTGTGCCCTTTCTTTCTGTTCTGACTTTCTGACACATAGATGCACAACCGCAGCTGCCTGAACTTGTCTCCTTTGGCCTTGTTCCCAGCCCTTGAAATTGTCCTCACTGGTGGTCCCTGGGCCCCATGTACAGCTATTCTGCCAACCCCTTCCCTACAATAGAGCTCCTCATGCCCAACCCTAGTCAGGAACAACATAAGCAAATTGAGCCTGGAAATCAATGTCCGCTTTAGCTCTGATACCCAGGTTTATAATATCTGCTCCCACCCTATTCATTAGACTTGTTACTATAGCCCTGCTATGTTTCTTCTCCCGTTTTGGTAATTTACTTATTATGAGTCCTTCTTGAACTAAAATCCACCTAGATCCTATTTTTTCAGCCTCAGGCTGCTCCTGAACCTCACGCCAAAGACTGGAACTCTCATTCCCTGACAACTTCTGTATTCTTCCTTTGGCACCATGCCCCAAAGCTGGGAGCCTCCCAGGTGGACTACAACCAGGTCAGATAGAGTTCCTTTACTCCTGCAGCTGGGCCTGTGTCCCTGCTGCCTTCCCCAGCCTGAAAGGCAGAAGCAGCTCCTGAACCTGCCCTTTCCAGTCCGTCCTGCTTATTCAGGTTATCTGGGCGATCACAGGCTGTTCCCCAAGATCCGAAGACCTGAGCTTACAAGGCTGACTTCTCTCTGCTGAGTGCTAACTAAAACTAGAAAAATAATTCTGATTGCTCCGTATTAAAATCAATGCTTCTACCTTTGCAACTGCCATACTTTTCAGGGCTTACGGACAGTTAATATCACATATGCTATTTACTAACCAAATTAAAACTGTTATTACAGAGTCATTGAAAGTCTTAATTTTGAAAAATATTTCATGTTTCAGGAAAATAGTCATGATTTAATGTTTTGGGGGAAAGAATACAGAGCTATATAAAGCTTTATGAGCTCATCATGGCAGACATCAGATTTTGGACTGCTCAGCATCTAAACTGCCTTCCCAAGTACGGGCAGTTTCCCACCATGTGATTCTTTGTGGGCAGTGAAGGCCTCCTACCTTTATAGAGATAAGGAATTAAGAGCCTTTCTGTCACTGCTCCTTGACATCTGGAGCAGGCATGTGGCCTGGACTTTATCAAGCACCACATCCACCCAGACTTGGAACTGGGAGCCAGTGACCCACAGAAGCAAGACTAGTGGAAATTCCATCCCATCTGTGAGGGCAACACAGTTTCTAGGGCAGCAGGGCCAGCAGAGCAGCATCCATGTCAGGGCCAGCTGTGGCCAAAGTACCAGCTTCAGCAAAGGCAGTAATTGGCCTCTGGTTCTGGTTTATCAACCCCCTTTGTCACTTCTACTCTTTTCCAAGATTGGTTCTCTAGGATTTCTGGTGAATTTTTGAGCTACCAAATATCTTTTCAATAAATTCCTTTTTACTTAAAGGAGTAACAGCTCTTTCTGTTCCGTGCAGCTAAGAATCTTGACTAGTCTATCAATGTTATTTAAAAAAGAAATTTTTGATGTACACCAAATGTTAGTAATGGTTATCGTTACGTGTGTGGGATCACAGATCATTTTAGTTTTTTTCTTTCCTCTGATGTGCATTTTCTAAAAAAAAATTAGTTAAATGGTATTTATTACCTTTAGTAGTCAGAAAAGAAGTAAGTTTTAAAATTTAAGATTGTTTTGGATCTCTGATGTTTTTAATTGTTAGGAAACAATTAACTTGATTATTCAACTGGTACTTGATAATTCATGTTGGTACTATTAGAATAAGATACCTCGTGACTTTAATTTTGGTCTAGGCAAATCATAGATACTGGGGTAAGAGAAATACCAATATATTTTGTAAAAAAAAAAATACTTGAGACCAGTTCTGACCTCTCATTTCTGATCTACACATATTTTTTTTTAACTTGTTTTAAAACTCGTCAGTCCTTTAAAGAGTGGCCTGAGAAAATTAGACTATATTTAGGGAACACAAACACAATCCAAAGCAATAGGATTTTCTTCTTAGCATTGATGTTTATGAAAGTGTGTATAAGCACAGGAATGCTGTTCTTAAACAGAAATTCCATTAGTTTTGTGAATACTAAGAATAATAGCCTAGACCCTAAGATATTGGACCTATCAGTAATTTATTAATGGTTACCAGTAATGGTGTCAGTAGCACAGAGAAAAATGCATAATAGTCCCTTCCTTAAAACAAAGTCTCAGCTACCAAGAGAAAACAGAGACCAGCATTGTTAGGAAGCAGTGATAGTCTTGTTTCTTCCTGTAAGAGCACACAGAGATTTTCTGTATCCCAGCCTTTCGACCATGGGTGAAAGATCAAAGTCACATGGGATAATCGCCCCTCTATTGACACTATTGAGAAAGCAGTCAAGCAAACTCTATGAATCTGAACCAGTGTGGTCACTGGGTTGCTGCCACCCTCAGATTGTGGGATCCTCATGGATCATGCCGACAGAAGCAGCAAAGCGCAGTGGAGTGGAAGGAGAATGGAATTTAGTCCAACAGATTTCATGTTAGATCGCAAGCCCAACATGCATAGCTGATTGTATGAATTACTTGTCCTCTCCCAGCTTCGGTTTCACCACAAATGCAGAGAAAAGAAACATCTCAGGGTTTTATAGAAAATAATGTATATAGAACTTCCAGCACAGTTTCTGGCTTATAATGGGCACTCGGTAAATGTTAAGTTCTCTCCCATCTCTATCCCATCTTGATCCCTTATTTTTCTGGGAAAAATCATTATCGTTTAGAAAGATTGACTGCAGATGCAATTTTTGCAATAAGAAAGTTACTTGCTTTAACTCTCTCAAGTCTGGTAAAAGGCTATACACAGATATCTTCTAATTGTCTCCTGGAAAGAGATGCTTTGCCCAAACCTCAAAAATTATTGATAGAGGGAAACATTTTCTATTAGCTGAGTAAATGACCTATGTCAATATTGCATGTGACAAATGGATCATCATTTAACATGTAAGAATCAACATTAAAATTCAGAAAAAGAGTATTAGAGCTCATGAGGTTAAATAGTGCAACAAAAGAAGAATTGACATTTGCTTGGGGAGTATGCCAAGCTTCAATAGAGAACCAACACTTTGTTCTGCTTATTGAGTAAGGGAAATACTCCATATTGAGCAAAATGCCTTCATAAATTGTTTAGGTGTGGCTAATTAGCTTGAACATACAGCTTCCTATGTCCTTCCAAACAGCAATTTTCTTGCCAATGCATAAAAGGGATTCCAGTCTCTAAGAAGGTGACATAGAATAAAAGTATAGAAAAGAAGGAAAATCAAACTGGAGAAGAAGCTCAGTCAAAAAAAAAAAAAAATCAATAATTTTGCTACTGAGAAATTGCTACCAACCTTATCCAAGAAGGGGTGGAAAGGTCAGACCAAGCTAACTTGTGTGATAAATGAGTTTATAAAGTAGCCTGTATCAAGAGACTAATTTAACTGGCTGTTTTAAGTGTAACAATATACCACACTTCCTACAGTTTTTTTCCTTTATTACAATCTTATAATTAAGCCTAGGGAAAGGCACACCATGTCCATGTTAATGGCACAAGCAGCACCAACTGCTGCGGGGCATAAAAGCATTCATTTTTATTATTACCAATACCTACCCAAAATATATTTTTTAAATGAGATACTTTTTCCTTCTTGACTTTTAGACAATTCCAAGTCAGACAAGGACAAAGGAAAAGTAATTTTAACAATTTTACACATTTCCTACCTCTTTTAAAAGACTAACGTAGATGGAAGAGCTTTAGATTAGGGACACATTAAAAATACTGTAGAAGAATATAATCTAGAGACATTTGCCTCTGAGAATGTTAAGAGAGGGATAAAAGGCACTGTTAGGTAAATCCTCATGAAATACTCATGAAGAACCGTCTTGGTACACTCAGCAAATGATCCTGAGCTTAGGACCTGCAAATCTAACTTCTATATGTTAGGAGAAATAGTGAGAAACGAGAGGAAGAGATCCAATGCAATATTAGGTTATGTTTTCTGGTGATAATTGATAAAGATGGTAATAAGTGTACAAAACAACCATCAAAAAAATTAAAAGGTTAACTAAGGTTAGGAAATTGTACGAAAAAGGATGAAACAAGTTTCTTTTCCTCTCTTCTCTTTTTTTTAACTTCAATAATCCTCCACGCTTCTAATAAGTTAAGGTGCTCTGAAATCTTCAAAAGGGCTAGCAAAAATAATAGAATTCCTCTTGTGTAAGAAAATGTAGATTTACATATTAAAACAGGTAGCCTGCTGTACACTTCCCTGAATTTTTCAAGCTTTCTACAGTGAACATGTATTAAATTTTATATCAGGAAAAAAACAAAACACTCTCTCTTTCCTATACCCTGGTATTCAGTCAGCAGTTGGTCCTGCGAGCTCTACCACCAAAGTATATCCTGAATTCAACTATTTCTTATGAGCTTCTGAGACCACGACCATAGTCAAAGACCCTGTCTTCTTGCTCTTGGATTGAAGCGGCACCCGCATGAGGGCTCATTGCTCCCACTCTTGCCAACCCTCAGTACACCTGATCTCTCCAAAGAGCAGCCAGCTAGAGGAATCTACCTGAAGCACAAACTGGATTATGTATTTCCCCTGCTCGGCACCCTTCAAAGACCTCTCCCTGAACCAGAATAAAATCCAAATTCTTGCCCTTGGTCCTAAAGCCCTACTTAATCAGGCATCCATCTGTCTTTCTTCTCTCAGAGGCCAGTTCCCTGCCTCCCTGGTCACAATTATTTCTGTCTCCATGTAAGCCAAGCTCATTCCAATCTCCAGGACTTTCTGCTATCAAAAAGCTAGTCCGGGATTCTCACCTGACTTCCTCATTTTCATCTTTCAGATCTTGATTTATATGTCACCCTCACAGAGAGCTTGTCCCTGACCACCCATTTAACTAAAACAACCCCACCCATCAATCCTCTTCATTAGCACTTATTGCAGCCTGAAGTGATCATAAGCTGTGATGCTTACCATCTCTTTCTTTACTAGGATATAGTCTACCTGAGAACAAGGACCCTTACTCAACTGTGTCTGCAGTGCTCAGAATGAAGCATAGCACACAGTAGGGGCTCAATATACCTTTGAAAGGGGAAATTTGGAGAAAAGGACATTTATTTTACTTCATATGGCATGATGCTAAAAACCTAATTCTCTGCATAGACTTTTCAGCTGTCCATCATCCTCACTTTACAGCAAGAGAAACTAAGATTAAGAGAGGTGAAGCAACTCGTCTAACATCTCACAACTAGTTCCTATATGTTACATCAATAATAACTAGGGAGAACGTAACCATTTCAAAAATTTTACTTCATAATCTCCCCAAACCTTAGCAATGTAAACTCCCCAACCCCTAATAATTAGTACTACGCCAGAGCCTGAAGTTCCTCTGTTTCTTGTTGTCTCAAAATATATTGACATTTCATTTATCAGGCACGTGACTGTTCTAAATAAGTCAAATTTTTCAGATAACTAAAGCTTACCTGTTAAATGTCAAAACTTCATTTATTTACATCATGTTTGGTAAAATGTTTCTAAAAGGTACTGTATATTTCTCAGTCTTCTTAAACAGAGTATATTTAGCAGGATTTTGTTTTCTGCATAACACATGGTAATTTTTAGAAACATCAGCTATTATTGTGAACAAAAAGAAATTTACATTCACCGTAACAGATTGGCTACATAATGTACAGGGTCCAGTGCAAAATAAAAAATGCAGAGCCTCTTGTTCAAGACTTAATAAGAATTTTGAGATGATGACAGCAGAACATTAAACCAGGTACAGGGCCCTGAGTGGCGGCACAGGCCACATGCCAGGAAGCTGACCCTGCATCATACACAAGTCTTACACATAAAGAGACTCATAAGCATTTACTGAATAATGAATAATATCTTTATAGTGAGAGGTATAGGGTTCATTTCTCTAAATGAATTGAAATGTGATGAAAATAATAATAATAACATTAATTATGTGTCAAACACTAGTCAAAGTGTTTTATATACATTATCCTATCTGATCCTCAGAAAACCCCATGAGGTTCACATAACAAACTCAACTGGAGTGGCTTAACCAAATACAGGTTCTATTTTTATATATTTGATAAAGTATCCAGAATATATAAATATATATATAACTTTTTAACAGGTTCTATTTTCATATATTTGATAAAGTATCCAGAATATATAAGTATATATATAACTTTTTAACAATTTGTATCAGTCAGGATTTTTCAGAGAACCTTAACCAATAGGATATATATGTATATCTTATTATATGTGTATGCATTGTATTTGTGTATATATAAGTGCATATTTATGTAGAGAACATATATAACATGTAATACATATAGACAAACATATATACACACTTACATACACACACACACACACGCACTTACACATACACACAAAGAGATTTATTTTAAGGAATTGGCTCACATGATTATGAGGACTGGCCTGCAGGCTGGAAACTCAGGTAGGATTTTTAGTCTTGAGGCAGAGTACTTTCTTCACAAAACCTCAGCTTTTGCTCTCGAGGCTTTCAGCTGATGGAATTGAGGTCCACCCACATTATTAAGGCTTATCTCTTTTACTTGAAGTCAACTTTAAATGGTAATTATATCTACAAAATTCTTCATAGTAACATGTAGACTAGTGTTTTACTAAACAATTGGGCACCATAGCCTTGCCAACTTGACATTTACAATTTACCATCACACGACAAAAAGACAGACAACCAATTTTAAAAGGGACAAAAAACTCAAATACGCATTTCTCCAAAGAAGGTATACAAGTGATCAATAAGGATATGAAAAGATGCTCAATATTGTTAGTAATTAGGGAATGCAAATTGAAACCAGAATGAGACACCACTTCACATCCACTAAGATGGCCATAATAATAATAATTATTTTTTAAAAAAGCAAATAGCAAGTATTGGAGAGGATGTGGATAAACTGGAACTCTTATACAATGCTGATGGAAATGTAAAATAGTACAGTCACTGTGGAAAACATTTTGGCAATTTCTCAATAAATTATACATAAAATTACCATATGACCAAGCAATTACATTTTTAGGCATATAACTAAAAGAATCAAAAACAGGTGTTCAAATAAAAACCTGTACATAAATGTTCATAGCATCTCTATTCACAACAGCTAATAGGTAGAAAAAGCCCAATGTCCATCAATGGATGAATGGATAAACAAAATGTGACATATCCATACAATTAAATATTATTTAGTTATAAAAACCTGATACACTGATACATGGTACAACATGGATAAACCATGAAAAAATCATGCTATGTGAAATAAACCAGACACAAAAGTCACATATTGTATGATTGCATTTATATGAAATACCCAGAATGGGCAAATCCATAGAGACAGAAAGTAGATTAGTAGTTGCCTAGGGCTGAGGGGAGGGGAATATGGGGAGTAACTGCTAATGAGTTTGGGGTTTCTTTTGGGGGTGATAAAATGCTCTAAAATTACATAGTGGTGATGGTGGCACAGCAATGTATATACACTAAAAACCACTGAATTGTACACTTAAAAGATTGAATTTTACGACATGTGAATTATATTTCAGTGAAGCTGTTATAAAAAAGAGTCACGGGCCTAAATATTATGCATGACATTTTGACAAGTTTAGGAGTTTAGAGGATTTTTTTTTTTTTTTTTTTGGCTCAACTTCTAGGTACAACAAATATGCCAGTTGATTGATGTAACTGCATAGGGGAGCTGCAGATAAAGGAGCTTTTTCAGCATAAAAGCAAGAAATTCAGATAGAAGGGGTAAAGAAAGAGAACAGTTTCTTCTATTGGAGTTCTCGTCTCTGCTCCTCTGGTTTCTATAATGCCCTCAAAACTGTATGTTGACTCTTCCAGGTCTTAGAATTCGATTTGAGAAACACTGGTCAAAGCCATTTGGTAGAGCCAAGATAATATGTATATAATGTGTTCTTCGTATTTAATCTGAAGGACTATGACAGATCATCTGAAAGCATTAGAAAAGGTTTTGTGTTGTCTGACACTCTCCTCAGAGACCTAGTGATGGAGAAAGACATCTTGAAGAAATCTAATTGTCTAGAGGTGTTAAATAATTTTGTAGAGAAGTATCTTGGTTCTATACTTTAAAAATAAAACAATCCGCGATGGCATTCTGAAGCTTCATAGAGGAACTTGAATGAGTCTAAGCCCAGTGATATTGCTAGAGACTATATAGCATATGAGGCAAGAGAGAAGCTCAAAGAAATGACTCATTCCAGGAAAAAGCTCAGAAAAGATCACTGCTTATAATGAGCCTAAGCTTCTACACCAAAACCAAGTTCGAGGCGAGAGATCGGCATCATCAAGAACAGAGATGTCGACTGTAAAAGTCTTCTCTAGGAGGCTTACTTCTATTATTCCAGAAAGAGAGAGTAGCTTCTGATACTGGGCAATTGTGTTATTTGCAAATTAGAATTAAGGCATTTTTAAATTATGTAATATAAAATAATAAAACCTTCATGCACAAAATGAATGCAAATTCTGAAACTGCTTCCAAATTTATCAAGAATCTCAATTTCAAAGCTGATATGTAAGGGATTTATACATTGGGTTTATGCTATTACTATAGTGGTGCCACTTTCAGCTGCTAAGTAGGAATACCTGACCTGTTTTTGTCACAATTCACCTAAAATTAAAGGAGCTTGGAATTACAGAAGATCGTTAGGAAGATCCTTCTTCTAAAGCTCTTCCTTCGTGAAATGCTACTCCGCTCAAAGCAGAGACCGATTTTGAAAATTCCTAACCCCAAGGATCTCAAAAGAACAGTGATGACAGAGGACTCTCTCATTAGATGCAGTCAGGACATGAAGTGGGTTGGTTAACAAAGACTGTTGTTTAAAGAAGTGAATCATAAAATCATAGAAACGCACATCGAATTTTTATTTTAAATTAAAACAACTGCATTCTTTTGCCAAGCTTTTGATAAAAGGCCCAGACTTTTTCTCTGAATGTTGATCAGTTGATTAGGGTTCCAACTCATCTTTCTTACATATACCAGAGCCATTATACACCCTTTACTATTTCTAATGATAATTACTTTAAAAGAAAGCAAAAACTTGAAGACATTTGTTGGGCAAACTGAGTACAGAGTCCTTCTAGATTTTTATAATTGCTTTTTCACTTTAACCACTGCTTAGCAACTAACTTTCATTGAATCATTTCAAAATATTCAACCAAGTTTTCATAGAAAGAATTTTCTTTTGCATTTATGTTTTGTATGTTTATTAACATTTAATTTATTAATACTAAAGGCAAGTTTTACTGGCATGAAACAGGCTGGGGGAAAAATAGTTTGGGTGTTGGGAAGTATAGAACTCAGCTGGTGGTAGCAGAAGGGTTCTAGAGAGTGGCTTTCTGGCTTTGAACGCTCAGGTGCAATAGGTGTCAGTCGGTACATTTGCCTGCAATATTGGGCATGCTCTCAGCAATGTGTGTCAGGGACAATTGGAGCAGCTCTATACCGCCAGCTCTACCACTGCCTCTCTCTTCTTCACTACTTAAAGTTTATTTTCAAGCCCCTCCTTCTTCAAACAGCTTAGCTACAAGTGGTGGCTAGTCCAGACCTGCTATGCTCAGTGCCTCCACGGCCTCAAGGCCCATTGAATGTATGACAGCGTGTGCCCACACACTGATCGTCATCATAGTGTTGTAGTGTGGCCGTTTATATACATACACAAGTGTTATTCTATTATCTCTGGTAAGAAGAAACAGATTCTGAAACCTGAATCCTAGGTCCAGATGATGCTGTGAGCCCTGAGCAGTTATTGCCACCAGATAAAGAAATCTGGTTGGAGTCTTGGGATGACATTGTACGAGGTAGAAAATGCAGCGAGAGCTTCTTTTTGGTGCTCCTTTTACCCAGCAGACTTCTCATCCTGGACAGCTGACCTTCATCATCACCCCAACACATTTCCCTTGGTGGAACTTGGGAAAATAGATACACATTCATCGAATCATGACAAACTTGGTATCATCTCAGATCTTTGCTGACAACTCTATCATTTAAACTTGGAAGGGTAAAGTCAGTTTGCATAGTGTACGTGATAGTCTATGACTGCAACCATCCTGAAATCTAGTGCTTGGGAAACCACTTCCACAGAATACCAACTTCTCTTCCCTTCTTTTTCTAATCACCTTGCTGGTCAGCAACTCTGAATTTTTTTGGGGGGGAGGGGGGGGTGGGAGTTGGGGGTAGTAGAATGGGAGATGGGCGTACAGTTTTTGAAAGGTTTAATGTGAAAACTAAGGGAAATGGGAATCCAAAGGACATGTTGGGCAAAAAAATTCTTGAGCATCACCAATATGAAGAATGGAATCAAAATTCAAAATGGTGCATGTGTAATAGAGATGAGATTAGGAACACATAGAAGTTACGCATTTCAGAATTTCAGAGGAGAAATAACATACTAAGAAAATGAAGTCACTTGGAAAGTGCATTTGAAATAGTTCGACCAAAACATTAAGGGTTGCTGAGCTGGAGGTAGTTAAGGCAATGGGTCCTGAGGGCCCTGTGCTACACTGTGACAGAAAGGATAGCTTCCAGGTCCCGAGTTAGGGTGTGCTTATTGCAGAGTTCCAGGTCTTCTTTTCATGTTTTCCCGTTGCCATCTTTATCAAACTCTTTTAAAATTACAGCATGATTTCCATATTACCCCAAAAGAGGTAACACATTACATTGGCTTTGTACTCGCACACTCCTCTCATACTAGGGAATGCTCCTTCCAATTGCTCGATATTTATCCATCTTAAGGGGAAATTTTCTTTCTCTAGATCATTTTGATAATAACAAATTACAAACCTTCCAGCTCCACTGTTCCTGGCAATAACCCAGTGAACATTCTATCTGTGTTCTTGAGAGAAATTCCTCCAAAAATGTTTTCTCCCATGATACTTCTCTCCCAGCCTACCTCTGGCTGGATGAGCTCTCCTTGGGCTTCATTTGGTATGTTTCATGGACTCCTAAAAACCTACATTGCCCCACATACCTCTGTTACATGTTTGAATAGTCATCTCTGTTCTCTATCAAGTCTTATGCACCTGCAAATTCTCCATTAATTGTATAGCCCACATAGAAGCTGTCCCTTTCTATGTATGAGTTAATTTATCACAGAAAACACTGATGCAACTGTCAGCCCCTTCCTCACTAGCTTCCTGGAGTCTAAAAGCCATCACTAGGCTCCCTCGACACTGTTCCCTACCTCCAGGCCTTTTCCAGCTCTGTCTCCTGGTTATACATAAGGGCTTTTCTTCTCCAGTTTGAAATCAGGTCCTGAGGCTTCTATTCACCCTTCAGTGGGCTTATCAAAACATCTGAACAAAGACTAATCTGAACCTCCATGGAAACCTCTCCTGGAAGCTATTGGGGAGATTGAAAACTTTCTTCATTCAGTTCTTGTTAGAACTGAATCAGATCAGCTCATATCTCTGATTCCCACTGGTCGGCCAACTTCTGCCTTGACCACGGCGTCCAGCTTTTAACTTCTCCCTCATATCAGGTTCCTGCTTCTCTTTCTGCTACAGTAACTCACTTTCTTTTTGGACTTCTGACTTTTGGCAGTTTTATGTCTCCATCTTCAAGGTCTACTTTAGCCTCAACCTGAACTGTCACATACTGCTACCTTAATACATTCTATGGTAAGATTTATCAGCAGTAAGAACTGTCACTCAAACCACACAACGAAGCAACTCTTCAAGTGTGTCATCTTTGGTCAGAAAAGAAACTAAGAGCTTCATTTATTTTGAAATAATTAGCTTTTCCCATCCACCATCATCCAGGTTATTGCTAATACTTTTTACAAGCTATCTCCTGGGAGTGGTCTGGTACAGTTCTGGATTTCATCTTGGCTATCTTACTAAATTCTTTAATTACCTCAGATTCAATACTGAATCCTTGACCATTATACATTCTCTTAGAGAACCCATAATGCAATTGTTCCGAAACTACATTGCACAAGAATCTCCTGCAGAGTCTGTTTAAAAGGCAGGTTTCCAATCCCCTTATCTCTGATTCTGCTTCAGTAGATCCAGGAGTCTGCCTCTTTCTCTAATACATTGAAGTGATTCTCAAGCCAGAAATAGGAGGCGCATATTCTTTCCTAAAGTGGACCTTTCCTACGGTGGTGGCCCAAGAGATTTTAATAGTTATATGTTCATTTCAAATTCCATTTAAGAAAAACTCATAGAATAGCAAAACATGATTTCATAAATGCTACTTAAAAGTCTAAATAAAAAGAGTGAGTTATTTTACATGATTACTAAGTAAATAATAGTGGAGGTAGAACTCATCCGGCAAAACTGAAAGTGGCAGGGACATGATGAAGCTGGAGGAACTAAGACTGTTTCTATGAATATTAGACACAGTTATTTTTAAAGTTTTCACACTATTTCTTCTATATTTAACATTTATTTTTATTACAAATGGCTATATTTTAACTATAAGATTTTAAATTTCATAAAAATAAGAAAATAAAAATTACTGAGAAATCATCATTGAGAGATTACCACTTATACCTTGTATACTACCTTCTTATCTCACCTCTCTTGGGCTGGCTCATGCTTGCTTTTTCTCTGAGTCTCTCTGAGTCTCTCTGAGTCTCCTCTGAGTCTCTCTCTCTCTCTCTCTCTCCCTCTCTCTCTCTCTCTCTGTTTTTCTCTCTTATTCTTCATACTTTTAAAACTGGGAACACACAGCACATACAGATTTTCCACTGCTTTAAATTTTTTTAACGCTTTGCCATGCCATTAGTTTTCAAAACAGATTATTAGAATGGTTTAATAACATTCCAGCATGGAGCAGTAGTTAAGAACATGTGGGCCAGGCTGCCTGGTTTCAAACTCTACCTCTGCCTTGGGTAGATTATTTAACTGTCCTGTGCCCTCATTTCTTCATTACTAATATAGGAATCATAGTACCTAACTCATAGAATTGGAGTAAATAAGATAAAACAATGTCTACGCATAGTAAGTACTCAAAAAGCTTAGACATTATTATCCCATGTGAATTACCATATTTAAAGCATTCTTTTATTTTATTTTATTTTTTATTTTATTTTTTGACATTTTGTGTTCTTTAGAATATTTCTAATTCCTATAGGATCTGATTCTAGAGTCAGAAAATCCATGTATAATAATGTAGGCAGAGCAACAGCTCATGCATTCACTAATTCCCATGACCTGTCTGCTTTGGCTTTTTGGTTTTTATATTTCTCCTAACACTGACTTTTTTTCTGTTGTGTTCAAATGTCTTCCTGTTCTAGGAAATTCTGGCTCAAACAAATGTGAGTATTCAGTCACCCCAGAGGTAGGAGGCTCTGTTGCCATCACAAATAGTTCTTATTGTGTTGAGCCTGTTACTACAGGATACAACCAATACAGGTGGTGATTATACTCGTAATATGATTTGCTCTCTGCATCTTCTCTTTTTTCTTACCACTAAAGGAGTTTCTTAATTTGAAGAAAATTACTGCATACATTCTTGGCCAGTCTCTAAGACAGTCACTATCAATTATTCTGCTGAAGAGGGTTTTGTCTTAATCAGCTCTGTAGGCAGAAAGTCAGCCTCAACCACTCTGTTACACCATCCTGCCTATGTGAATTTTCTGATTTTGTAGTTTGGACTGTGTCTTGGTAGTTTCCTTAATATGAGGACATCTTATACTTGGATCGTGTAGACAGGACTATTGGTGAGATGAGCATAGAAAATGCCTATACTTTTTCTTATGGAGGCCAAATTTTCCACAGTGGTAATATCCCGCTCTTGTCATAGCAGACACGCCTTGTGATTCTGTTGATAAGCTGTGGGGCAGCCCTGCTGACCTCGCTCACTGCAGTCTCCAACGAGAAACCTCCAGCAGAGCCGGCTTTCTCCCTTTGGCTTTTTGGCCCGTTCCATCAGAAACCTGCTAACTGTTGAGTTTTTAATCTGCTCAGTGATGACTTGTATCGTATGATTGCCATCTACCTTATTTTCTCTGGTGATTCTCATGTCAGCTTTACGACCTGTTTGTTTTTCCTAACCTTTTCAGTGATGTATACTTCGGGTTGAAGTATTGCGTAGTGAATTCCAGTGAGTAGCTTAATATTCCATGCAGTTAATGGGAATGCTAACAAGCACCCCTAAAGCCCTGTCAGAAGTCTTGATTTTCCACATGTCTCCTGCCACTACCAAGTTAAAACCTGCATATAATCTACTCAAAGATATTGAGGCTGCTTCTGCTTTGTTCTGCAAGAGGAAATCCTTAGTTCTGAGCCTTAGTTCTACTATATGAGGCTGTGGGAGAAACTGCACAAGACAAAGCAAACCTATTTCTGGATGACAGACAGAGGACCATTGTGCAGTCTGCACTGGATTGTCCATCATTGCATAGATCTGTGTAATAGCAAATCAGGAAAAGCAGCACCTAGAGCTATAGAAGCATCTGCTTCCCTCAGCTTTTATTTTGAAAAATTAGAAGCCTATGGAAAGTTTCCAAGAAAGTACAATGAATATCAATATAACTTTTTAATCCAGATTCCCCAGTTACCAACATTTTGTAACATTTGATATCTCTCTCGCAGTATGTATACATGTAACGCTTTTATATATACACACATAAACACACATTATTTTTATTATTATTTTGCTGACACTTTACACCTAAGAATAAAGACATTCTATTACATAACCATAAGACTGGAAATTCAACATCGATATAATAATATTATGTATTATACAGGCCTTATTCAAATTTCTCCAATAGTTTCTTTTAACCTAATGAGTTCTCAGCCTTTCTCTCTCTTTTGCAACATTGATACACATATTTTGTTGTTACTGATGTTTTGTTTTACAGAATGCTTCTCAATTTGGATTGATTTGATTACTTTCTCATAACTAAATTCAGGTAAAACTGGAATTTTGGGAAATGGGGCAGGAATACTGCTAGATGACACTGTGTGCATAAAATTAGAGGCCTCAAAGTGTCAGTTTGTGCCTCATTGGTAGTGCTAAGTGTGGTCTCTTGGTGAAGATGGCATTCACCAGATTTCTCCATTATTAAAGGTATATTTTCTCTTTGTAGTAAATAGAAATCTATAGGGCGAAATTGTTTGATATTCCATTCCCCAATGTTCTTTCACCCAGTAGTTTTACCATCCACTGATAATTTTTGATTGAATAATTGTAAAATTATAATATCTTGTTTCTATTATTCCTTCTACATTTATTAGTTGGCATTTTTTCATTAAAGAACTTTCCCTTTACTCCCTTTCCTTTAAATTTATTTCCTATCTGTATGAATTCATAGGTATTTTAAAATTTCTACATGTTTAGTCAATTCCTGTCATTATTCGTTCTGATGTTGGATTGTTCCAAATTTGGTCAGTGGGAGCTCTTTCAAGTTGGTCGATATGCTTTTGATGAAGACTCTGTACTCAACGTGTGAATTTTGGACAATTACATTCAAAAGTGAAAGGCATAGAGGGGGTAAACTTTGTATGCTCTGTGGTAAATACTCTACATGTGTTGTTTCATTAATTCTTACAAAAGCCTATATAAGATAAGCACTATATAAATTTTGTTGAGATATTTTTAAATTCTGCAATTAACATAAAAGTCCTGATATAGAGACATTACAGCAAAGATGGACATTCAGGGTAGAGCACTCAAGAATATCAATAGGCAAATGAATGGAAGCTTATCACAAGGCCAGAACCAACATTTCCTTTATCCATACTTGCTAAAAGTATTTTTGCTTTTAGGAATATATATATATGTCTGTGTGTGTTTAACCAGTTCTTAAGTGATATTAATTCAGAATCACATAGCATATTCCAGGTGGTTAAATACACATAAATTAGCTGCTTAGCTAACTTTACACAGTAGAAGCTCTCAACTACTTTCACTTGACTAACTTGCTAGATTCACAGATGTTCTTCAATCAATTTGCAAACCGGATTTTCTGATATGCACAACATGCTGAGCACTTGAGGGCGGCAACCACACTCAAAGATACCTAAGGGCTCTGCTCCCACTTCTGCTGTGGTTTACCAACCAAAAGTCAGTCGTATTTGTTCTTGAGCAATTTTGGGTTCTTTAGACTTGAGATTGTAGTATTTTAATTAATTAAACTAAGCATATTTTAATTATTATGAAAATCAATAGACTAGGAGAGCAAAAAAGGAAAGTAGCTGTTTTCTGAAAATTAAGTTAAATGCTTTGGAAAGTCTCAAGAATCCCAAGTAATTAAAAAAATTACTGTTACAATAGGTGCGAGGAAAAAAAGTTTAAAAGATTGCAAGAGGAATTTAAAAGTCCTATCAGATTCTAGATTCAGACTGCCTCAGAAATGTCTGCTTTACTTTAAATAAGCTGAAACTTGAAATAGATACATTATGGATATAATTTATGCAAAAAAGTCTCCAAAATGCAGATCTACACTAAAGGGGAAAAAAGGCCTTGACTTTTCACTCTACATAAAAATATTGTCAAGGCATGTTATTTTTCATCATTGTATTTTTTAGGATTTGGGATTTTAACCAAAAGTTTGGATTAATTGACCCATTACTGCTTTTGGTCTTATCAAATAAGAGTTTCTACTCTAAAGCTCTCATCGTACAAGGGTTTCAGTCATTCTTCATTAAGGTTTCTGTGTCTTTAAAAAGTCTCAAGTGAAAGAATCATTTTAGGTACTGTTAAAAATCTGTATTTGTACTACAGGGACCCAACTGACTACTGTAGCCTAGCTTCTGGTGGCCAGAATGGACAAACAGGGCACAAAGCCCTCCAGTAAGATGGCATCTAAACAAGGTTTGTGTGTATTGAACAAAACACAACAGAAAACATCTTGGTACTTTGTATATTACTTACATATGCTGTTATATGGTGTATATTATTTATAAGCTAAAGTTTCTATTCAATTTCTGTGTTTGGGGAATGGCTACCATGTTTTTTCTATCTCCTCAAATACCTAACACTGTTCCTGCTTTTCCTAGATTAGAAATTCAAAGAAATTATCTGGGAAGATATTATATAATAGTGTAGTATTCCATGACCTATTTACTAAGTGCACCATCCTCAGCCCTTTCCTATTCTAACATGAGTTCAAGGGTTTTTTTGGCTTCTGGCTGGGATTGCTCCTTTACCATGAATCTAGAGAAGGACAAAACTGCTGTTGTTCATTTAGGAGGCATTTAAATATTTGTGGATGATGACTTTTTTCCCTTGACTTCAGAAAAATATTCAGGAGCTAAAATGACACCTAAATGCCAGGACACAGAGGCCACACTGAGCAGTTAGATTGTCCCTAAGAGAGTGGGGAGAAGCATACCCAAATGACCCCTACTGTGCTCTGCCCTCCAAGTAAATCTGCAGTGCAGAACCAATCTCTCCCCCAGGGCTGGAGAACCAGCTTCACCCTTTTAGCGGGAGAATATGACCGAGTACAAAAGCATGGGCATCAGAGCATAAACAAAGCAGTGTCATGTCACATCACGTCACATTGACTTGAATGGAGCCCCATTGCTGACTGAATCTGGTCCAGACTCCTCAGGCTGACATCTGAGTCCAGAGACCTCATGACAGCAGCTCACCTTCCCATCTTAGTCCCTTTACTCCCTTTGTATATATGCCATGCTCCAGTAAAACAGGAAACTCTTTTCTCAAATAAGTCCTTGTTTTTACCTGAATTTCCTTCTCACCTTCTGCTTATTGAAATCCTATCTATCCATCATGGCCTCAGGTCAAATGTCGCTTTTCCTTGAAGCCTTCCTGATTTCTCTAACCCATGGTCACCTCTCCTTTGAACCTTAGGGCACACAGCATATTCTGCATCATTGTACTATTATTTTTTATTTTACTTCCTACACTCCTTGGGTGCAGACACTAGATTTTACTCAGTATGCATTTCCTGCAGTATACTTTGCCCAACTGGTACCTTGCTCATAGAAGGTGTTTAATCTCTAAATAAATGTTTGATAGATGTTAGTTGAATTGTATGTACTTGACTCTATAATCAAGTAGTGTAATACTGGAAGAGTTTAGGAAATATTTTTAGCAGTTGAAATGTACATAGATTTGAAATGAAAATATTCTACTCTAAACCATGAACTCCTCTGAGTTGAAAGACAATGCTTAAAACTCAGATAGCATATTTGACTTCCAGAGTTGTTCCTTTATATTTGTTATACATAGATTTAATGTTTATTCCAAAGCAATTTTTATTTATTGAACACTAGGAAAAATATTACTTTTATTTTCTTGACACTTTTGAAACTTCTTGACTTTAATATTTGTGACTCATAAATTAATGTCATAAATTTAATAATTAATTATTAAAATATTAGCGGTCTTAAAAAACAAATGATTTAAGGCTGTCTACATTGGGGGTGCTGCACTGAGGGGTCAAACACACAGTCCAAAAGATTCACACCTCAAATAAATATAGGGAACTACTCTGTGTATATAAGACATTCTAAAATTCATTACTGATACACTCAATAATGATATATCTATTTCCTTGCTTTTCTGCCACAGAGTTGGGAAGCAGGCAGTTGAACGAGCACTAAAGAACTTTCCCTATTAACTTTATTCTACTGTTCAGGATGGATTGTGACACTGACAGCATTATACATCACTCAGCATCCTCCCCTCTCCTTTATTTTTTTCTAGTATTTTTTTCTCTTGGGGCTGAGGGACATTTCAAGGTGGGTTCAGTACGTTAAATATCTTTGTGGTCTGACTACAGTACCAGGAGGGTGTACACTAATGATCTCATTCCAGATTCTGGCTTCACTTTTATCTGTGCGTGTGCAATGCACTCAGCTAGATCATGATTGGCCAGACACATTCACAATTTCACTCAATTTGCTTATTTGTTGAAGTGTTTCCACATGTTCTATTAAGCCAGTGTAGTATCTCTTAGGTTTAAGTTCCCTTAAATGTGGTCATCAAGTACAAATTTTGAGCATCTGAAAATAAAATGAATGGCTTAAAACTACAAAGGAGACAAAGAACTATATTCTGTTGACTTTGGCATGAAAATGAGTAAATTTATTTTATTATTTTTATCTTTTGATTTGTAAGACACATGAGATTTATTTAAGAAATAATTACAAAAATAACTTCCTTTTATTATTATTATTTTTAATTTTTTATGGTGACATTGGTTAACAAAATCTAGTAAGTTTCAGATGTACACTTTACCAGTAAGGCATATATATATTATATGCCTTATAATATTATATAATATATTATAATAATTATAATATTAAATATTATAATATTATATAATATTATATATTTATATATTATAATAGTATTATATTATATATTATAATAGTATTATATTATATATTATATATTTGTATATTATAATAGTATAATATTATATACTATTATAATATATAATATATATATTATATATTTACACTGTGTGTTCACCTCCCATAGTTACATTTCTTTCTGTCAGCACATATTTTCACCCTTTACCCTGTCTACCTTCCCCCTTCCCTGAAAATGAGTAAATTTAGTCTTTTCCTCCCTTTCCTGATTTCCCCCAGTCATCTTTCCCAAATATAAATCTGGTCATGTTACTCCCATGTTTATAAACTTTCAATTAGCTACCCGTTGCCTACAGAATACAATTCAAATACCTTAGTTTGGCATATAGAATCCTAACCCACTGCTCTAATCCTTACTCTTAGCACTTAACCACTTGACATTTTCTGAACTTGCCCTGCTCCTCACATCTCCACGCTTTTGTGCAAACTGTTCTTGTCACCTACAGTGCTTTTCCACCTTTCTACCTGAGCAACTCCTGATCACCAATCTGGATTCAGTTGAAATTTGGGCTCCTCTGGGAAGCTTTCTTCACCTTTCCCAGGCAGAATCAGCCTGTCCCTTACCTGAGCTCCTACTTTTATTATAGCACCAATGACATGGAGTTACAGTTATTTATATATCTGTGTTCTTCTACTAAACTGCAATACTAGTCATTGCCTCCCTCAGTCCCAATCATTAATAAGTTTATAAATGTAAAGCTTTACATAGTAGTTAAGACTATGTTGGTGTATAATCTCCCTTCCTTCCTTTCTTCTCGACCATGCCTCAAGACTGAGTCTGCTCAAGTTATAGCATATAAACTCTTCAAGAACTGGAAACAATAATCTTTTAATCTAGGGAGTTCTATAGAGATTGCCACTTTGCACGATTTTTGAATGAAATGATGAGTGGATGGATAAAGATACAAATGGACCATCAGAGACCAAAGTTCCAGGTCTCCCGCACTTATTTAATTGTTTTTTGTTTTTTTTGCAATACTACTTTTGTGCATAATTACTTTATTACCATTCTTCCTTATATATACAACTATCCTCTCATGTGCCCAATTAGATAATGTTACACATTTGGGGGCTATAAATGATTAACTGCAGACCCAAGTAATTAACTTTGGGGACCTAAAGTTTATGTGTACATAAGAAAAAAAGGTTCATGTGAGGCCATACTGAATATCTGAATAAAACTTAAAGGCACTGTGTACAAAGCAGCAGCTTGTAATTCTTCAACTTTCAAATGTTTTATTCAGTCCTTAGGGAATAAACAATAAGCTTTAAAGAAAGTTAGAGTTGAGTGCATTGGAAATTGTTTCATACTTGATCCCAAAAAAGGATTAAAAGGACTTGACATAAAGCGATTTTATCAAGGCAGAGGACACTGTGAAAGAAAGGTCGCAAAATGTAGCTGAATACAAAGGGACTGCCATAAATCACGTTAGCAATCAACATTCCCAGCATTCAGTGCCCACCAGCAGTGAGTGGCCTGTGTTGGAAAGAAAGTGTAAATCCCTTATCCAGCACTAAGTTTTGCAAACCTATACTTGTAAAAAAACATTTTTTTTCTAAGACAATCCAGGGATCAGAATATAACTTGATAAATAGCTCCCATTTTATTTTAGCCACTAAATACATGGGATGGGAAAAGCAATAGTATTCACAGTGTAGGATCAGAAGACAACTGCCTTCTGTACCAGTAGTTTCCACATGTGAGACTTGTAGCCTAGGGCCTCTGCACCTCTTTTACTCTGAGAAAATCATCTATCACCACTTGACTTGCCCAAGGCAATTCCTGACTGACTCCTACTCCTATACCTTGAACACTGAAATCACCCTCTCTAATCTCAAATTCTCTTTCCTCTTCCACCACTCCTTCCCTCCTGTTGAGCCCATCCTCTTCAGGACCTCTGGGACCTCACCGTGGCAGGACAACAAGATGTTTGTGGCAAAGAATTCCAGTTTTCCTCCAATATTTTCTCCTTCTTCCTCATAATAATAGAAGCACTGAGTTGTATAAGGGCAAAGAGTTGCTCATATTAAAGGTTACATTTCTCTGCTTTCCTTGCAACAAAGTGTGGCTTTGTGACTACATTCTGGCCAATAAGGTGGGAGTAGAAGTGACCTGTTCAATCTCTAGGTTGTTTCTCTGGGGGGAAAAAATGTGCCATTTTGCTAAACTAGAATGTGCACATAGTGGTGAGTTGTTCTGAACCACGTGAATGAAGGCAAAGCAATAAAAGGAGTTTGAGCCTCTGATAACTTCTCAGAGCAGAGATGCCCACTAGCTCAGTGTACTATAAGAGAAGAATAACTTTTATTGTATGTAAGCCACTGTTATTTCAGATCTCCATTACAGCAGTCAAACCTATAGCCTAACGAGTAGTCCTTTGCACAGTGACCTGCCCACCAAACACATTTTCCCATCCTGGTTTACAACTTCTTCCTTACACCCTTCACGCTCAACCCTCTACTCACATGGACCTTCCTGCCTTTTCCCAAGCAACATGCTCCCTTTTGTGACCCTCTCTATATATGCTATTCCTTCCAGCACCGATATCTCAACTTGTCAAGCCCTCACTCAACATCCAACACTAATATAAATATAGCACTGTTCATCTTTTATTATAATTATTTGTTCTACCTAACTTTTCTTTATATTCTCTCTGGCTCTCCAAATCTACTTTCTATCCCAGAGTCCCTGGACCTCTGGTTTCCAATCCAATTTGGCCAATGGAAGTCAGGAAATTAGATGTTGGCAGGGGAATTCAGGAGATTAGATGTTCTCTCTGTCAGGCAACAGTTTGATAGGTTCTGCATATATCTAAAGAACATGGCTCCTCTATGCAGCTCCTTTCCAGCAGCCCCTCCCTATGGATATCTCTCTCATCAGGGTCCAGAAACCTGTAAGCAGTAACAGCTTCTTGCTATTTGCTAGTCTCTGAGTGCTTCATCATATCTTGTGGTTTTTCTTAATCCCAGTATTCATCTGTAAATGCTTCCATCATTAAATTCTCTTTAAATTACCCTTTTGAATGTGTCATTTGTTTTTCCTGAGACCCTGACCCAAACCATTGGACTATCACTAGACTATGATCACTTCAAGGGCAAGGAACAACACTGAGCGTTTTCTATCCACGATGCCTAGTTCAGTATCTAGTTCAAAATTTTTGCACAATCATTCTTCATAGAGTAAGAACTATTTCTGTCCATTTAAGAGTCTTACTTTCCAAAGAATGAGACTGCTGACTTTGGGCATAAAGTTTAACTTATATAAATCTACATTGTGAATTTAAACTCTCACTTTAATTACAAATAAATATAAAAATTATTTTCTCCTCACTTACATAGTCATATAGCAGCTAAATTCCATTCCAAATAAAAGTTATCTGAAGAAGTCACAGATTGGTTCCCACTTTTTAATTTTAGTTATTTACTTATTCAAAATGTTTATTGAGAATTTACTGTGTGTTCTTCAAACACTAATCAATCAAGCTTTTGGAAGGAAAATCCGTAAGACTTATAATTACAATCTAAGCTCTTCTAATTACTCTGTTTTTTTCCATCCCAACTTTTTCTAAGGAATCTCTGAAGGTATACATAATAGATGATCAGTTAACTGACTGGGAAGAAGAATTTGCTCCCTCCTGTGTCTCAGTAGAATTCTTCAGAAGATAAATTATTTAATTGGAACCAGAACAAGTTGAAAATTACATAGTAATCTCTGTTATCCATAGCAGATTAGGAACACCTATGGATTAGCTTCAGCTTAATTTGCCTTCGATCTCCGTCAAAGCTGCCATCTACTCTCCTACATCTCACACATACCGATAAAATATACACACACACACACACACACACACACACACACACACATGTATATGTATATGTATATGTATATGTATGTGTGTGTGTATATACATGTGTGTGTGTAAAAAAATATATATGTATATTTTTTAGATGATGTTTACTACAAGAAGTGACTTAGATACTTGGGAGAATTTTTCATTCAATGTTTAATAGACCAGTTCTTGTTAAGACAATATGCCCCAGGCCTGAGAGATTTGTAAACTGAGAGGGGGTGGTGGAGGATGACTATGAGAGATGAACAGAGAATGAGGAAGGGGAGAAAGATGGGGTGGGAGGGAGAGAGAGGGGAATAGGGAGAGAGAGAGACTGGTAGAGAGATAGACGTTTATAGCTCTAGAGGGGCCATTAAGGTTCAATTCCCTTGCCACATACCTCTCACTCCATTCACTCAGCTCCTGTAAATGACTTTTCTTATTTATGGAGCAGGGGAGGGGCTATTCATTTCCTGTGTATTAGTCCATTACTTACTAATATCTGAAACCAGACTGAGAGGTGGTGTAAGTTGAATGGCGGAGAGAGGGTAAGAAGTTGTATAAATTTATTCTTTTGGATTTTTTTTTTTTTTTTTGGCAAGGGGCTCATTTAATCTGATAGTTGGTGTGACAAAAATACTATTGTAATTTATTAAAATTGTGAAGGAAGAAAAAGCAAGACTTTTTATTTTAAGTGCCAAAAGAAATAAACACTCAGACTGATCACTTTCTAAAATTTAGTAGGGACTCAAAGTCTGAACTAATACACAGTGTCATCAACTTTCTAAGCTGTTCCTTGACTAATATTCCTTCTGAAACTAATGTTCCTTCTCAGAGGATATTCAGTAGAATCATGAGATGGTGTGTTTCTCTGGCTAGATCCAGTGAGGGTTGAAGAGATGGCATTTATAAAAAATCAATTTGTCACAACTTAGATCTAGCTTCAATGAAACAGGGAATGATGTAAAGTCAGCTATCAAAGAAATATAACATAAAAAGAGAACAAATTGCAACAGCTCTCTCTTTGAGTTAGCAGATTGATTCTTAACTGTTTCTGTCTGTATTATCAAAGCCCAGCCTAGGTTAGAAAACATATTTTTAAATGGCTTAAGAGAAAAGGCTGATGGGTTGACAAGAGCTGTATACTTTATAATTAATCACAGAACTCACACTTGGATAGATAAGAACTTGTTGGCTCAAACATTAAAATAACCATTTCAGAAGAAGGGTACTTCACGCAAGAGAAAGCAACCATTGCATCACAGAGTGGACATGCTTCAGGGGGGATAGAGGCAATTGGCTTCTAGTCTGATATTTTTTGCTATGTATATATTTTTTAAATATATATTTTATATAAAATACATATATACATATATATATTTGCTGCTCTACTGGGCTTTCTTTATCAGAAACATAAAATTCAGGCTATGGTTTTTCAAATCTCTCTTTTTAAAAGGAAAAGATAATATTTGTTTTGTAGAGGGACTAGCTCATTTAACTATTTGTATTCATACATTCAAAATTTCTCAGAGAGACACTCTTGGGGAGTTTTCCAAGTCTTTCCAACCTCCTTTTATCTTACTTATTAAAACCCTGACTTTGTTTGGCCACAATATGCCTGGCCTCAGGAAATGAATCATGATTGGTCTAAGGCCCTTATGTTACAGCCACAACCTCTTTTGTTGAATATTTGTTTTCTCAGCTTCCCCTGCAATTAGTGATGGTCACATGACCCAATTCTGGCCAATCAGATGTAAGAGGGAAACTCCAGGGGTTTTCCGTGTATTATTTTGTTTTCTGATAAAAGGGTAAGAATTTAAGATTTTATTGGAGTGCTTCCTATTCTTCCTGTCTGAGATACTGATGTAAAGGCCTGAGGCTTGGAGTTGAAACATGTATCTTATGACTATAAGGCGACAGCGGGATAGAAGATGAAGATAATGTCAAAGATGCGAACATTGTTGAACCACCCAACAAGCCCTGGGATTGACTACAAGACTCTTGTTAAATAAACAATAAATATCTTTTTGTCTTAAACCAGTGTTTGTGGGGGTCTTCTGATATTTGCAACCAAAAACATCGATCCCAACCAATACAATTCCTTTCCTTTCAGGACATAAGTTTTTATTACTTTGTCATGTGATTATGGAGATAATTCTTGTTCTGTTTTCCCCTTTGGTTTATTAATCCAGTTTTGTATAAATTTTAAATAATTGGTAACCTCCTCAAGATTAGAATCTTTCTTTCCATGAAATCAAATAGTCGTTACTTTAAAGTGTGAACTAGTCATATGGTAGTATTAGCCATAAACACTCACAATCGTGCAGTCATTTTCAGTTAGAGATGCTGGCAAACTAGATGAGCATTCTTCATCTGAAAGTTTGGTACCATGACTACAGCAATATTGTTTCCATGCTGATGAATGGACATACTGTGTTTTTGCTCTAAAAATACTATTTCATTGAACTTCAAAATTTATGGAGTGCTTTCATATACATTAACTCATTTGATTCTCACAACAATCTCATGAGGCAGATATTATTTTTAGCTGTTTTACACACAAAGACACCAAGACTGAGGAAAACAAAGTGACTTGCTCCTGCTAATTTAATTAATAACTAGAGGAACTTGGATTTAGTCAAAACCTATGTTCTCTCCATAATACCATGCCTTGGAGAACAGTCACTTTGACAGCTCTGAAGCTCTTGCTTTCAGCCATCAGCCCAAATATTCCTAGATCTCATGATATAATATTCAGATATAATATTGAACTTTGTAGAACTTAAAAATTGATAATATATCTTCCATACCCATAATAAGTTGCTAGTCTAATGTAAGTTTTGGTAGAACTGGCTTAAAACAAATTTAAAAGGGCCTTAAAAGGGAAATAGGGTGATACTTAGAGGCATTCCTTCCCCTAGAACTTCCATAGTAATTTTTCTTACCATCTATGATTACTTAAGTCATATTAGAATTAATATGTAAGCCCATCCAGGGCAATGATTATATATTAGTTGTTTTTATCTAGCACAGTGCCTATCACATAGTAGGTACTTCATAACATTAATTAAATGAACAAGTTATTGATCTAATCATTCATAGACACAAACACTTTAATCTTTTCTCTCCTAAGTACATTATTCTATTGTCTCAGAAAAAATTACTTTGGAGACCCAAAGCTCTCTGCAGTCTCAAGAAAGAAACATTATAAGTAGGAGCAAAGTGAAGACGTTTCCTCAAACCTAGCCCTTCTTGCATTGGTGGAAATATCCAAAAGCAAGAGGAAAGCAATTAGATTTTTCAGTAGTAATGGTTTCTAGAAATAGTGTATCCATCTTCTGTTGGGACCTGTCTTCTTTCTAATCAGTTTTCTCTTCATGGTGAATGAGTTTAGAAACATTATTGCCAGAGTATAGTGCATGCCTTTGGTTTTAAATATTGCAACCACATCACCATAGGTAGTGAAGGAAAATAGCTGGACTGAGGAAATCTATATACCTATTAAAGTGTCAAAAGAGTAAAATTATAGCTCAGATAATCTTAATTTTCTGTGAAAGTTAAAAAATTTTTAAGGGAAATCCATGCTTTTGGTATTTTTGAGATGTGCTTCCTTTTTTGTAATTATTCTAATAAAGGAAAGAAACTCAACTGGAATCTAGAGTATTTGTGAATTATCACTGGGCAAATTGAGTTTGTCCCAATGGAGAAAAAAACAAACAAAAAAAACACTTCAAGATATGTTCGTGCTTGGATTTTATTTTTTTAACAGTCTATTCAAATTTATGTTGGTGATCAAATCCTTTTTAGGATTAAGGGAGGATGAAATAATGAACAATTTCAGGCTCAATATAGTCTGAATCAACTTTGAAAATATCAGTTAACTAGAAAGTCAGAAAGCCCACAGGGACTAAAATATAGACCATTCCATGATCCCAAGAAGACATGGATAGCCACAGTCACCATAATGCTAGAAAGGAGAATCTTACTATTAACAGTAATATGCAAGAAAAGTTAGGTAAATGTGCCGTTATTAATCTGATATCAATCAATATTTGCATCCTTAAGGAAAAAATTCTCGAGAAGGAACAGACCTGTGAAAATAAATGTTCCTGCTACAAAATAGTATAAATCTGATAGGCTCCTAGCCATTTATACACAACATTACATCAGGCTTCCACCAGGTGAGTGCTGTGTGAGTTTACAGAATTCTGGACTTGCTTGCTTTTTTATTTCATCTCATGGCCTCTACCATATTTTATTTTTCTGCATTTTCAAATAGCTAGGTAGCATGCTGGCAAAGTGAAAGAGAAGCCTGCTGATTATAAAGACAGCAAAAGAGAGGATTTTATTTAGTTTTATTTGCATCTGTATCTTTATCTGTAGACATATTTAGGACGCATTTACTTAAAGAATCAATTTAAATAAAAATATATGAATGCAAATAATGAGTATCTTCACTCATCTTGCATTGAATCGTTGCTACAGGGAAAATTTTCAATCACCATTTGGATGGATAACACACGGTTACTAGTTTTTTAAATTATATTCATTTTAACACTAAGATCCATTTCTCTAATTAAAATTTTAAGTAGAACTGCAATATATAAAACACTCAAAAGTAGTGTGATTCTACTTAAAGAAGGTAAGGAACTCTCTCCCCTAAGGCAGCCCAAATGTCTCCAGGAAACCCTAAGCTCCCAGACAGTTTGAAAATCACTGAGAAAGTTGCTTGACCTGGAAATCATGCTCTAGATCTTGTTCAGTCACCAGAGCTGTACAACTTTGGAAAAGTGATTTTGCCCATTTAGGCCTCAGTTTCCCCACTTATAGAATGAATGATCGCTAAGAATCCTTCTAGTGCTAACATTTTATTCCAATTTATAAACATAACCATTCATTTTAAAATCTTTGGTAGTAAAATATGAAGAAAGGCACCCATGATTTATATTAGTGTTAAAAGCATGTTGTTTTAAAATATGATACACTTATTTACTCCTAAAAAAATACAATAAAAAAAACCCAAACTCTCAGATTCACATATCTTGATTTACAATCATTATATTCCATCTCCAATATAAACCATAGTACATCACTATGTATCAGGGGAAGTATTTGTTACCTCACATGCCTGTAGTCCTCTGTTTTAAAACATTTAAGATTACATATGTGATATTTTCAATCTCACATTAACAAATTGGCAGGTGTCTCATTTTCACCTGGAAAAGTTGCCATTATTATTCCACATGAACAGTATATGATTTGGTCAGTGACATTTGCTTGGTTAGGTTACAATATAGTTAAATTAAAAAGTGTACACTCACCTTACAACTGTTCTTCCCAAGTTGATTTTTTGCTTCCCTGCACAGCTGTCCTGTATTATGTATCTGTGTTATGCAGCATTTGCCATATAAATAAATGTAAAAGTGCACCTGGAATAATTAAGAAATGCTGTGGATGTTGAGGAAGTTTAAGGGCAATGCTGAAGTGATTGGCCAGGCTGGGCAAAAGGTGAATATAGTTGAAAGGAATTGGTGGAGTAGATAGGGAGGAAGGAAGGTGTCTGGGGATTTTTACATCATAATGTCGTTCAAGAGCAATAAGAAGGATGGAAGGGATGGTCAAAGGGAAGAAGATCAGAAGCAGATAGGAGCTGAGCTGAGTTCCAGGTATAGACACGCAGGTCAGTGTTGAGAGAGTGAAGAGATGTCTGAAGTCAAGAGAAGGTGAGTGCTACACGCTGAATATCTGTGTCCCCCAAATTTCATATGCTGAAATCCTAATGACTTCAGATGGTGAGTAGGTCAAAGGGTGTTATGTATTTTGTAGTGAATGAGATCAGTGCCTTTATAAAAGAGACCTGAGAGAGATCCCTTCCCTTCTACCACATGAAAATACAGTGAAGACACTAGTTATGACTCAGGAAGAGAGCTCCCCTCAGGCTGTGACCTTGCTGATGTTTGATCTTGGACTTCCCAGCCTCCATAACTGTGAGAAATAAACTTCTGCTGTTAGAAGCCACCTGTCAGTGATATTTTATTTTAGCAGCCTGAATATGGAGACTTCATGCATCATCAAGAAATGTCTAAAATGGCTGAGGCAGAACTTCAGAGTCCACACACAAACACTTTGCTTCAGGTAGTTACTATCACATCGTCTAAAGTGTTCAAGCACAGATCAGATGGCTACCAATAGGATGGGGATTCCCAAATCAGGTGGGAGGTTGATGGAATAATTTTCATAGTTCCTTCTTATTTCTAAAATTCTGTTATGTCCCCAAGAAGAAAAACATTAAGTTAATTTGACCTTGCACAAGGCATAAACATTAGGAGTCAAAATGATTCAGAGTATATGGCAGTGAACTACAGATATGAATAAACTTTAAAATGATGTAATTCTAAAGATCTTAAAGTCCTGTTTCTCCATTATTCAGAAGAGAAGACTGAGGTCCAGAAACAGCATGTGATTTGCTTAAGGTCATGAGAAAAGTCTGACAGCTCTGGGTTCGGATTAACCTCTTTTTTCCACTATACTGTGCCACTTTTAAGCCATTTATATTTTGTGCTGATTTGTGAATTGAAGATAATAGATGCCATTAGCTTTCTAGATCCGTGTGAACAAAGAGAATTACAGATTTGAGATGAAAGTGCAGATGCTAAAAATGTTTTAATAAAAATATCCAGATAATTGAAACCTATTTTATTTTTTAAGTATTAAAAAAATAATGATCTTATTCTCCATTTTACTTTACTGAACACTCAATAAATGGAGATACTGGTCTTATTTCTGTGAGGTTCCCATAATAAATGATTCTCTTGAGAAGTATACAAAAATAAAGAGAGAGAGAAAAGTGATCAAACTGAACATAACCGATAATGCAACAACCTTCTCATGTTCTGCACTGAAAAGATAACATCTTTTTTTTTAATATACCTGCTAAAAATGCTTAACCTGAATCCAATCATATGCAACAATCGGATATATGTTGTGGGGCATTTTACAAAATGATAGGTTTGGATTCTTCAGAAATATTAATATCGTGAGAGTTTTTTTTAAAAGTGGACCAACTGTTTTAGATAAAAGAAGGCTAAAGAGGCATAACAACTAAATGCAATGCATGATTCTGGGTAAGATCCAGGTGAGAAAAAGCTAAATCAGATTGGGGACTATTAGGGAAATTTGCATATGGACTATACAGTAGATAATTTTATTGATGCTAAATTCCTTGAGTATAACAACAACATTGTGGCTGTGTAGAAGAATGTCCTTACTCTTAGGAGATACTTGTTGAAGGATGAAGGGGTGAAGTGATGATGTTTGCAATTTATTTTCAGACTGTTCAGATATAAAAAAAAATAGTGTAGTGTGTGTGTTCATGTTGGGGAAAAGTAGAGGAGAGGAAAAGAGAAAAAGCTTATATAGAAAAATATTAATAACTGGTGATTCTAGGTGAAGGGTATGATGAGTTTTCATTGTACTTGAAATTTTTCAAAATATAAAGTTAGAGGAAAAATTTGAAATCTTTGTGAATTGTTTTTCTCTATGCTAAATATACAGTAGTAGATAAATAAAATGGGAACCTTTATACCTTGCCCAATAAATTATTACTTGCCCTAGGAAATTATCTATTAACAAGGCTATTACGAAGCACTTCATAGGTAGTGAATTAAATGGTAAATAAATGACAGATCTAGTTGTGTTTCCTAACGTAATCTCTTTCTAGTTACTTAGGAGGTCAACTTTAGGAACCACACATATTAGAAATGATGTATATGAGATAATTAAATCTTTAGAATTGCAGAACACTAAGCTTTCTTAGTGACAACTAATCAGAGTCAATGTGGCCTTTTCTATCCCATCATACCCAACTAGGTCTGCATTTAGCATGTAGCACATATTTTGTCCCCTAAATGAAGGAAGGGTTTCTAATATACCTGGTATGTAGCAGGTGGTGGGGGTTGACAATGGAGGTTTTCCAGAGAATGTGCTACTTGCTGAGCTAGTGGAAGATAGAGAGGTTAAAAGGATTTTGCAAAATGTGGTGGCAGTATGAACAAATGCAGCTATAGGCTGATCAGTTTATCCAAATATAAAACGAGATGTACTATTTTCCAAACATCTGGGTGGGGGGAATGTTTTTTCTCTCTCCATCCCATAATTCCTGTTGTTTTGCCTTTGTTCAATAATCTAATGACTCTTTCCCTCATATATGAGTCAAGTATTTCTATGCAGATAACTAAATATGTCTGGGTTATTCTTTGACAAGAATTATCATGATTGGCTTAGAGCAGACAAATCAAGACTCATCCTTTGGAGCTGGGACAGAGAATGATGCCAGCTTTCCCTCAAGCACATATCTTTACAGAACATTGTGGCTACTTAAGTAAAATTGGGATTCTGTTAGCAAGGAATTGGGCAAAAAAAAAAAGTTTGTCATGCAGGTGGCCATCAGTATCTGCCTCAGAAAGTGAATAGGCTCAATAAATATTTTGGGAGACCAATAAGTATTGAGAGGTAAAGGTCAACAGACAAGAACAGTACTCATACTCTGGGCTTACATATCTGGAAATTGTGGTGCTGTAAACTGAGGTAGACAATAAAGTGAAGAAGCAAATTTGGGAGTAAGATAAATTCTGCTTTTAATAAGTTGAATTTGAGATGTCCTTGGAACATCAAGGTATTTGAAGTTCTGGGTAGGACACTAGATTAGATATATATAGACTGGAGTGTCATTAGCATATGGCAGAAATGAAAACTATGGAGTAATTAGGTCACCCAAGGAGAGTACGTAGCATGAGAAAAGCAGTGGACAGAAGAGGAACTTGTAAGGGAGATAGAGGAGTGGCTAGGAAAGTTTTAGGGAGACTGAGAAAGAATAGTTTCTCATCTTGAAATCCAGAGAGAGAGCTTTGAGAAGTAAAGTAACAGATGTAAAATGTGAAAGAGAGGTCCAGTTAGCCACAGTCTAAAGATGTCATTGGATCTGACAATATGAAATGACTGGTAACCCAGAGGTAGTAGAATGTGAAAGCAGCAAGCAGAAAAGGAAGTAGAGACAATGATATAAACTAACACTTTGAGTAGTTTGGGTAAAAAGGGAAAGATAAAGATGGAATATATTAGAGTAGAGGGTAAAAATTAGCACACTATAGGTTAAGAGTAAAGGACCAGTAGGAAGAGAACAATTGAAGAGAGAGGAAAGAGAGGGATAAAATATGGCATTAGGTCTGGAAGGCACCAATGCGGGTGAGATGGGGGTAAAGGGGCAGGGGTGAGCCTTGAACAAGGGTGTGCCATTTATTCTCTGGGCCAAAAATAAATGATACAATATAGAGAAATGTACTGGTGAAGCAAGCATCAAGGAAAGCAATTGCCCTCCATTTTATCAGTAATTAGGAGGCAACGTATATTAGTCACGATTTTTTCAATTGCAAATGATGGAAACCAATCTCAAATAGTTTAAGCAAACAAAGAAATATGTTAGTTCACATAACTTAAAAAGAATATGCAGTCATCAGGTGCAGCTAGAACAAATACTGAAAGAGATGTCATAACGATCTGTTTTTTTCATGTCTTTCTTGTCCTCTGCTTATTGTGTTTCATTTCCAGCAGGCTCTGTTCAGGTGCCCACATATCCATTTTTGGACACTATTTAGCAGTAATATTCTCAAGAGGAGAAAGTGTTCCTTTTCCAGTCATGTTTCCAAGGTCTTAGGAAAGATTTTGATTGGCTTACTTTGGGTCAAATGTCTACCCCCTGAACCAATCACCATGGTCATCCACCCAAACCATATACATAAAGTGAATAGGGGTTTTCACTATCAGAATAACAGGGGAATGGATGCTGAGCAAGTAACAAGAAATGTCTACTGCCAAGGTCACATGCTGATGGCAAGGGTTTGGAATGTTGAGCGGAAGACTTGTGAAAAATAGAGATTTGTAATAGTCCTTTCAAAATAATATGGGAACTTAACTTTGCCAAGTAACAAAATTGACAGACAGAAACATTAAGAATCTACCTGAGGTTGCCTAAGTCAGCACAGACAAGATTTTGCCCAACAGTGCTTAGCTACTCAGGGGTAAATAAAAACAATAATATATATATATATATATATATATATATATATATATATATGTGTTAGGCATTGCTCTCAGAGAGTGCATGTACAGCCTCATTCAACCCTCATAACAACTCCATGATAGTAATGTAAGGATCAAATTGTGCAGGAGCAGAGGAGGTAGATCATGCCACTGAGATTTCACTGATTGATGCAGTGAAAGTGAGAGCTATGAGGGGATCAAGACTTCATGAAAGCAAAGGATGAAAGTGGGGTTGGAAGAAGGCCAATGGATAGGGAGAGGAAGAAGTTGAGGCTCTAAAGGTCTCTCTGAGGTTGATTGGGCCTAGAAGTGAGAAAAAGACAGACTTGGAAGGACAGAAGGTTGTGGTCAGAAAGCAGACTATTAAGCTTGAGATTTTAGGGGGATTTCAGATTCACTTCTGCCTGATTTTTATTCCTATCACTACTATCCAAAAAATTCAGTCATAAAACTCATCTGGCTGAATCCAGCTTTAGATGAGTACTCAAGAGCAAGAAATTTAACTTTTCTGAGGCTCTTTTTTCTTCAGTTGTAAACTAGATATGATAAAATGCTTACATCATAGGTTGTGTGAAAATCAAGTGAATCGATGAACATAAGATGCCTACATTATACTATATCTGGTGTATAGTAGATGCTCAATCTACTATACACATTAAATTCACTTTTACAGTATTATCATCATCATTATCATTAGCTTTAAAGTTAGTGTTAAATTAGCTTTAAAGTTAATTAGTTTTAAAGTTAAGAGAAGCTTTAAAGAAATTGCGAGGGCAACATTCAGTGTTTCATTCATCATGTGTCCTTAATACTTAGCACGGAGTCTGACACACAGGAGGGATTCAATGAATGGAATTCAATGTGGAACCCAAGTTATCTGCTGCCTTCCATTTCCAGGGTCACCTACTCTAATATCTTTGGGGAAAAATATTTTTTTTTCTCATATCTGCTACTGATTCAGTTCGCCTCGAAACCTGCTTCTTTGCCTGACTCCAATGAACAAGTATTTACTGAGACCTGCTTTGTGTCTGGCCTTATGCTAGAAACTGAGGATATTAATGGTGTCCAAACAGACAAGGTCTTTGCGCTCATAGAGCTTACAACCAGAGGGGAAGCAGACTTAATGAAATAATCTTATAAATAAATATTATAACTATGATACATGCTACTCAGGAGAGGCTATCAAGAGGAGACGGACCTTGTCAGGGAGGTCAGGGAAAGTTTCTCTGTATAAATGATAATTGAGCTGAGGATGAGAAAACAATGACAAAAAAAGGAATAAAAGAGCTCCCTAAGCAAAGAGAACAGCATATGCAAAGTCTCTGTAAGAAGGAGCATATTAAGAATAAGACCTGTGTGGTTAGAGCAGAGAGATACAGAGAGTGTATTATGCTGGCTGATGCTGGAAAGGAAAGTGATGGTTGGAATACACGGGGCCCAGAATTCTATTTATTCTCCCACTGGTCACCACATAGAACTACAGGACATCATTTTTCTTGATTAAGTGCTGGTCCTAGCCAAAGAGATGAAGAAAAAGCCTTACTTTACCCTCTCCCTTAATTCTCCATTCACCACTAGCCTAAGACTGCTGTGGAGTGTAGAATTTTGATAGAAAGTTTGAGAGTAAGGCAAGGGAAAATATGGCGTAGTTCAGAAGAGGGGACAACTGAAACTTGAATAACAGACACCACTGGTCTTAAGATGTTCAAAGGCCACCTTTCACTCTAAAGCCAGCTAGGATGCTAAGCTAAGGCCATCTACTCTGGGTATCTATCCCTAGCAATGCAGTTGCAGTCATTATTCCTGCTGACGTTTGTTTGTTCTCTTTAAACTGCCCAAAGTCAGGTTCTTAAGCACAACTTCCACCACTACTGATGAAAGCAGAAAGGATATTCATGCATGAAGGCAGGTTTATTTCTCTGAGTTCATTTCTTCCATCACAATGAATGATCAAGAACTTCTAGGTTGGCTCACTGAAAACCAGTCAAATGACTTTGTACAATCAAATTTCTTTTAATTAAAAAAGAAAAACCTGCACCACTTAAAAATTCATTCATTTAACAAGTATTTATATAGCACTTAAAATGTGCCATTGGCTGTGCTGGTTCCTGACACACACACAGAGACGTGTTAAAGTATGGTCCTTGGCCTGGAAGTGCTCACAAGACAAATCAGTTCAGTAAAATATCTTGTGATGGTACTGTAACTGAGGTATAACTGTGTTTTGTGAGAACACAGAGGAGAATAATTCTCCCTGGGGAAGTGGGATGGAGGAAACTCACACAGAAGGTAACATTTGAGATGTGGTCTTGTAGAATGAATTGAAGTATTCCAGGAAGAGAAGGTACATTCCTGCTCAGAAACAACATGGGAAGACATGTTGGAAATTCCTTCTGGGAAGTTGAACCATGTGAGGCAGACAGACTTTATGGCCTTAGTAAAGCAATGATGTAACCAAATCAATTTCTTAAAATGGACTTCACAGCTCTGGAGATGCCATGTGACATCATAGCTGCTTTAAAAATTTTTTCCTGAGATGTCGTACACATTAGTCAAGAAAATTTCAGCCAGTTGTATTGGGTGTTTAGAAATGATTTTTACATTTCATCCAGCTTGGCGTTAGATAAACCAGTAATAGATTTCTAGACTTGCGGTTTGTTCACCTCCCGTTTACTGTGGTCCCAAGTCAGAGCACTGGATAGAAACCAGAAAATGACTTTCTTATACAAAATAAGGATGAGTTGGGTGGGCAGGCCCAGTAAAATGTAACCATGAAATCGATTTGGAAAGTCCAGTCAATTACTTGGTAATAATAAGAGCAACCATTTATTGAGTGACTATCATGTCGCTCACAAGTGAGCTTTGCTTATGTACATCTCTAACCTCATATCTTTTTGAGGAAAGTTTTGTCTCTAGGTTAGCCACAAGAAAACTGAATTTTATAGAAGTTAAGTAGCTTGCCCAGAGCACAGTGGTAAGGTGTAAGGATTATAATGCCACATGCCTGGGTTTGAAACTGGCTCTGCCACTCTCCTTGACCTCGGGAAATTTGCCTGACCTCTCTATGCCCAAGTTTCACCATCTTTAAAATGGGGTTACTATATCTAAGCACTTAGAAAAGTGAACATAATTTTTTTTTTTTTTTTGCTATCAGGATTATTTATGCCCAGATTAAAACCTCTCAGTAATCCATCGCTTCCAAGTATTAGTCAGTGTAAAATTCCTAGGTGAAGGCAAGTAGGAAGGGAATTGTGCCACAAAAATGACTACAATGCTTCCAAAATAACAGAGAATGATTTTAAATGAAGTCTTTATTTGCCTTCATGATTTGGGATAACGGAAGTATGACATTATTCTTAGGCTGTGTGGCTGTACTCAAAATTCAGCATGCTTGAAAATCACTTGTGAGACTTATTAAAACTTCAGATTTCTGAGCATATTCCTCCCCTCCCCATCTAAGATACTGGTTCAGGAGGTCTAAGGTGACTACTGAATTTTACTGTCATGTCTTACTTAAAGAGAGGAGGAAAAACATGTTTTTTCTCATTTTGTTTTTTCTTCTGTTAATTACATGAGCCACTAGTTAAAATCCCCTACTATTAACCTGAAGCCCATTTGTATTTCTGCAAATCCAAAGGTTAATTCTCTTGTTCTCTTGGCTCCAACACAATGCGTGGGTTCCCCAGGGTCCAGAATCCTCTATAAAACTCAGAATTATTTTGCCTTTCTCTAGGAATAGGGAAGTGGGACTGACTTCCAAACTTTTAGTCACTAAGAAATAACCACGGTGGTTCAACGTATCAAAAATACAAGTATACTCTAGCAACATGAGAGGGATGGATCACAGTCTTCGATTTGTCTCTTTTTTATAAACAGGATAAGCACAAAATAGGAGAAATAAAATAAGAGGCTCAGAATATTTTTCTTCACCTTACTCTCTCAAAGAAACTTCTGGGGCAAGGAAGTTCTAACATTTTACAGAAATTATAAAGCATCAGAACTCACTTTCAGAGGGCATTCCAGAGCCTAGACAAAGCTGACCTGGGAAGCCTGTCACCGGGTTTCTCCCCAGCCCAGTATACGGTAGACCTTTCCTCTGTGTCTTCCCATGCTGGGTCCTTGTGCACTGCACACTCCCTGGACTCAGTCCCACCCCCACCAGCACCCCAGGAGGAAACCCAGAATCTGCTCTACCCTGGTTGTCAATGTCCACTGGAAACTCTAGGCTGGGAGACAGCTCCTGGGCAGCCTGTTTTTGCTCTTTCCCAATCTGTTCAACTCAGTTTCCTGCTGGCAGGAGTGTTCTCTTCGTGCCAGCTTTAAACCACTGAGTGCCCTGGGCATGGGCCTGGTCTCTGGAGCTGCGCCGAGTGCTTGGCCCAGTGCTTGGCCTTCTGCCCAGGAGTTGTCAAGTGTCTGCACTGGGTATCTGTCCCTTTAGCTGCCTGTCCTCCAATCTTCTCCTTGGAACAGTGGGATAAGAAACATCCATCCTTGTCATTTTTCCAAGGCTACCCAAAAGATTCTTCATGCCCTTGTTAAGGGAATGGGCCCAGTGTGGTTGCAAAGACTGGCTGAATGAGAAGGGAGGGTGCTGGGACTTGTAAAGGCATTTAGGGATTCCTTCAGAACCCTCAAGTGATCACAAAACATTTTAAAGGATCTTTAGGGCCGTGGATTCTTCAGGAACCAGAACCTGAATGCAGTTTCAGCCTACAGGACTCTTCTAGAACCTCTCCAACCTTAAGATCCTTTGGCTAAATATAGACTTTCAGAAGGAAGGGGAAAAAAATCACAGCTAATTATAGTCCCTAAGAGCTTGCACGTGAAGGCCGAACCTGTCAAACTATACCACTAGGATATTATGTAGCCATTCAGCTGCTGCCTTCTGGGTGCTCCGGACAGGCCCTAGAAGGGTACACCACAGGAGGATGGTCTGAAGGGACAGGAAGAGCCAAGTGTGTGGAAGGGAGAACAAACCACCCATCCAGCTGGAGAAAAGAATGACAGGACGGGAGTCAGCGCTGGCGGCTCTTGCTAGGGTAGCCTTCTCACACTAGGTTCCCAAGCACAGAAATTTATGCCATATTTAAATCTCCAAAGTCGAATGGGTTCAGAAAATTGTAGGAAAGTAAACATACTGTTTAACCACTAGGTGGGTGGCCATCACATATGTTACATATCTGAAAATTTAAGTCAGAACAGCTTAAACCTTTCCATATCTAATTCCCAATAGTAGTTCCAAGCTGGGTTAGTATTTTTTTATTAACAAAACCAAGGCTGCTCTTTCCCCCTAAAAAAAAAGGCAGTATATAAATCTATACGTGAAAAAATAATGCTTTGTTTTCAAAATTAAAAGCCAGAGAGCCAGATTTTTTTCTAATTTAGGATTCTTTGTTTGCATATGTAAACAGAAAGAGGTGCCCAGTCTGGTTTTTAGAAAGCAAGTTTAGTGTGCAGAATAGGCAGTGAGAACAATCTCATTTGTACCTTCACATACAGCAAATTTGGAAAGAAAAGCACCAGTGGACCAAAAAACATATCGAATACTAAATGTAATTGCCATGATGCCTTTGACGACAGCCACAATCAAAAGATACTCTAAACTTTAGACCCACAGTTTAGCAAACAGCTTCTTTTTCACATCTACTCATTATATAATAAGCCATGGTCATTTAGAGCACTATTTATCAAATTCTCACATTCACAATGATCTGGAGCTACTTTCCACATTACACTTTTAACAAGTCACTAAAAATTCTTTGGGTCACAAGAGTAAAATTAAACATCCTGTCATGGATAATGGTAAATGAAATTGCAATATGTAGTCCTGGGTATAAAGATTAGCTTCACTCCAAAGCATTTCCAAATCAAATAACTTCAAATGATAAACTTTTCTTTAATATTCTTATGGTCAAAGAAATTCTATAATAACTTTAGGGAGAAAAAAACAACAAAATACACTTCTATGCAGTATAAAAATGTTAAAATTTTTTTATCCATAAAACAACAATTATTATTGGGGGTTTACTAACCTACTTAGGATTTTAGAATATTTACTGTCTAATCTTAGCATACTGCACTTTTTAGTTAAATACATAAAATTCATTATAATATCAACACAGATTTTTTTTTACAGTAGCAGCAGCACTCTTAAACATGTAAAAACATGTTATACGTTATAAAACAGCAATAGATTCCACATGCAGTCAAAGTAATCTCAGATTAAAATTGGCATCAAGTTCTAATAAACACATTCACCTACCAAATAGCACTAGAGACTGGACTGATTATTAAAAACAAAGAAGGGAAACAAGTAGGACACCAGACTATCATGTAGTATAGTGTGTGTGTGTGTAGGTGTGTGTGTGTGTGTGTGTACATAACATATATTTTTTTCTGTATCTATAATCATATATATATATTTTTCTAATAGAAAATCCCAATCAGTCCTATGGGAAGCAGAAACACTTCTCTCTTTCTCAAAACTGCTTTCATTTTGACCCAAATTTGCTGGCTTATTTGAAATGATTTTACCTTTCTCATTACAAATTCATTTGAAGTAAAACTGTAGAATCTTCAAATCTTTAGAGCATCAAAAATTATTTATCTTAAAAAAATAGATTCTGCCATTATTTAATTTTATATTCTATTTCATTCTTTTGTCATTCATTCATTTGGTGTTAAATTTTACAAATTTAGTCTAATGCCAATCAGTGATCTGCCTGGGAAACTTGCCTTAGCAGGCAGATGTCCAGATCAAAAAATAACCCATCTTCATAGAAGAAATATACACAAACATTTACACATCATACAAACTAAGGTTGAAATGGGTGGGGCCACTTGATGGACATCCATTTGTCACTTTCATTGGAAAATTTCATAGGCAGCTTCCAATACCCGCAGACAAATTTAGATGAATGGAAGCGCTGACTAACGATGCCATTATCTATATACCAAATATAAATGAAATCCTGAAAGTCCTGAGTCATTCACATGAGCTACTAAAATAACAAGGGAGGGGAACTCAGAATAATGATAACAAAATGTCTTGAGATGGAAATTAATAAAAAGAAATAGCAGTCAGATAAATAAAAAGATAATATATGCTTGGTTTCAGGAAAGAGATCTAAATCTAGTAAAGGGGCTAGTCTTATGAATTGCAAAAATTGCATTATGTACAATCCTTTTTAGCAATAAAATTATTTTAACCATTAGTAACTCAGAGTTGTTATTTTAGGAAAATGAAGTCAATACATTTGTTTTCCTGAGGCAGGCAGGGGCAGTATTGTGCTATTCATGAACTTCATTAATATTCATTAATTTTTAAAGCAGTTTGGTTAGCTTTGGCCATTATCTGTACAGATATTTTACCTTTAAATAAAAATAATTACAAGAATTTTATTATCTAAAAATGTAATAGCATGAAATTCAAAACCTATGTTTCCAGTAGAGGACAGTCTTTGTAGGAGGGTCTATGTTTTTCAGAAGGGTTTGTTTCAATCGAATTCCTGAGGTAAAAATCTAAAAATTATAGTGACTAAAATAACCTAAATGTAACCAAAAGTAAACTGAAAATACTTTTTTAAAAAATGTTCGAATTAATTTCCACTTAAAAGAATACCACAGTTGACCCAATTAGCTCTGCAAACGTATTTGGTTGTTTGACATTCTTTAGGATTTCACAGCAGACTATTTTCACTCGTCCAGCACCTTAGATCCCCAAAGATCCCAGTGCACATTTAGCGATATTTACCTTATGAAGTAACTAAATCCAGATGAGCATAGAGCTCACATCACTGTAAAAAGAAATTGTTTCCTCATGTTTACAGCTCCCATTCCGGGACTAGAAACTGAAAACTCTGAGAATGATCCTCGTGCAACCAGGAAATTGTGCACAGAAATGCAAAATAGTTTATTTGTAAATAAGCCCAGCCATAGTAACCATATGATACTGTGCTCCGCAGAAGTCCTCCAGCCTTTGTAAATCAGGCTCTCCACACTAGGACAGATTAACAACCAGGGCAAATAATTCATGCACATGGAGTTGGAAATGGAACCCTCCACATGTTCTTCTTGATTCATGTCCACACTGAGGTATAACAATGTTGAGTAGTACTTTCTGGAGAAAATAAATAAATGAAAATTAAAATACCACCCAAAGAAGTCTGAATAATTCAGGGAAATATTTGAGGCATGGCCAAAGGGAAAATTATAGCGAACAGCTAAACTTTCAAGAAAATAAGTCTCTTTGTGTGGATTTATTTATTTATTTACTTACTTACTTATTTTTTAAAGGACTGCCTGCTCTATAACTGTATTTGAATCTATTTGATTTGTGTTTGTCAAAAGTACTGTCTAGTCCCTGAGAAACACCTCAGTGGCTTTCCTTTGGATTTCGTTTTTGGCTTTTTGGTTTTGTGTGTAAAGTAAACTGGCCCCTTAAGACTAGTACAATTTTCCTGTTTAGAGTAGTTTGAAAAATAGGAGAAAGCAGCTTGCTTCTTGTTATCAAAGATACATGACTACTGAAATAATTTTTCTAAAAACATGATTACTAACAGATGACCAACAAGAAAAGTAAATTCAGTACCTGGCTCTGTAATTGGGGTAAACCTGCCTCCCCACCCTCACAATATCATAGTGAGATAATAGGTAGCAGTCTCTTCAGAGATATTTATTCACTTTGACTTATTGTTGAAGAGTAGAGAAGAATTTTGCTGCACCCACAAATGGACAGATTTCCAATTCAAGGTATCATGCTTTGGGTTGGCCACTCTAGGGGTAGTGAACTCTCTCAGCCGTCCATATCTGCCTTGACATTTCATGGGGAATACCGCAAACCTGTCTCTGATTTTCCTAGGTCTGAATGCAGTATGTGGCCTTCCAAACTAGACATAAAGTTAATGTTGGTGTTCTAGATCCTTCGTGAAAACCTGTGGCCCCCCAGTGGTATTACTTCATGAATGCCTAAGGTCACAACTCTGCAAGTCAGGCCTTGTCCTCTCTAGCAGTTTGAGCGGGACTGAACGTGTCTGGATGAAAGTACAGAATATAAAGTGTTAATCAAGAGTCCCCCAACACTGGGGGGCTGGGAGGACAGCAGGAGCATCTAAGCGCGGGGAGCAACTGGAAACCACAAACGCCCAAACTGGGTAGAGCTATTGAACTAAATCCGGAAACCCAGCTTAGGAAAGGGAGTCAGTTAAGTTTAGACCTAATGGTACAATCAAGATATCAGAACAGACCTATTAAAAACAGAAAAGGTGGTAATGACATCCCTGCCCTCAAAAGCAAGGATTTCTTTTATGTTGCAGTTGAAGCTTCGAAATACAGTTTATGACTCTAATGCCCTTTATTCCGAAAGAACCCTGAGGTTTCTGTACAAATGTCCTGCAGGAGTGTAGACAGCCTCCCCCCACTCACCACCCACCCCCCGTCGCCAGCACACGCACGCCTTCGGCTTTGCCTCGCCACTACTTCAGGTAACCTTTGATGAGGGGTCGGGGGACGCAAATCAACAACCTTCGCCCCTGTCGGTGCATCCTGCAAACCCTCCGCAGCCAACAGGCTGTGGGACCAGTTCACTGCACTTCAGCCCCAGGCCCCTCCCCCGCTCCCCTGTGCCCATCACCAACCGCCCGCATGCCCCTACACAGCCCCTTCCCCTCTTCCTGTCCAGGGGGCCATCCCTTATCTCCCCTGAAACTCATGGAGGCTTCATGCCCACCAGCAAATTCCTAACAGCCCTAGGCTTCCAGGAAAGCCGTAAAAAACTAAACTAAAAAAAAAAACCACCATGACATCACGGGCAGGTTTATTTGGGTTTGTTTGTTTGCTTGTTGGCTCGATTAAATACTCGTGGAAGGTGAACGTACCCCACACAGGAGAAGTTTGATGTTGACAAACTTCTGGTGGCAGCGAGACTGTGTCAGCACAACTTCCGGGATAATGAGAGCTGCTTTGCAGGGAGCGCGGCAGCAGCGGCGGGAGGCGGCCGCAGGACGGAACAGCAAATGCTATTCAGCCCGAGCAGTTTCAAGCCGCCCGAGCTGGGGAATTACTGTAGTCGAGCTACGGCTCTTACCACCGGCGCTGGATCTGGGCGCGCGTTAGGGGGGGAAGCTGCAGGCACAGGGCGCCGAGAGGAGAGCTTTCAAGTTACTTTGCTCCATCTCTGCACCCGGCTGAGGCTTGCAGGCTGCGTGGTAACTACAAACATCTTGTTCCTTGCTTCTTTGGGCGGCCGCCTTGGAGCCAACCAACTTTTCTCTCCCCCCAAAACTCCCTCTTTGTTTCAAATAGGACTCTCCAAAATTTATTCTTGGGAAGACTGACAGCCGGGGTCAAGAAACAGCTGTTGAAGTTAATGTTTCTTCCTCCCACTTCGTCTGATGGCTGTGCCCTGCCAAGACAAAGTGAGAGGCACTGCCTGGTGGCTTCTTTAAACAGACATGCATTGAGCCCCCCAAAAGGGGGGCGGATTTTCCTGCTTAACATACAATCTGATCAGAAATGCAACAGCATGTGCCTTTCAACTTGTGCTGATTACTTGCCGAAAAGATGCTGCAGCTTTTAGTTTTGAACACTTTGAGCATTGGGGGAGGGGATGGCGGGAGAACTGGTTGACAGTTTCTACTTTTTGGTAAAAGGGCAAAAATTTTAAACCTTCCTCTAACCCATCACTCACCTTCTAAGAATGGTAGAATGGCCTGGTGGAGGGAGAAAAGAGTTGCATTCCTTCGCCAGGTTTAATTCACATTTCAAAATTCAATCATTATGTAGAACAGGGGCTTGCCTAGAGCTAGGCACATTGTTTTTCATTTGGAGTCTAAGGCCAAACCTTGATGGTGCTGCCAACTCTTGGTGGCTCCCAGTGGCTTTCTCCAGATTAGGCCTGCCTTCTCTTCCTTTCCCCAGTCCAACTCCTTGTTTGCCCAGAGGACATACTCTGGAAGAAACTACCCTGTTCTTTCTGCTGCTTTCTCCAGGATTAAGGCTGGTTTTAACATAGTCCTTCCTCAGCTCTGCTTTTTAGAGCGCCCGGTGGGCTGCTGATGGGCCCCTTGGGGTTGTCCTTCTAAGTCTCCATCTCCTGACTGAGCCCTCCCCAGGTGTCCAGCCTCCATAGTCTGAGGTAGGCTGATGGGAACTCTGTTCTTCCATATCAGAGAGTTTAACCACCCTTCCAACAAACCCATTCTCCATTGCGAATGCTCAGCTCTCTTGGCCTCTCTCAGACACAATCACATGAAGACATAAAAGGCTCTTCTTCCACATTACCAGGTTATCTCGTCACCACATCGCAATGCGGTGCCATCACAAAGTGATATTGCATCAGGCTCAAGGATATTTTAGGAAGCTCTGGAGCTGGGTCCAGCAAGCCTTCCATGCAGGCATCAGGCCTACGCTGCCAAATGAGGGCTGCAGAGCTGCCGGACAGGTGGCAGTGATGCTCTCTCTATTCTCAGCTCCATTACCCACTTACTCCCCCAACCCCCGAACCAGTCAGATTCGCTTGGTGGCTTCCCACGCCTCTCTTTGCCTTGCTTTCAGATGCTACCACCTTTATTTTTCTTCGTGTCTCTGCAAAATATTTTGGTCCACCTTCTGATGTTTTTCTGCCTATCATAGTCACTCGCTGAGGCCTTAATTAGTATTTGTTCTTATTAACTATAAATCAGCTGAGTTACACTTGGAGTTGCAGTGTCTGCCGCACATACAGCCTCCAACTTGGTTGTCTGCAGGCCTGTTGGACTGGGTGAACTTTTCTCATTCTTCAGACTCTGGATCACCCAGCAGGTTGGCACAATGGCAGTGGCCACGAATCAGTGCACCACTCTCAGCAAGCGCCCCCTTCTCTGAGTCCTGCTAATGGAATCCAGCAGCCAATTGACTTAAATTCCTTCCGCTTTATTGTTCTCAGTCCTTAGGCCAATGCTCAGCATCTAGCAGGACTGTGAGGCAGACCTCCACTGATCCTAGAGTTGTAATTCCCCACTGCTGGCTCCTGCAGTTTTATTATGGCCTCTTTTTTTTTTTTCCCCCTAAGATTGACAGACATAAACCTCCAGTGTGGAGGTCAGCAACAGCACCCTTAAAGGCTTCTTTGTGTGGAAATGTAACCTTAGGGCGAAGTCGGCCTGGCTCCAGGAAAGGCACATTACCCTGCTACAGGGAAGTACTGTGCTGGGACAAACCTCAGGATTTCTCCTTCTGGCTGGCTACCTGGGATCCTCCCAGGGACAATGCTTTCTTCCTCTAAGAATTTTTTTGTGGAAGGACTTTGAGAGATTGGGAATACTATAAGAGGAGGCCTGTAGTGGCTGTCCAGGGAACTCTTCATATAATCAGAGCGATCGGTGTCCTTCCTTCAGTGAGTGGATCTCTAAATGCAACCACAGGTCAGGGCGTTGTCCCCGGTGGGGTGGGAGGTGGCACCATTTGCTCTTCTTGTTGCTGATGCTACTACCATGCCCAAAAGGAATGTCTTTGAAATACTTACAGGATCTATTTATGCAGGCGTTGGGTTAGACAAATTACTCTGGAAAGCGGGGTGAAAAGATACAGAATCTTAATTTATCATTCAGGATTAAAGTCAGATTTAAATCAGGTAGAATTATTAAGAGATTTAGAGCCAGTGTCTTTTTCCAAAAGAAGAAAGGACCAAAGAATCCTCTTTGTTGAAATATAATGATGTCAGGAATATAGCTTCTTGTGTTTGGAGTTTCTTTTTTTTCCTCTATTTTTTAGGTGTTCACTTATATTTCCCATCAGTCAAATAGAACAGTAATAGGAAATTTGATTACCAGATACATATGATTAGGCATATGTATCTGTTCCATATAGACAAGTACTAAAAGCAAGAGATGAAGGTATGCACTTGTCACTACAGAGGGCTCCCTGTAGGAACAGGGATTATGCCTGAATTAAGGGGCAGATGAGATATAGCTAGTTAGAGCAGATGAACTTGGAATAAGAACGAGGTAAGAAAGATACAAATCTAGGTATTTAGTCCCTTAGCCCCAGGAACTGGATTTTTTAGTATAGAGAGGTTAACACAATGCTTTTAGCCAATGTTTTTGGAAAATGTATTCTCATGGAGTCAAGAACATGGACAGTGAAGGTAATGAAAACAAAGAAATGTCTTTAGATTATATTTGAAATTATAGAATATAGACAGAAAAAAACAAAAACAAAAAAAACGTGCAATTATTTTCCCCCTTCCCTCTTCCTCCTAAATCTAGGCAGGAGTTTAATTTAGGATTAAAGGGCTCCCTGTTGCTTCTCCTCTAGCTTCTCCTCCAGGTATCCCATCCACACTCCAGTTCTGGTTTTGGGCAGAACTGCAATTGTCTTTAGTAGGGAATTCCATGAACTCCTGTGCTGGTTTTCTAGTGTGGGAAAATGTCAGTTGGGAGGCTAAGACCACCAAACTAGTTTTCATTATGACCCAAGGCACACTTAAACCCAGCCCTTCAGTGGTAGGCAACTGGCCCAGCACACTGTTCTCGCAGTGCTCATTAAGATGTTATTTATATTTTACAGTATGGTTCCAAGCCATAAGTTGGGATTTTATCTTGGCAAATAGGAAAAAAAGTACTCGTGATATCTGAACCTGCAAAGTTTTAACTTCTACTATAGAACTGGTAGTGATTTGCAAAATAAGGTCACAGCAGTGGAGAATGATCTCCCCATTTCTGTTCAGAGGAGTTGGTGGGAAAGTGAAGAACAAATGAAAAACGCATGGTCACAAAATTAAACTTATTAGTCAAATAGATTTTAACCTTTATCTTCCTCTTAAAAGTGAATTTAATATTTGCCAAAAGTACAAAATCAACAACCCCTATGAAAGCACATTTTATACATTGGCCCAGAACCTATGGAAAAGGTGGTGAGTCTTCATAACTACGCTCAATCTCCTTGCCTTGGAACTTTCATTCACGTGACTAGAATTATTCCAGATCAAAACAGTATCATTAATCTCAGTCAGTTATAGGTGAACCAAACTGTCTGGATTCTTACTTCAATAGACCAAATTAAATTAACATTTTAATGATGTGTTTCTGGCGTTGTTCATACTTCATAAAGAGTAACTCACTTTATTTGACTCAAGGCAACAAGGCTAAACAAGTGATTCAAAAAAAATGGATCTTTTCCAGGTCTGGAAATTAAGTTTTCTTGAGTTCTTCTGAGGCAGCTAAGATTCTCAGAATCTACAAGCCCAGCTCTACGATGCTACCATCTTTCCAAGACAACCATTAAAACTTGCAGCTAGAACCAGTCATGCAAATAATTTTTTGCAACAGCCTCATGAAGGCCAAATGAAAATTAGAGGCCGTCTCTCCAATGGCAATAAGCCAAACATCTAAGATCTCTGGAGATGCCTGACATCTTGCCATGTTGTCATCACATTCATATCCTGGATAAGGTATTCTCGTCTGTATTTCACTGACTACCAGTAAGGGGCATGTGCAGAATAATAAATGATTCAACTTTTAGTGCTCCCGTTAGAACCTAACATGTTTAACAACATTCCCGGGTAGAGGGTATGGGGAATGTACATCAAAGATGGCATCAGCTCTTCACCCATCAATAGCCTGATGATATCATGCTAAGGAGCCACCATAATTCTGTGGTTTATAAAATTCTAAGATTATTGTGATTACTATATGGAACGCTCAGCTGACAACAATGAGCCCTTTCTCAGCTGCAGAATGCTGAACAACGAGGTCAACTACAGAGGATTTTTTTAAAGCAAAATTTAGGGGAAAGCAACCACTTCATGGACCCAAGAGAGTTTTTGCTGCCAACTAGCAATCTCAGACCCTAGCAGTTAGTTACACAGTACATTTGATTTCAAAAAGTGCTTGCTCCTCAAAAGATTATAGTAATATAACAGTTTCTTTCTTTTTTTTTCTAACCAACAGGTGAAACTAGAAAGTGTCTTCCCATCTCTGTTCAAAGAAGTCACGTGCCAGTCTGCAAAGAAATGCTTGTCTACACAGGGAATCTTCAAATTTGCACGTATATCAACAGGCCTTCAACATCATGCATCTAATTGTAATCTAAATATAAATATAATCATGCAATTCTCTAAATATAATCATGCAAATTAATAAATGCCATCACCTTTCAATGCTACTCTAGCAGTTGACTTTCTTTCAGGGCCATTTTTCACAAAGAAACAAAGTTATTATCTCTTTGAAGTATTTTTGCAGATTTGATAGAGAACCATAGTTTAGATGTGAATATCAGGTGGATGACTGGGCCCACTTACTAATCAAGTGATTTGTTCTCAGACAATAATATTTGAAATTCTGATGCTTGCTTCAACAAAACTGCAGATTATTATTTTTCATCAACCTTTGAGGTTGTCCATAAGTCATTGCAGTGTTCAATATCAAGTCTTCACATTATTAGAGGTAGAGAGAACAATGAAGGAAAGAATTTTCCTTGTGGGATTTTCATTTTCCACAAGTTATTTTCCTATAGTTCGTGATGTTGAGAATACTTTTTAGAAATTTTTCAAGGAGATGACTCCCAGTCATTTTTCATTAAAAAACATATTTTTGCATTTCATGTACTATCCCAAGAGTGGTTGTAATAAGCTGTTTGTTTTCACTCTGCAACAAGAGAAGTGACCTACTGTCTTGTATTTCATAATAACCACAGTAGTGAACTAAAACCATTTTTCCCTATATTTGGTTTTTCTATAATACAATTTTGTGATCGAATACATATAAACTTTGCCTAAAAGATCAAATTATTTTTTTCTTTTTAAAAATGTACATTTTTAGTTTTTAACTCTTAATGAATGTGTCATAAATCCAAGCTAAATTCTAATGATAGTTAAATCATACTTTCTTTGTATTTCAAAGAGTTCTAAAGATCAAGTTGGTACAATTAAATTGTAAACATGGCGCACTACGTTATCACTGTAAATTATGCTATATAGCACATATAAAGCACTTTTACCCTAGGTATTGAATATGCCATGCATAATCCATAACTGAAGTATCTCAATGGCAAATTTAAAAAAATAAATGATTTTTGTTGCAGCAGAATTCAGAACCCAAAGCACCTCTGATTATCCACAGTTTAGGCAGAATGTAGGCAGAAGAGAACGTGTTACTCTGCCAATGTGCTTCAACTCTGCCCTAAAGGAATGATTTCCAGGAGTAGAAAGAAAGACCAAGTCTACAGAAATCTTGGCAACCTCTTATCCAGGAAGACTACAGAGATTTCATGGATATTTATTGTTCAGCAGAAGGTATTACCTTTCTCCAAATTCCATTTATGCAGCTGGTTTCCTCTTTCCTCTTGGAGTAAACTTCACAGTAAATATATACATTGATTAGTACTCTTGCTGTACACTGCAATGAGGATGGAGTAGGGTCATAAAAATTAAGAATGCAATTTCTAGAATCGCAAGTGCCAAGTTCAAATCCTGGTTCTGTCCTTAGCAGCAGTGTTACCTTGAATCGGTTTCAGTTTCTTGGTTCATAAAATGAGTCAGAAGATGAAAAAAAATACATACCCCACTGCTCGCCATCTCACTTCATTAGTATCCCCATGAAAAAAATCCCCTAAAACTCATAAGATCTGGATGAAGCTCTATCCGGCCTTTGAACCAATCTATGAATTTCCCTGCCAGTGGAAGAAAAAGGGTTATTTTTCTCTGAAGGTTAATATCTCATGCTCAGTGCTGACTCTCATCTAATGCTTGACCCAAAGAATCCTAAGTGGAGACAAAGACTGAAAAATCAACTAGTCAATTTCTCCATCTTCACACAGTTGTAGCAGACCTTGGTCACTAATGACAGGTGTTGTTGCCTACCTCATTCACTGAGGACCGTCATAACTTTTTAAACTGACTTTTTGAGTAAAAGCTTCAGCAGTCTTAAAGATCCTTGTATTCCTCTGAGCACTAAGTGCAGCACAGTACCTTGAAAATAACAGATTCTCAGCAAATATTTGTGGCTTGATTATTTTGAGGAAGAGCTCTGGGGTGTTTATAAAAAGACAGGTTTATATTGACGAATCCTAATACACCCCTTCAAAATGGGCCTATAAAAGCTCTCCTTCTAGGAGTACACTAATGTAGTGACAGCTGTTTTTCTTTTTGCACATTAATGTTTACACACTAATATAGGGACAGCCGTTTTTTCTTTTCTTTCCTCTTTCTTTCCTTTTTTTTTTTTTTTTGCTCTGGCCCTATCTTAGCTATACCAGTTAAAAATATTTTTAATTGACTTTTATCATATTTTAAAGTGTAATAAATGCTCATTAAAAATAAGGCTACCGAGATGGGGTTTCCCCATTCCACACACACCTATTAGAAATGACTGCTAATGGTTTGAAGTATATTCTTCGAGGTTGTTTTATTTATTTATATTTTTGATGCATATACTAACATTATTTCATAAAATACTATTTTATAAAATACTGTTATACTATTTATAGTCTTTTGGAACTCACTTTTTTTATTTAACAATACATTATGAACATTTTTCCACGTAACACACACATCGTTCCTTTTTAGTGCTGCATAGTACAGAAGTTTCTCATTATCTAACTATTTATTAAGATTATCTGAATCCCAGTAGCTGCTAAGTTGTGTAAGGAAGGAGAAATTGGTCATAACAGGAAAATGTCCTCTAATGAACTGGCCACTTACTAAATTAGTCCCCACTCAGATAGCCCTCCCGACTTGACACCAGCAACTTTTACCACTCAACCAGTCAATTTTGCTAATTATAGATGTTATAAACATCTGACAATACAATGTAAATAAATTGCATTTCAGTTGCCATGTAAAATTGCTAATCTTGCAAAAGATGAGGGATTTTATGAAGTCATTGAAAGTGATTTTGTAAAACTGTTCCATAAGCAAATGAGTAACTGGCAGTGTTAGGCCAGTTAACAATTAAAGATGAGAAAAACAACAAGGATGATAAGAGGATAAGTTCTTCAAAAGGAGAATTATTTGAATATCAAAGGATTAAGAGAGGCTCTCAGGAAAATTGATGAAGCCCTCACATCTTTTTTCAAAATGACCTTTGTATGATTCTGCTATGAAAGTCAGTGTGAAATGAAGGGTGTCAAAATTTGCTATCAAATAATGTTGTTAGAAAATTATCCCCCTCACCAAATCAACACTTGATTAATCTTTTGTTTATTCTAAAAATTAGAGCATTGTTGCAATTAGAGTTGTTATATGAATATCTTCAAAGATAAATCATATTTAAAGATAAAAAGAGTCTTTACTTTTATTTTTTCAAAATAAAGTCTCAATCAAACCTTTCTTTATTAGTCTTTATTTTACAATACTAGACTCTATTTATTACTTTTGCAGCTTTCAACAGATATTATGGCAAACAAAAGCAACAGACGCTGGAAATAAAGCTCCTAATAGACTAATCAGATTCCCTAGTTCTCTCTCCATGAGGAGTTTAAAAGCTGGACAGGCCACTTTACAAGAAGTAAAGCCCCAGGGTGTTTGGGTAATTCAGGAGAGGGAAGAGGCCATAAGAAAGGAGACAGGCAGTGGACTTCCTCTGGCACTAATCCGGCACATAGATGTTTGGGCCTAATGTAATTTGAAAAAATAAAAACGATGTAACCTTATTTGTGTCCAACCTGGTAAAGCAAGTTATACCAGTTAAATGTGGGTATATCAGGATTTATTTTTAGCAGTTATCTACTAACTGATATTTGGGTTGTTTCCAATTTTTTGCTACCACAAGCCATGTGGCAATGAAAAATAGTGTACAAATATCTTGGTGCATTCATACAAGCATCTCTGAAAGAAAAATTCCTAGAAGTGAAATTCCCAGGGTTGGAAAAAGGTTTGTTAAAAATATTAACAGGCATTAGCAAATCATCTTACCATTTAATGCCACCTACAACATCTGAGAATGTCTGTTTCTCCACAGCCTTCACAACGAAACTTTTATCATTTTTTTTTGCCAATCTGATTGTAAAAATATGCTATATACATTGTTGTTTTTATTTTCAATAATATAAATTCTTGACCTGCAAGATAAAGTTTGCTCACTGCTTGCTTTATTTTTTTTTTATTTTTTAAAGTAAACCACTATTTATTTTTTTATGGCGACATTGGTTAACGAAATTCAGTAAATTTCAGCTGTACATTTTAACAATAAGGCACATATATATTTACACTGTGTTCACCTCCCATAGTTAGATTTCTTTCTGTCGCCACATATTTGACTGCTTGCTTTAGAGAGAGACTCATTATAGACTCTGGGAAATCTGCATGATAGATGCAGGGGGAGATTATCTCATCCTTGGTAATGGGTAGGAGCTAAAAAATTGAGCTTAACGTGTATTTTTCTGTTTAAAAATCCCTCTTTGAAACTATTGTAGTCATTGCTTACACAAGGTAAAGTATTTATTTTTAGTGGTCAGTAGTGGAAGATAGAGAATTATTTTTGCAAATTCCTGATTTCAGGACTCTGAGATGCTTTACAGATTTCAAAGTATGTGAATAGATAAGGTCAGTAGATCCTGAAACTGGATGCCTTGCATCCTCCAAGCCCATATTCTTTCCAGCTGGATTTTGGTCACAAGAAGTATCAACATTCTAACTAAAACTTTCTTACATATATCGAGGACTTAAAAAAGGAACAAAATATCCATTGAGTATGCATTTGTCACAACCCACCAAATGGTAGATTAAGATGTGTACATTTCACTGCGTATAAATTTTACATGAAAAAGAAACCAGAGAGTGCTCAAAAAACTAAACATAGAATTACCACATGATCCAGCAATTCCACTTCTGGGACTATACCCAAAAGAACTGAAAGCAGAGACTTAAACAGATTCTTGTACACGCATGTTCATAGCATCATTATCCACAACAGGCAAAAGGTGGAAGCAACTCAAGTGTCCATCGATGGATGAATGGATAAACAAAATGTGCTATGTATATATAATGGAATATTATTCAGCCTGAAAAAAGAAGGAAATTCTGACACATGCTAAAACATGGATGAACCTTGAAGACATTATGCTAAATGAAAGAAGCCAGTCACAAAAAGACAAATATCGTATGATACCACTTAAATGAGTATGTCAAGTAGTCAGATACATAGATACAGAGAGTAGAATGGTGGTTGCTGTGGGCTGGGGAGAGGAGAAGTTAAGGATTTAGTGTCTAAGGGGTACAAAGTTTCAGTTGAGAAAAATGGAAAGGTCTGGAGATGGATGGTGATGATGGTTTGCACAACAATGTGAATGTACAGAACTGTATACTTAGAAATGATTCAAAATAGCAAATTTTATGTTATGCATATTTTGCCACACTAAAAAAAAATTTTAAAAACCCATAAAAAAATATCAAACTCTAATGATATACATGCTAAAGTGTTTGGGGGTAAAACATACTGATGTCTTCAACTTTTAAAATTTATCAAGAAATAAAGATAAATTGATAGATTGATGGAGGAATGAAGGAGATATGTGATATAGTAAATATAGCAAATGTCAATTTTAGTATCTAGATAATAAATGTATGGGTGTTTACTGTGCCATTCTTCCAACTTTTCTGTATGTTTAAAATTTTTCTTAATAAGATGTTGGAGGGAAATGACTTAGACTAAAAAAATAACTAGCAAATGAAAGACTCTCTTTACCACAAATTCATATTTTGGTTTTCTTAATTATGGAGAATAATTTTGCCATGGAGAGATCTTCAAGCAGAGTTAAGAAAATAGGCCTGATTTTTTATTTGTTTGATTTTAATAATAGTCAGACAGGAACATTTATGAGACAAGCGTTGGACAAGTATTGATTCACAAGTGACTCCATGATATTAAAAATGAACTCAATATCACCAAAGTTGATAAGTATCTCTCTATACAGATCAAAGGCAAGGGTCATAGTTCAGAGTTTTCTTCCTTTGTAGAATTCGAGCATGTGTAGAAGGAAAGAATCCCAGCCAACTTAGTCAAAAGGAAAAGATGACACAAATAGGTTGATGTCACACAACTTTAGAGCATTCGAGAGAAACTAGAGGTCCTTCTGATATATATTATTAGCTCATTGTAGAAGTGTAGTAGATTATAAACAGCAGCTCTTCATTTCCTCATAGAAACATGTGGAGAGCTCCACATTTCTTTCCCTTGGTTTGTTAAAAAGTAAACAGAGAGAGACGGCCTCCATTTCTGGGACCTACATTGCAGGCATGCTTAAGCAGTTTTTATAATTCTAGAAGCATGTGATCATCCTATCCCAAAAATACTATTATTGCACTATAGCAAACATACAAAGTTTCAGAGATGCAAACTCAGTGCCTACAGGGGCAAGAAGGTAACCCTAATGAGTAACTCAGGCCAGTGCAAATGGGAATTATGGCCTCCTGAAGACCCTTATCCTGACTAAAGGAGGAATCCATGACTCCATCTTAGCTGACTGGTCCAAGATAGCAAGATATGTCAGTTTTTCAAGAGCAGTCTGAAATTGTATTTTCCAAGTTTAAATGTGGCCAATAAGTTTAAATGTTTTTCAATAACATTGTGTCGGTCAAACAAAACACTTTTGTTGACATTCTGAGGTCTGTAGGCTCCCTGTCTGTATATGACCTCTAATATATGTGTACGGGATGGGATAGTCCAACTGTCTTTGGTACTACCATCCAGGAGAGTTCAGATCTAGCATTGTTTTAACTCTTTGGGATTATATGCTCATCTCCACTGTCCCTAGTTTCTCCCTTGTAACTGTGGAATATGAACTGTTTAGGTCTTTATCACTTTAAATAAAAAAAAAAAACAAATATTTGGCCACTGTGAAAATTGCAATGTTCATGCGGTAAATGTGTCTTGAAAATCTAATTGTGTCATAAACCTTTTGTATCCCCCCAAAAAGATGAATCAACAAAACTATAAGATCATGGAGCCCTCAATTTATTTAAATGTAATAATCTGAAAATCTCTATTGCTGGAACTAGGGACATATTTTTACATAGGATAACCACCATTTAATGAGTGCTGCTTCCGGATCATTCACTATCTGAGGCCCTTTATAGATTTAGCTTCTTTAATTTTCATATCATTATCCCAACTTTACAGATGAAGAAACAGGCACAGAACAATTGCACGACTTGCCGAGCTGGTAAGTATTAGATCCAGGAATCGAGCGCCTGTGAGAGTCGGGCTTTGAGGCCTATTGTCCTTTAAATTCTTCATCACCACAGTGCCTAGAATTCAGTGTTTTACTTGCTGTTAGGGCCATCAGGACAGACTATAAAATACCACTGTATCCATGAGAACTATATTCTTAATATGCTACTTCCAATAGAACCTAGATCTAGGTACGATTATGTTTCTTTTTTTACTTCCCTCACTTTTATGTGGAAAAATGTGTTTCATTACCTAGGTGATGCAAAGATACATGCTCAGTGTGAAATATCCAACAACACAGTTGTCTACAAAACAAGAAGGAAAATTCCCCTCGGCTTCCTCCCCCACCCTGATCCCACTCTCTCTCTTGGCTCTGATTCTTCCATTAATAGTATGGCATGTTTCTTCTAGACTTTTCCTATCCATTTACATATATCCATGTACATATATAAACATGCACGGAGCAGTATTTCTATGGTAAATACATTCAGAATTCTACCTCAGGAAGTCAGAACACTTTTCCGTTGCAGCCCTGGCAACTTCCGCGGCTCCAAGTCCATGTGGGAAGTCCTTGGTGGTGGCGTGGAGATGAAGATAGCTTTCTTAGCTATCTATTTCTACATAACAAACTACCCCACAATTTATCAGCATAAAACAATGGACATTTATTATCTCACCCAGTTTTTTGAGGGTCAGGAATCTGGGTGCAACTTAACAGGATGTCTCCACAGTCTCTCATGAGGTGGCATTCAAGATGTCAGCTGGAGCTGTCGTCATTTTGAGGATTGACTGGGTCTGCAAGATTCACTCCCGATTTGGCTCACTCAATGGTTATTTGCTGGAAGGCCTCAGTTCTTTGTTGTTTGTTGGCAGGACTTCACAGTTCCTTGCTCTCTCTATAGGGCTGCTTGAGATGTTATTCTGACATAGCAGCTAGATTCCCCCAGAGCAAGCAAGCCACAATTCAGAAGACAGAACAAAGAGAAGGCTGCAATGTGTTTAATTGCCTGGTCTGGGAAGTCTGAGACCACCACTCCCATCAAATTCCATTCATCAGAAGAGAGTTATTATACCTAGCCACACTCAAGGGGAGGAGACTTAGGCTCCACCTTTTGAAGAGAGGAGTGACAAAGAATTTGTGGACATATTCTAAAGCCACTGCAAGGGCTATTTTGTGTGGGAAGCAAAAAAGGAGCATGGCAGGTTCTAAGATCTGGGCAGAATAGTCTGAGTAACAGGGAAGACAGGAGAGGTATAGAAATACTGAGGTAAAGAGATCATGAGAGGTTGAACGGCACCTGGGGAAATTTAAAAAGCCCTCCTGCCCTGAGCCCCACTACAGATCAATTAAATCGGTATTTCTGGAATTCAGGCCCCAGTATCAATATTGTATACTAGCTCCCCAAGTAATTTTAATGTGCAGCCTGAGTTGCGAACCATGTAAGAGCAGAGGTGCTGGAGTCTGACTGTGTCTGGGCTCAAGTCTCAACTATTCCAATTAAATAGCTGTGTGATCGTAGGCAAGTTAATTAGCATTTCTGTGCCTCATCTGTAAAATGGGGATATTAATAGTACCTCCTCATGGGGTTATTGTGAGAATCACTTGGGTTAATAACCTATGTAAATTGCTTTGAACAGTTCCTTGAACACTAAGTGCTGTATAGATGTTACTATTGTGATAGCAGTATTCAGTGGACTTTTCCTCCTTCCTGCTCCCCTTTTCCAAGTGCTTATGACCAGAGAGAGGTGTAGCTTCCTGTGCCCCACCTCCCTTCTCTTCCCTTGAAGGGAAAGGACATGGACCCTTCAGCTTCCTGCTGTCTCTGCAAGTACTTCCTGGCCCTCAGGCAGGCTCTAGGTGAACTGAGAAGCTGAGCTACTACCACTGAAATGGTGCGTGTAGTTGCAGAAGGATCTCCTGCATCTTGGAAGATGGGAAGAGAAAGTAATATCCAAGGGGTAGTGAAAGGAGGGAAAAAATTCCCTCTCAGATTCATAGACAATTGAGATATAGCTTATTATATGTTACAGGAGTAAGATCAGCACATACACCTTGTGATTCCTTCAAGAAGTCTTTCCTGATCTCAATCTTTTTGAACTCCTACAATATCGATATGGTCCCTAAATTACCTGCCACCTTTTACATTTATTCATTTATTCATTTGCCTTCTGTGTTTTCTCACCTTCAGACAGTAATTTCTTTTAGAACTATACCTTCTAGAAGTATCAGTGAAAGATGAAGAAGGAAAAAGGGATTTCTTATTTGGATTATAGATTCCTCTTTAATCTTCAAAAACATGTATGTGTAGTGGGAAATGTACTCTGCTTCGTCAACTTCCTCTCCTTCCCCTCCCCTCCCCCCGCCTCCCTCCCCCACCCCACTATATCTCTAAAACACAGCTTTCCCTAACCACCATTTCCATGGGAAAATAGCCTGGGTGTTCTTTCTCCTGCTTTTATATAGCAGAGGTTAATAAATTGCCACTATTACAAGGTATTCCAGCTGATATTGATGAGGCAGGTACAGAAATAAGCTAATGGGTTAGTTCCTATAAAGAAATGTATTTTTCAAGCATAAAAGCATCACTCTGTAGGAAAGCAGATTTTATATTTTCACCGCTTTTAGGATAGATGGAAGGGGGGAAAAGAATAAAGAATAAAATAATTAAGCTATAAAATAATTGTTGACAAAATTCCTACACAAATTTTCCCTGTTCTCCAACATTAAAATAATAATGATTTGAATAGATTATATCTTCGTTCTCTGTTTTTTTTTAACCCCTCTGTTCTACAAGTTTGTGATTCGGATCCTAAAAGTTAAAGATCTTTCTAGTAAAATGTATTAAGGAAAAACATATTTAAAGCCCCTGCTGTTGATTAAGTGTGCTTTTACTGTAAATGTGGATGACAAAAGAGGACATTGTATTAAGAGTTAAAACTGTGACAATAAGATGCCTCATAGCACTTGTGCTTAGTTTTAAAATATAGAAATGAACATCCTGTCTAAAAATTCTGGGTAGGTGCGGCCTGATCTCATGTATATCATTGGTGTCAAGACATAAAGCTATCTTGTTAGTAAGCATATAGATGCTTAAAGACAGGTCACTTCAGGTTTTGATTTCTCCTAGCTGAGTTCCTTCATTTCGGCCAATGCAGGGAATCCTGGATTTTAAGCCTTATAAGCTAGAAATAAAATTAGCCCTAAACCTAATAATTATTCTAAAAAAAATATGGGCTTGATGGTTGTGGTTATAATAACTGTTACTTACATAAATAGCTGACTTTATTGGTCTGGTTAAATGATTCCCATGTGTCCTTCTGAAACTTTCTGCAGTCATTCTTCATTGACTGCCCTCTCAGCCATTAGAGAAGAAAAAAAATGATGAACTCAAGCCTCCTTTATCAATGAGCTCAGCCAGTAAGCCAACACAGAGTTCAGTGGGCACCACTGACCTTCCCAGGAAAGCTACCAGCTTGAAAACTGAAGAAACATGGCATAGAGACACAGCAGTAAAATTCGAGATACTAAAATAAACTCAGTGAGCCTGCCTTGGTCTCTGAACACTGAATACATTTTAAGTGCTAGTTTGACAAGAAAGCATGGCAGCTTTTTAAGAATTTCATTTTTAAAACTCTGGTATAATTTTGTTTTTCTAATAGCATCATCCTGTGTCTGTGTTTGTTCCCAGTGAGGTCATTATTAAGTGAATTGAATTATTGTTTTGTTCAAATGACCTGTGCATTCAACAATGTGTGCGGAGCTCCAGCAAGAAATGTTTTATGTATTATTGGGAGATGGCCATCTGTGGCACAAACCGGGCCTCCCAACATGTAGAAATGTTGGGAGATAGTTTATGTTCAGTTTTATCTATGATCAGAATTCCATTTATAAGCTTTCTTCATCCACTTGTCAACACTGTTCACTATAGCAACACTGAAAATGGCCAGAAATGAGCAGATTTATCAGAGCAATGTGAGGTCAGACTGTATGTTTCAATTACTATATATTGGATTTTTATCATACATTTAAAATTTGGTCCATAAAAATGGTAACTACGTAATAAAAATGAAAGTAGTTTTCTTTGATCAACTTCAAGTTATTACAAGTTACAAAGTGAACACGCTTGATTTCATGATTTTTATTAGATAATGGGTCTCACATTATATATGTATATTTTAAATATAACATTGGTTGTCCACGCCAAGAAACATGGATTAATTTTTTCACGTCTGAAGAATACTGTTCTTCCCTTTCCTGCATATATAATGGAACACATGGTGATATGTAAAATTAAATTTTAAAATTGTGGATTATATTTAAACCACACCCTCCCAGCCTTTTCATATCTTTTTCAAGTAAACTATTGATAGTGCCAGGGGCACGTTGGACCGAATGAATGATTTCACAAAGGTAAATATACCCAGATATTCTGTATTACAGAATGAAATGATTTTTGGTATCTTTTCCTGTTTGCTGTTGTTGTTGTACTAATACCTCAATTATAATAGGAATCTCTTTTATAATGAAGTATAAAGTCATAAGTGGAAAAAGACTTTTATAAGTGATTTTCTTTCCTCCTTTCTTCCTTTCTCCCTCCCTTCCTGCCATCCAGCCATATTTTCCTTCCTTCCTTCCTTCCTTCCTTCCTTCCTTCCTTCCTTCCTTCCTTCCTTCTTCAGCTTTCCTTCCTTATCCTCCCTTCCTTCCTTCCTTTTCCTTCCTTCCTTCCTTCCTTCCTTCCTTCCTTCCTTCCTTCCTTCCTTCCTTCCTTCCTTTTTTAAACAAAAACTGTCTCAACTGTATAAAGTAGTGTTCATTTTGGACATATAGGTGTACAATTTAACTATATTTGGATTTTAATTTCATTTGTAAATGAGAGATGTTACTGGGAAAATGACTGGTATAAGCAAACAGGTAAAGAGAGAAGCTTTGTTCATAAATGTATCCCTGGAGTCGCATTACATTCACTCACCTTGAAAGTATCATAATGAAAATGATGATGATAATGACGATGATGATGATATAGGGATGTTAACCAGCATTCAATGAGCACTTTATCTGTGCCTGGAGCTAGACTGTTTCACAGGCATTGTCTTATTTGCTCTTCGCAACAACCCTATGAAAGCGTATAATATCATCTTTCATAAGGAAAGAGAGGCTTCAGAAGCTAAGAAATATGGCCCAGGTCACTTACTAGGACCACCCCTCTCAGGTCTGTGTGACCCTCTCAGTCTTTTGGTGAGATGGTGGAGAGGGGAGAAGATGTGGGGCTATCCCCAATTTCCTCCAGTCAGGTAGTAGAAGTTAAGCCAAGTACATAGCCAGTGGCTTTGCTCTGGCTGTGAGAGGCCTCAAGTTCTGAGCTGAAAAGCACTAGCCCTGGTCTTGCTGCTTTTGCTTGGACCTGAAGCACTTGGCTCTGGCCCACATCACTTAGGCAAGTCCTTGCCCTATACCTCCTCCATATCCACCTCTCTGATGCTCTTTCAATTTTCTGGTGCAAATGTTTTTATTTGATGTTTGTTTGATGTTTCAGATGATGACTTTTCACTCCTGGTATTCTGGAACACATCTCTTACAATGATACAATGGAGTGTCCGCTTCATCCTAAACTCCCCAGCTTTAGTTACTGTTGTTCAGGGGGCACCCTGACAGGACTGAAGATTGTGCCTCATCCAAAGAGTGGCCACAAGTGGCTGGGAACAAAGGGTTCTGCACAGTAGGAACAGCAGTGTAATTAGCTGACCTCCTGGGATTTGGACTAGAAAGTCAGGAGAGTATTGATCAGATAAGAGAATGGAACAGACACTGAGGAGCAGAGATGACATGGAGGAGAGGGCAGGAGAGAGAGAGAGAGAGAGACCAAGAGAGTAGCTGGCCCTAAACCTGTCTCAGCTTTTTGGTGGCTTTCGGTATCCGCATGTGTTCTTGCACTTTTCTTTAGGGATACCTGAGTGACGCTCTGTTCCTTGGAGCTACAAGAGTCTGACAGTACATCCAAGCTCCCGTCACCAACACCTTTCCATGGCTTCTTTCTTCTACTTGTCCTTGATGGATTGATTACAAGAGTGATACTACTAGTCAAGATGCTTTCCTTTGCAAGTGACAGAAACACAACTAAAACCACTTTAGCAAAAACAAAACAACAACATGAACAACAACAACAACAACAAAAACAACACAGAGGTGGGGTGAAGAGATGAGAGAGGAGTGGGAGTTAGAATTATACTGATAGAGAACGCAAAATGGAAGAAATCGTTGCAAAACCCAAAGAGCTCCAAGCCCTTCGTGACTAAAAGCAGAGACTTATTGATGACACGGTTCTCTTCTGTACCTTCTCTTCAGCTTTTGTCTTTTGCACATTTTACATGGTGGAAGATATGGCTGACAGCAGCTCTTGAACCCATTCTTACAGCACTGTGACCAGAAATAAGTGAGAACGTTCTCTACCAGGAAAACGTACAAATTTCTCAGGGAAGAACTCTGGTTGGCTAGGCTTTGGTCATGTGCCATAGAAATATCTGCCAAGGAAATAAGGTCACGCAACCACTCCTGTGGCCCAGGAGCATAATGATCTGATTCTACACCCATCAAAAATGTGTGGTTGGAGTGGAGAAAGAACAGTTCCCCGAGGGAACAGGAACGCTGTTTCATGCAGACAAAACAAACTGCATCTATGACAAGAAATGTAGCTATACAACTTTACTGTGCCACTTACAAAGAGGTAGAAGAGTAAATGAAATTTCTTTGTCTAGTTTCCCAAGGTCCTCATACAGATGTATTCCACACTCCCTGCTCCCATCTTGGATTGCTGGCTAATCTCAGAGCACTAGAATCATTTTCCTGTAGACATTCACTCACTGCCACCTGTTAGTCATCCTTACCACGGGGCCCAGCAACTCAGAGGAGAATAGTGGAGGCTCTCTTTTCTTTACACTGTGGGTTCTCAATGTGTGATCCCTGGACCAGCAGCATCAATATCACCTGAGAATTTGTTTAAAATGCACATTTTTAGGCTTCATCTCAGATGTGCTGAATCAGAAACTCTGGGGATGGGGCTCAGGAACCTGTGTTTTAACAAATCCATCAGGTGACTCTGAAGTAGGATAAAGTTTAGGAATTTCTGCTTTAAGCCATCCTTTCAACAACAGCCCCTTGTTTACATAGCTTCCCCAAAACATTCCTGAGTGAAGACTATTGGGTCCAAGGTATTATCATCAGATGTCTTTCAGCAAGCCTCTGTGTCCACTATGTGGTGCCACTATGCACTATGCCACCCTTCCACTTGGGCCATCCAAACAGAGCCCAGAGAGAGTATGAAGGAAAAGGGGAGAGCCGATGAAACCATTCTATAGGTTTCTCTCTTATGGCTCATTCAAGACAAGGCACTCCTGCAATGAGAATGTGCACTTTCCTGTGCAGACACAAACACATACGTATAAAGTATACTTGGGGGCAATTCTTCATGTGGGATGCATAGGCACATTGCAGCCCCAAAGCCTTTAGGGGTGGTTTTTGGAGGAACATTGTCTCTCCATGCACCCAATTGGACTTGCTTAAGAGACTTCATGGGCTTAAAGAAGAAAACTGAGCCCGAAGCATTTTTCTGTCCTGTTTTCCTTTTTATATTGTTAGAAATCTGAGATCATGTTTTCTCATTGTGAACACCATTATGATATATTGTAAGCATTGTTCACACAGTAGGTGTGGAAGAGATAAAATCTGGTGGCCCCCACTGCTTTTGCTTCAAATCTTTAGTACTGGTTTTTGGCCCATTCGTTCAGAAATAGATTTTTCTTTGCCTATCTGAAAGTTCTAAGCATTAAAATATCCCACTTACTACTCAACAAAAAAAGTGCTCTTAAGATTTCAAAAAGCTTTATATTTAGAGTGTGAAGTCATCAATACTCACAATACAGACCCATATTTTGCGCGAGTAAAATTATTCAAAAACCAAAAATCATAAATCTTAAAAAGCAAATGAGTTTTAATTTTTGTCCCTAGAATTCTCTGGGTGCAAAGACCCTTGTATAATCATCTAATCTGCAACTTCGCCTTTAAGCCAAAACTTCTTATGCCAGGGAGGAGTTCTCATCCCAGAGTAAAAGGATTTGCAAGCAAGGATCCATAATAGCAGTGCCATCTTAGCCTTATTGGTGGGATTGCAAAGTGATAATTTAATTTAATTACATGATAATTTAATATCCCCTGTGTTTTCCTGTGAGTACTTTGAGAACAGTGTCTGGAGTGGCAGCTAGGTCTTTGACAGCATAGTTATAGTAGTGGAAGGGAAGGTTGTACTCATAATTACTGGCTAGGTTTTTTTGTTGTTGTTGTTTTGTGTTTTGTTTTGTTTTGTTTTGTTTTTTAATTTCAATCTCTGAAAAGATTTAGCTGAGCCTAAAAAAATTTTTTTACATAAAATAATAACATTCTTTTTCAAGGTCATTCATTTGCATTCTTATAAACATTCTTTTTCAAGGTCATTCATTTGCATTCTTATAAACAGAGTTGGACTTCCAGAGGATAGTTGAGTATTTATTTGCCCAACGAACGGTTCAAGATTTCTTCTCTAAAATAGGAAGAAGAGACAACCACTTCTCCATTCCTTAGTTATATTACCAGTCCCCAACCCGGGCCCTAGAAACTGCCTAGAAATCTGTTGTTTTGGCTTCTTCAATAGTTCAGGGAGTAAAAAGACAGATAGGACTCATGCCAGATTTCACTTTGTAGTGAATTATTTAAAATTGTTTAAAAGGATAAATATGCTGGAAATTAAATGTGACAGACTGTTAAAAATTGCCCAAGGCAATTTTTAGAAATCTTCAGATTTCTATCTACTACCTTGGGTAAGGAAAAATGGTAATGCTGATAACAAAGAGAGGAAAGTCAGAAGGAAAATTTAACTTGTTAAGAAGAGGCTGAATTTAGTTCCTATGTAGTGTATTTGTGGCGTTACCGAGGGTAGTGGGCTCTGTGGTGTGCCACTCACACTTATTCTCCCAGATATTAGGGTGGTACCTACAATGGCTCATAGCTGAGTCCCTCTTCAGGAACTTCCCTTAGCCAAAGGAGCTGTCTTGTCCCAAATTATATTTCTTTCATAGGGTAGCTCACATCCAATGACTAGTTGATGAGGGGTAACCAGCCCTAGCTCCCTTGCCTCAATTTGAGGAACTTTCTGTTGGGCCATCCACATTCAGCCTCCCAGTTGGATTGGCTGAGGTCTTGCTGTAACTGCACCACAGTTCAACTTCTCTTTCTGCCCAATCCTGCTGTCCACACCCACCTAGAAGTGTTGTTTTCCAAAGCACACTCTGATAAAATTCTTGTATACACATGTTCATCTCTGTCTTTTTCCTGAGGAAATAAGACCTAAGATCCCAGGAACTAAACAGAGATATTAATATGGCGGCGGTGGGAGGTTTGGGAGAGGTAAAAGGAATTACTTCTTCACTGTAAGACTATCTTAATAAAGTAAATTTCTTTTAGGTTGCAAGCTTTCAATTTGTAGCACCCCTTAAGGCTGATTTGATATATTAATATAAATAACATCAGTATAAATCAATTAGTCAAGTATTTACTAACCACCCATAAGATAACTAGTTTCTGACTGACAACTTCCATTAACAGTGCAATTGGTTTATAACATAATCCGTTGGTACTAGTCAGATGATTTTCAGATTTGACAATAACAAGCTCATTTAAGAACACTGCATAGACAATAAGATCACGTGATTTCAAGAGCTCAAATGAGTTACTGAAACCTGTCCAATAGTTTCCCATAAGCAACTAGAGTCATATACAATTAACTCCTCATGAAATCTATTTAAAAAATGTACTTTTTTTGTTTTTTAATCACCTAATGGGACAAAGTCTCAGGTCAAATTCCTCTGTGTAATGATTATATTCAGTGAGATCAAGACAAGTAGCTCGATTTTACAGGTAATACTGTGAGTACCATACTGAGGTCATTGAGAGGCAAAAGGCTGAATGTAGTATCTTTCATCTCCATGCCTCTTCCTCACTAACACTTGTACCAAGGCAACAAGAGCTGTCCTAATGTTCTACTGTTACCTCCAATAGTAAGAGCCCAAAGTGGCTGGCCCAGCTAGACTAGCGGAGACCACAGTGTTGATGCCCCAAAGCATACGACCTCCAGAAATGGCTTCCCTGAATCGCTTCATTTTTGCAAGCCCAGCTGCTCGGGTTCTGCCAGCTTCCCACTGATGTCCTGCAGGCTTGGGTTTGGGAACCCAGAAAAATAGCTAATCACCCCAATTTTTAAAGATGATGAAGAAGCACATATTTTTTAGACCTCTTCATTATTTCAATTCTGGGACCTCCAAAATTTGTGGTGTTTCCTGTGTAATGCAGTATCTCTCAACCATGACAGACTACGTGGCCTAGAATGTTGCAGAGAAATACACTGCAGAGAAGATGAATTTTAGCAGTTTTTTCTCTCTGTCTGTAATTTGATATTAAAACAGTGATTTAACATTTTAATGTTGCATAGTTGACAATGTACGTTTGTGCAATGAAAAGATAATTGCTATAACATTTTAAAATATTTCATTACAGCATTTTTAATAATAAAAACAGTTAAAATGTATTTGCATTTTAGACTCAGTCTAAACTTTAATAATTATTCTTATTCAAATGACAGGATGTGGAACACTTGAATGCTGTATATATACCCATGAATGATTTAGAGGAACTATGAAATTTTATTAAATTTGAAGAATACAGTTTAGTGTAGGGAGGGGGGAAACCTTAATGACTTCACAGGAGAAATATTTATTGGAATATCATGTTACCTTTGTTTGTAGCGTAATGGTCTCAGAGGGACCAAGGGAGATTGTTTTGATGGTAAATTTATTACATAGTTTTTAGGGGCCTGGGCCTGAGGGATCTTGTTGAAAAGGGTTTTGTGATCCAGAAGCTATAAGGATCTTTGGCCTCTCCCAGAGAGAGTCTCCGCAGAGTGAATCGATGTCCTCGGAGAACCAAAACAGATGCTGCCCAAGGGAGGAGCGAATGTTTCAAGCTGGTGTCAGCTCACTAAGGAAGGGAGGAGACAGCACATATTTTACTTCTGTCAAAATGCAGTATTTCCTTTTGGATGACGAGTCCAAAGCATTTGTTTGTTTGTTTGTTTGTTTCTTCTCATAAAAACTCAGATTCAAATATTGAACTACTTGAGCTGGAATTCTGGCTCTATCCACTGGCCATTTGACCTTAGCAAGTTACTAGACAGCACCCAAGCCTGTTTCCTCATCTGCAAAATGAGAACAATAGTAGGACTTCCCTTACAGAGTTGCTATGAGGACTAAATGAGGTAGGTAATCAATATGTGACACTCAGGTACATATGCAGTGCCTTGGCCTGTGATTCAACTCTCCAACAATGATAGTTGTTATTATTATTATTGTTGTTATTGTTATTATTGTTATTATTATAATAAATAACTCTTTTCTAAAGCCTTATTTTGTCTGTACATGTATGGAGGGATCCATGAAGATGTGACTTATGAAATAGAGTCTGTATTATGTACTTAAATGCCTCAAACTCTATTTTCACTTTGAGAATGTGCAGGCCCATGAAGAAGGCCAGCATGAGGCCAGAGGCAGGTGACCTCTCTCATAGTTTTTGTACACCTTGGAGGTTTAGAAGAGCCAGTCTCTGGCAGAGTCCTCAGGATAGCAGAGGGCCTTCCAGACTCTTCTCTCTTACTACTCATATCTTTAGCATGGGCCTCAGGGAGCCTAAAGATTCTGGACAGGCCATAGGGCGCAATGATCATGTGTCAGTTTGTCAAAAAAGAAAATGCCACTTTCCCAACTACAATTGCAAGAGTTTGCCTGTCTCCTTTCTTCTGCAGCTCTCTGCCAACCTGTGACATCTGTCTGGAACCTCTCCCCAAACCTGTGACCAGCCTTATCCTCATTCAGAGGGAACTTAAAAATAAGAATAACTGTGGTGATTCCACATAAGGACTATTCTGTAGCTTCTTCTGCTTTGATTATTTGTGTCAGTTCTGATAATAACTAACATTTTTAACACCTATTCTGTGCTACCTCTGTTCTAAGCACTTTACATATATCAATTCATTTCTTTCTCACAAAAATCCTATGAGGAAGGCACTGTTATTAAGTCTCAGTTTGTAGATGAGGAAACTGAGACACAGAGAGGCTAAGTAAATTGACCAAAGTCATACAGGTAATGAGTGACAGAACAACGATTTGAACCCAGGCAGGCTGGCTGTACAGGCTTAACTCTTTTCCCCCTTCTCCTCACCCCCACCCCCCACCATGAAAACAAGCTTCTCCTTTATTCCTCTGTCTCAGCCCCTAGCTTATTCTCCCATTCTAAAGATCAAGTCTCCAACTTGTTCTATCTACCTGAGTGCTGTGGTGATGAAGTGCCTGGAGCCTTATGTCCTCACTACAGATTCCAAGGGGCTGGCCCCTTTACCCTCAGCCCTAGGCCAGTCACGCTGATTCTTCCACCCAATTACAGGCCTCTCTGCCCTGGGTCTCTGCTTGGGAAGCTGCCTAATGCCTGTTTCCAAACATTACAGATGCTACCTTTCTGACAAGTTTCCCTCCATCACCCACAGGGACTTTGGTCTCCAAGTCTCTTGCTCACCTACATTGGATGTCCCACCCTAGGACTCCAGCAACTCCAGACATAGCTCTGACTACAATGGTCCAAGCTCCACTTCTGGTGGCGGCATACTGAGGCTTCTCTCTTCAAGGAGTGTCTTGGCTGTGGAAGAGTGTGGCCACATCATTTTCACACCGACTAACTCATCCCCCTTTTTCCACAGCTGAGTCTAAAGAGGGCAATTACAGGGAGCCAGCATTTTAGCTTTCTTAAGATACACTGAAGGAGCAGAGAGTCACCCAGAAGCTCCTCTGGACTAGGACGTGTTAGGGTTACTGGTCTGTTCAGCATGTGTAGACTGGCTTCTAACCATGTAAATAAGAAGGACAAAGGTGACTAAGCTCCTCAGAGACCAGTTAAAAATATTCAAGGTGTCCTTAAGACTCTGACATATACCTGAGTAAGAAAGGGGAACTTAGGTTTACTGTATGAAAATACTCGTCAATTGAATGCCTAAGATATCAAAATGTCAAGTATCCCATGATGCTTTGCTAGGCCAATTGAAACTGAGTAATAAAATATACCTAAAACAGCAGGAGAATAAGAGCACATATTTGATGAACAGGTAAAAAAGAAAAAAAATTTCCCCTGTCTAAAAGGCAGAATGTTAAACATTTTGAGAGGCAACAGATTCCCAACCTAAAAGGTGATAGGGCCACCACCTAAGACAATTAGCTTTCGGTCCAGAGCAGAACCACACATGTCTCAGGGTCAAGGACATCTCTGTACTGTTTGGGCTGCTGTCTACCCCACCTCCTTGGTGCTATTCTATTTTCAGAGTCCAGTTCTCTAGCTTTTTCAATGATGTGGTGATATACCAAATAGCCTTTCAAAATATTTATTTTCTATAGGAATGAGCCAGTCACTATCTATTGTACGCACCCAAGAACTTCTGACAATACAATGGTACACCAACTTGCAGCATTTTATAGGCAAAAGCAAAATATCTCCCCAAAGCAAATGGTTCTAACAAATTCAACTTAAAAAGACGCATATTTCAATAGAAAACAGGGCGAAAGACATGAACAATTTGTCAAAGACGAAATACAAATGTCCAATAAACACAGGAAAAGACATTGTCCTCACATTTCCAAGATGCAAATTTTTCAAGTACTACTTTTTTCACATAAAAGTTCTTAAGTTATTAATTCTCTCATGAAAAATCTGCTCAATCTGCACAGACAAAGTCACTGAAGATTCTTTATTCCTTCTGTCGTCCAAGCTCCACTTCACTTTTGCCAGCACCAATGTGGGCCTTTGCAGTTCCCCTAACTTTCTTCATGCTGTTCTTGTGTTCCTTTTACTGTTTTCTTAAGGTCTTTTTCTTCTCATACAGGCCATGTCTTGCAAGTCTATGTTTGAGTTCATTTTTCTTTGCATAATCCAAGGAATTGTAAATCATCCAAAGCCAGTTGTCTCGCCCTCACCAAGAGGGCTCTTGGTGATTTGGATTTGGATTCAGATGTATTTGGTGTGGTCTTGTACACTTTGGCTAGTTTTTCCTGAATTTCTGTCCTAGGTACTCTTGCCTACCCAGGGTGAAGGACGTCGATGACCATTTGTTTCCATTGAAGGAGTCTGTTGGTCATGAACTTTTTGGTCTAGATAGTTACTGTGTAGTTCATAACGGCGGCTGACCCTCAAGCAGCCAGGGAGGAAAAGTTTTTCAAATATTATTGAGAAATCATTCTTCCCATATCATATTGACAAAGATTAAGAGTGCTAATACTCAGTGTGGTAGGCTTGCACAGAGCAAGTCATTGGGGGTGTAAAATGACATAACCTTTCTGGGAGGAATTTGATATTGTGCATCAAAATTTAAAGTGTTCCTTGTGGCCCAGCAATTTTACTTGTAGGAATTTATCTTGAAGAAAGGCCATGACCCATGAAGCTCAGTTCCCAAATGGTATCCTAGAATATATAGTTCATGTAGTTCAAAGTAAATTCACAGTTCAAAGTAATTTCAAAATAACTCATGCCTGTATCTTGTTTGTGTCAGACACAATGGAAAGGATGGACTTAACAAAATTATATATTGGATCCCTTTTCATCCTCTCCCCTAATTCACCGCCCCTGTATTTTGAAGCTGATCTCCTTAAAGACTCTGCCCTAAGTATTCCTCTCGCCCTAGCCCTAGACAACTCTCCTCTCTCCCTTGGACCAAGAAGACCAAGAATGTGTCTTCCCTAAGGGCAGAAGACTAGGGGAGACCGAAACTATCTGAGAAGGTAAAGACGGGAACATTCACAAATTAATAATCTTTGTTTTAATCCCATTTAAACATAAGTAGATAAGGGTTCTAAGAGATACATCTCAGCCCCTACCAACGTTTCCCTCACTCTACTCCAGCCACCCTGACTCCTTGCTGTTCTTCAGGCCTTTGCACTTGTTGTTGCACTGGCCACACTGCAATTCAAGATAAATACACAGGGCTTGCTCCCCCCCCACCTCCATCCTATTCAGGTCTTTGCTCAAATGTCAGTAATTTATTATACCTGCTCAGGGAGATCTTCCCTGGTTATCATACTTAAAAATGCAACACGGAGCTTCTTAATACTTCCTAACCTCCTTCCTGGCTTTTTCTCTATGGCATTTACTATCAACTAACATTCTATACAGTTTTACTCATTCATTCACTGCCCACGTTCCTCCTCCCCGACTAGAATATAAACTCCATGAGAGAGGGATTTTTGCCTGTTTTCTTCACCACTTTATTCTCAGTGCCTAGAAGTAAAGCTGACACAGAGTAGATGCTCAAACATATATTTGTTAGTGCAAAAATACCCTTGTTAATGTTTGTAGTAAAAAAAACCAAAATACTCTGAGTGTTTTGTAAATTGTAGATTTGTTAAATATACCACATTCACACAATGGGTTGCTTAGCATACTGTGTGAGGCAGAATAATATTTTATTTTGATAATAAGATATCAAGTCCTAATTTCTAGAGCTTTAAAGGCAACCTTATATGGAAAAAGGATCTTGCAGGTGTGGTTAAGTTAAGAAATTTGAGAAGAAAAGACCATCCTAGGATTACCGGGCGGGCCCTAAATAGTATTATACAAAGTGTCTTTATGGGAGAGACGTTGTGGTGGGGGGAGGGAATTAATATACACACAAAAGAGAAGGTAATGTGAAGATGAAGTAGAAAACGATTTGAAAATTGGAGTGATGGGGCCACAAGCCAAGGAATGCCAGCAGCCACCAGAAACTGCCAATGCCTTGATTTCCACCCAGTGATACTGGTTTCAGACTTCTGGCCTCCAAAACTGTCAGAAAATAAACATCTGCTGCTTTGAGTTACCAAGTTTGTGGTAATTTTTTACAGTGGTGGCAGGAAACACACACTTAACTTTTGTATTATTTTGGATTATTCTCCGAATGAAATTTTCTCTCCCAATGGAGCCATCCCAAGTATCAAAAATCCCTTAGTTCATTTAATTTTTTAATTAAACTTTTTATTTTGAGATAATTGTAGCTTCATATGAGATGGTAAGAAATAATTCAGAGAGATCCTGTGTATCTTTTACCCAAGGTGCCAGGGAACATCTTGCAAAACGATAGTCCACTATTACAATGAAGTCTTGTTACCAGCTCGTGTGGAAAGGTCGTCCTGGTTCCCTACTTTGCCTTCTCTGACCCCTCCTAGCAAGGGTACTGGGGTACCTCTTTACAGCCTGGTGAGGGCAAAAGTCTCAGGTCCTATTTGGCTTTTGTTGCCGTGGGTATGGGTGGGCCAGGTTTTTCTTTGGTGTTTGGCTAGAGTAGAACAGTTATTGTCTAAGAGTTGTGTCTTTCCTGGCTGCACCTTTCCTTGTCCTTTGGCTAGACTAGAGAGAAGGCTTTCGTTAGAGCTTTTTTCATCTGTGCTCATGGGTGTTTTTGGGTTCCTGGTTTCTTCAGTTCCAAGCCTGGAAAAATGAGCAAAAGAAACCCAGGACACTCACTGCCACATGGTTCCTCAAATCCTGATGTCCTTATTCAGTTCCTATTCTTTCCTTTGCCTTTCAGAGTCTCCTTATGTCTGTTTTATATATTCTGTTCAGAGATTTTAATTGTATTTAGTGGGAGGAATAGGGAAAGTATGTCTACTCCATCTTCCCAGAAGTGAACAGATTCTGTTTTATTTGGGATTTTTCACTTATAGGAAAAAAGAAGAAACAGAATATTTGGAAAGCTCTGAAAAGTGGAGAAAGCTACTCCTCTTTAAGTTTTCCAGTTCTACAGCCATGGTGATCCTCTCTTAATACTCAGACATATAGTTTCCTTGTATAATATTACATTTGCACATGTAATAAGCTCAGTTCTATTGTAAAGTCTTTGGCAAAGACCACATCTTAGACTATTTTCCCCCCACAGAGGAGGTATCTAATAATCGTTGAGTGAATTCATAAAAGAAAAAAAAAAATCTACCACAGACCAAGCAATATGGGAGCCTTAGATAGATGTGCAGGGAAAAAAAACTCACCATGTCCTCAAGGGTCTTAAGTCTAGAACAGAATGAAATTACCCCTGGCATTCCTTTTACACTAAATCCACCAACTCGATTTTATATAACAGAAATTAAAAGTTTGCTCACTATGGGATGTGGAATCCAACCCCTAATCATAACATGTGGTATTCAAGACCGTTTCATAAGTCGACTGGTGCTTGGAAGCAATGAAGACCGACAGAGTCTATAGGTTCATTTGCTCACACATTTCTTTTTATATTTTTCTCTGGAAAAGTCTCAGATACTCTGTGATATCTGAGATAAGCAACTCTTGCAAAGTAAGGTTTTTGCAACACAGTGAAACATGTAGGCTAACCTATATCTTAGTCCCATAAAGTACTTCTGACTGGGCCTCAAGAAGATCAGGGCAGATTAAACTATATGCAAGCCATGTACTTATATCTTATTTTGCAGATTGAATTCTTTCAAGCAGTGGCTAACATCTTCAACAGGCATTCAGTAGTGGACAGAGATGGTCACAGGTCTGTGAAAGCACCATTTCTCCTGAAACACAGCAGTGACTACGGCCTTCAAAATTCTTTCTGAATACCAAAAAGCATGGATAAGAACAATTTTCTGTTTCTGAGTTTTTAAGGCTGAAATGTCTGATCTGCCGTAGGCTATAACATGAATGGACAGAGAGACAAAATTATCTTTGCATTTAGAATGCAGATAATCCCAAGACTGAGGCCATATTTTTCTAATTTTGACCCATTCTTGATTTTCTATAAATTGTTTAATCTCTTTATATCTCCTCATTGGGATATCATAAAGATTACCTCCTCACTTGAAAGTTGTAAATGAGACATATATCAGCAGAGATTTATTTGATGTGAGGTACACTCTCAAGAAAAAGTGTCGTCCTTGGGTTTCTAAACTATAAAGTTTAATTTTCAGTCCCCACTGTCTGAACTCTTGGCTGATTAATTCATATAAAATCTTCACAGTTTTCTCCTTTTCGTTCCCAATCCAAATCTCAAGGACAATACACAGAAATTAATTTTTGAGTTAGAATGGGAGAAATTGTGTTAAATTTCTTCAGAGAATTAATGTGGAGTTAAATGTAATTTGTCGAGGGTACAATGTTTTTGCTAGCAGTTGTCCTTGCCATTTTATTTTAATATTTTTATGTCTGCCTTTACAGCAACTATTTTAATTTAGATTTTTTAGTATTTTATAATAATGTTTGGTAGAGGGGGAAAAAATGGCTGGTGCACAGAGACAGTTTGACAGTTGACCATTGCTGAGTGGACTGGATTCTCATTCTTGCTACCTGGAATGTGGAGCTACTATCTGGCTGGTATTAAGGGACACTTTTTGTAATGGCTAATTCATGATCCTAGAAAAATAATGTAGTTAACTGTTCTTTTTAATAGCGAAATGTTTGTTTCCTCAGACACTTAAGAACACATTTAAAGTTGTGATGAATCTGAAATGGTTTAGAACCTTATATCTGACATTGCACCCCCTAACCTTCAAGCCCCACACCCATGCCAGTTCTGATAATGACAGTTTTTAAAAATACATTCAGTTGGTGAATTCTGATGATCTGTTTACCATCTCCATGTACCCCTGGGGCACTCACTATGGGGAGAATAAGTGAAAGGATGAATGTGAAAGTAATTTGTAAACTGTAAGCTTAGTTTAATGCTATACTCTTCATAATCTTTGAAGCCATTGTCATCACCATCATCATTCACCCTTCATCAAGCTATGCCTCAACTATTGCAGACTCATTTTCCTTCTTCTCTTTGCTTCAGTCAGTTCGAAATCCTCTCCAAGCAATCTTTCTCTCCCATTGCTCCAGTCTTATTCTCCTCCTTCAAACCCCTCCTCTCTCTTCTGGATTAAACAATCTCACATCTTTCCAAAAGATTCATTTTCTCCTCTAAGACTTTTTCCTTGACCATCACAACAATCTCGGAAATGCTCAGTGTCAGCGACGACTGATGATAGAAACTAATCTCTCTCTCTGCTATCTGTTGGCTCTGCCTTTCGCACATTCCATTCTTTTCAGTGCAAATGCTTTCTATTTGAATTGAGAGCTAGCAAGGAGGACTGGCCACCGTCATTTAATATGTTATCAGTACCATCATTGCAATTTATGGGTGAGGTACATTACATATTATTAACATGCCATGTTCTTGCGCTAGAAAGATTGCATCGGGGTCCAACTTTCCTAGGCTGCCCACTGGATTTTTTTTCTGAGTTAAAGGGGTACGGTAAAGAGTCATAATCCATGCACTATCTCCTCTTGCCCTTAGGTATATGTTTGAGAAACAGATATTGTAGGGTCCCTTTGTCACATCAGAATAGTGTTTTCCTTTGTCTTCTTTCCATATCCCTTTCTGTACCTCTCAGCTCTTGTTATGCCTGTTACTAAGTACCCCATTTTCAGAAAGTAGCTGGCTCCAACTTTGACACCTGAATGATATTCTAACTGGAGGTGCTTAAATTAAAAGCTATTAATGGAGTCGAAGCTTATTTTCATGTATATTCAGAGTATTCCCCTCAAGTCTTTTTGGCTACCGTTTCTTGCTGTCTGAATTATAACTACTATTTATTGCACAGTTACTATGTATCAGGATCTATGCCAGGTGCTTTACATATGTCTTTACAACAATCTTGCAATTTATACAATCCCTATTTTATGGCAGAGGAAATTTGGCATCTGAGAGGTATAGAAATTTACACTAGGAAGCAAAACTAGCAAAGCCCCAATTCACCTCCAGGCTGCCTTTCCTACCAAACCACTCTAGAGATCTGTCCACCTATCCAAATTTGGGGCTCAATACTACAAAAAAAATTTCCCTCCTCTCTAATTAATTTTTCTATTCTTTAAGTTTTTGTTGTAAGGAAGAAAGCAAGACAATTGCCTAGCTAAATGAATTTATGCTAAAGTATTGATGACTCTTACCCTCAGAAGATTTGTCGAGTCAATTTAATCATTACTTTGTGGAACGTGAGAAAACTCTCTTGGTGGGAAAACTCTCTGTTTTTCCTTACTTAGCTCAAGTCACCAAATACACCCCCACCAACACATGTGCGCACACACACACACACACACACACACACCTGGAGAATAAGAGGTTTACAATTTGACGCTTACTTTGTGCTGACCCCAGATTTAACCAATTGAGCTAAGTGGTTCAGTAAGTATTGACAAACTAAGGCCTGAGCCCTGGCTTATATATGGGATTCAAAGTTCATTTTAATATTAGTCTACTCAAAAAGCTACTGGCATTTCCAATTAACCAGAGAATATTAGACATTTTATGTTCAATACTTCAAGTTTAGCCACTGGAGAGAAATTATTTGAAAAGAGAATTGCTAAGGGACCTGGCAAAGGAGGTACTACATCAATACAGTCTTTTTCTATCTCTCAGACTCGCGCGCTCTCTCGCTCTCTCTCTCTCTCTCTCTCTCTCTCTCTCTCTCTCTCTCTCTCTCTCTCTCTCTCTCTCTCTCTCGTCTCCAATGCTTGCCAGATCCCTCTGAAGTCCACTACTGAAAAATGTTAATCATATATGTTAAGGCTATATAATTAAATATCTAAGCCTATGCCTAAATCTCTTCGAAAAATGTTTTATTTTAAATTATACTAGGAATACATAATTACAGGCTCACAGTTAATAAAAACTAAAACAATACAGAAATACAGAGAATAAAAAATAAAAGTTCCTTATTATTTTCATTCATATTTTATTCCCTTCTCCCAAACCAATAAGTATGCATAGTTTGGTGCATAGCTATCTGGACTTTTTTCTATCATTTACATACAGTTAATTTATACACAGATGTACTTTTTTATATGACTGAGTTTATACTAAATATAATCAGAAATTTCCCTTGTTTAGTGTACCAGGGATATATTTGTTCTTGTATGTTCTCAGTCAAGTTCTTTAACCTCTTAAGCTTCAGTTTCTTTCTTTTGCTTTTAAAAAAAGAGGCTCACAATGGCACTGGCTCTTGAAAGCCAAATGTGTACATCTCTTCCCAACTCCCTATTTAAACATCAGGTTGGTAGCTTGAAGTTGGCTATCATGGGAATATTTGTACCATGGAAATCAGGGCTCCCCTAGTCCAGCATGCTAACCCTAACCTTCCACCCGCGCCCCCCCCACCCCCCGACCTCCATCTTCATGGGCATGGCTAACTCTAATCCCTCTCCTTCAATTCTGGTTCACCCTACATCACTATTCTTTCCTTCTGCTGCATCTCTTCCCCCATCTCCACTTGTCCTTATCTCCCCAGAAACCTGCCCCTTCCTTCACCCCACCCACATGTCCTAGGGTGAAGAAATAGGCAGCCCAGAAACAGAAACCACTAGTTTAATGCCAACCACACTTTACTGAATATATTTTATAGCATACATTAAGCAAAAAATTCTATTAATTAAATAATGGGGTTTATGGGAAAAGTAGGTTCCTGGAATAGTATCTCATTGCCAAATCACATTCTTCATTGGAAAGAAGTAATCAGGGTGTGCTGTGCATTGGTCCCCATAGGCAGTAGATAAAACTGGTATATGTCATTCTGGGGCTTGATGTCCCATTCTGCAATATAAGTCACATTCACATGAACATCTTGAACCAATTCCTCCCCAGATATTAAGCATTCACCAACATAAAACTACTTACATTGTAGGTTCTCATGAAGATTTAATTAAATGATATATACTCTGTGCCTGGTGTATAGAAGGGCAATTTGTTAATTTCTTTCCTTGTTTAGATGAGGAAGTTGCAGTCCAGAATGCTTCGGTGACTTGCCCAAGGTGGCACAGCTAGTTACCGACAGAGCAGAGACCAGAACCTGGGGCCTCAAAGGAAAAGGTAGGTAGCTCTATAAAACTAGTGGTTCTCAAAAGTGTGGTTTAAGGAGTTCTGGGCAAGTCTTTCCTTTTCCAGAAACCTCTTTGTGTAAAACTCAGTGTTATTCATATACTTTAACCAAAACAAAATAGCAGAAAAGGTTAAATGGAGAAGCAGATATGAGAATTCTTCTATCTTCTATTAAGCCAGGCATTAAAGAGATTTGCAAAAATGCGAAAGTGACATACTTCTCACAAATTATTTTTGTTTCAGAAAACAGTTATTTTTCATAAGAATACATTATCTGTATTTATTAGTATTATTTTGAAAGAAATTCACAAACATTTATAATGTCTCATTTTTCATTTCTAACATGATATATATGTTTCTCTACAGCTTAGTATCTAGAGCTAAGACTCATTTAAATAAAAGCTCTTTTATATTCTTAAATTTTAGAGTAAAAGAGTCCTGAAAGCAAAAAATTTGAGAACAACTGTATGAAACCATCCTCTACCCCAATACATTATGATGCTTCTGTATGTCAAATAAGTAGATGGAATTACAACCATGAAAAATCTTTAAATTCTTTAATAACTTAGAATGTGCTAGAATATAATAGTTTGAATCTGGGCATTTTTAAAGAGTGCTAGAATTAGAGAGAAAAAAAACAGTTGGATTAAGGTTGGTGTGTTGGGGAAGGCTCACTCTGATTTTAGCAGTCGTGATGGTTAATTTTATGTCAACATGGTTGAACTGTAGGGTACCCAGATATTTGGTCAAATATTATTCTAGATGTTTCTGTGAGGGAGTCTGGATGAGATTTACATTTAAACTGGTGGACTTTGAGTAAAGCAGATTGCCCTCCATAATGTGACTGGGACTCACCCAATCATAGTTTTCTTGATTTTAAATGAGTATCGAGGGACCACCACATAGTTCGTACGCCAAGGAGCTCAATGTGACCCTGACTGCTCCTTGGGATACAGACTATGTATCATCTGTGGGTACTTGGGTACATTCTTAATTTTAAATGAGTATCAAGGAACCACCACGACCAGCCCAGGCAGAAAGGGGAGGGAGGAGGAGGTGTCTGCTCAAGTCTAGAAGTCTGTTTTCAGTTTAGAAAGCCGGAAGGATCAGAGGCCTCCGGAAGGAGCCTCTGATGAGAAAGGACCATGATGAATTCTGGCTCTGGAACCTCCAGTGTCCACATTCCGGGGAGGCGGATGTGCTTGGAACGGCCTGACTTCTCTAAAAGATCTACGGGCAACACAGCCTTTTCTTATAAAAACCACCATATATATATATACATATATATATAAGGGGGCTCTGGCATGACACACTCAATTCATGTGCATTGTGAGCTAAAAGTGCAGACTTCTGAGAAATTTTTCACTTGCAGCAAACGCACAAGCAAATGCACTTGCAGCAAATTTCTGGAGAAACCTGACCAGTACAGCAGTAAAGTGGGGGACGAGGGCACAATGACCTGGGGTTGGGAGGGTTGAAGACTTTCAGTTCCCATTAAGCAGGCAAGTTTCTGCCTCTCTCAGTTGCTTCAGGGCCAGGGGAGAGGGTCTTCAACTGGGGAGGCCTGCCCTGTGAGCAGGCCAGACTGTGAGCCCCCTTTCCCTTCTACCCCACTCCTCACCTGCTGTGCCACACTAAGGAACCTAATTAAGGTTCCTTTAGGCCTTTTGATCCTATTGGAAATTTCTTGAAGAAAAAATTGTGTGTCTGTATGTGTGTGTGTGTGTGTGTGTGTGTGTGTGTGTGTGTGTGTATAATATATATAGTATATACTATATATACTAAATATAGTATAGGAACACTTCAGTGAGAATGGGTTTTGTTAAAGTATCAATTATTTTACATGCTATCAGAATGTAAAGAGTGGTGGGGGTTGGGTTGCAAAAGGAGCATGAGGGCAACCACATCTCAATGAGAGGATTGTCACCAGACTCTGGGGGATTCATAAGTTGAGGTATGTTAGACCCTTGGCCATGAGCCATAAAATGCACTTGACCTATGGTATAAATATCTCTACTTCGTTGATGTATTGATTTGTTTTCACTTAGTGGTGTCTATGTACTATACACATCCATATCCCAGCCTAAGTTCCCAGAGCACAAGGGCTGGCTAGAAAAATTCTTTGAGTAATATCAAAGCCCAAAGAAAGAAAGGCTTCGTATTTATCCAGTAGCAAAAATGCAGCAGGCATTTAAATATTAAGCTTATCTGATCTTCAGCACATTTGACAAATAAGTAAACCAAGTCTCAGATCTTTAGCACATTTAACAAATAAAGAAACTGAGTCTCAGATAAGTTATATATGTAGTTATTTTAAAAAGCATTTCCTGCTGTCTTTCCCTTTTGTGGTCAGCTAAGAGTTTGTCTCCTCAAAGTTCTAATACCATTAAGATCCAGCACTGAAACTGAGGCTGACTAGTCTAATGAAGGGAGGAGAAACATGAGGAAGAGCAGGAAGTAAAAGGGGAGGGAGAGAATGGACATAAAAACTACCAGAATAGACAATTTGAAACTGAAATATGCTGAGTAGTATTGAATGTACTATTTGAACCTTCTTTCCTACTTCTGAGTGGGAATGGGAGCTAGAAACTAAGTTATTAGTATTTTTCAAACTTCTTTGATAACTACCTAACTACAATAAACAACGCCTTTGACATTATGACCAGTAAACACTCTTGTGTGTGTGTGTGTGTGTGTGTGTGTGTGTGTGTACACACATATCTGAAACAAGTTTCATGGAACAATACTTAACTCTTAAGTTATGCAAAGAACTCTATTATTTTCTATTCTTTTTTTAAAAAAATATGAATAGTCGAGCCTATAAATTGATTTCACTACCATTAAAGATTGCCAATCTTAGAAAAACACAGAGTTATAGAAAAGTTATTTTCACCTAAGTAACTTGTGCAAGGTCATGTTGCTTAAATGGTAGATCTGGGATTTTCCTCACATTTCTTGTGCTGAGTGTGAATGAGCCCCAGGGAGAAGTCCCACCCAATATACAGCCAGTCCATCTCACAGACTGTCCTAGTTCACAGGGGATACACACTTCTTCCTGCTACTACAAGGATCCCATCCGCTTTCAGCTACAAAGTGTTTCTTCCTAGACAAGTTATGGGACTACTAAACTACAGGAAAAATCTGAAGAATTTTAATCAGGAATTATCAAAGAGAATAAAAGAAGAGAACATTCTCCCCACTGTAAGGGAAACTTCCTATGTACACGCACCTTCGTTCAGAAGAAAAATATAACATATACCAAGTTCAAGCAGGATAAGCGGTTAAAAAAGCTCTCTTCCCTCTGGGCCATCTAATGCCATATGCAGTCAGTGCCATCTCCATTAAGATGAGGATGATGGGGAGCATTGAGCTGGGGGCAAAAAAAGAGGACAATTCTCCATTGACTGATTCGCTTTTCCACCTCCCCGTGCTCTGCATCTTCTTGGCAACATTTCCCCCTTCTTGTTTATCTTCCACATTTTTCTCTTTGTCAATTTTATTTTGGGGTGGCCTATAATGTTGACGAAAAATGAAAAACTGAACACCCTCTTTTTCCATGGGTCAGGTGAGTGATATTTCTCCCAGGTTGAAAGGCTGGTTGCTCAACTCTAACCAAGCTAAAGTCTTCATCTTCAATATCTACATCCCTTTCCCTTTTGGAGTATTTCTAGTCTGTGGTGATCCATTTGGGGAAGGCCTAGAATAAACCTGGTCTGAAATTCTCATACTTCCTATTGCTTGTCTCTTCTGCTACCTCTCTTAGATTACTATCATTCCTCCTGCGGGAACAGGGAAAAGGGTTGGCTGAACGAAGCCATTGATTCCTGGTCTCCCAGCCCTGAGTGATCTGGCCCCCACATCTGCTATTTTCTCGTTCAGGTTTTGAGTTCAAGTCTCTCTGGTCTTCTTCCAGTTTGGAGAACAAAATGAGCTCTTGCCTGCCTCAGAGTCTTTGCATAAGTTATTCCTCTTCATGTAAAACTCTTCCTTTGGTTCTTCACATAGTTCCTTCTCCCCTTTTGGGGCTCAGCTTAAATATCACATTCTCAGGGAGCTTTTCCTCAATTATATCCTCCAAAATCAGTCTCTTTTGTAATTCACTATCTTGGCTCTTCGTTTCTTTCATGATACCAATCACAATTTGTTAATAGTTTGCCTAATTGTTTTTGTTTCTTCCTCCTCCACTATAACGAAAACATCCAAAAGGTATAATCAATCCTACAAAGTATACAGTGTTACCTACCCCCTCTTAAACATTAAGAAACCCCATTTTTTCTTGTGATGAAGATACTGTTGGCAACATTTAACAAAGTGAGCTCTTGCCAGGCTCTTCTTTCTCCCCAACTAAAACTATCCATTTGATTATTTGTTCATTCGCTCATCCATTCAACAGATATTTACTGAGCACCTACTTAGTTTTTTTGCTTCAGACACTGCGCTGCTATGACGAACAAAGCAGTTCTTACTCAATTCACTCCGTGTTTCAGACAGCCAGAATGATCATTCTCAAGTGCATTTCTCTGTTAAAAACCTTCATCAGCTTCCAAAAGCCTTCTGGATGAAATCTGAGCTCCTCAGTGTAGAGAACAGTGCAGGTGCTCTGTGGCCAGGACCCTCCCTCTGCCCTAATTGCATCTTTTGGACTCCTCTCCTGCCCTGGGCTCTGCTGCGTAGCTAACTACGCAGGAGCTCCTCTGGAAGGAAGGCAGGGGGCAGCAACATAGGTCCCTTGGGCTTGCTTCTTTTGTTCTTTCTCTTGCTCTCTCTCTGTTTCTCTCCACACCACTCCCGCCCCCACCCCCATGCACATACACTCTCTGCCTGGGACAATCACTTACAATAATGGCTCTTGGGTTGCTCAGGGAAAAAATCTCAGCAGGTATATTTCTCTGCTGGTTGGTAAGATAGCCTTTTGCTCCTACCTGCTGGGCTGTGGGCTTTTTCTAATTGAGATCTCAGTCCCAATGCAGCAGGTCAAGGGTTGAGCTGGCCCTATAACTCAAGGGCAGGCCTTCGTAAAGGAACCCCACTTTGCCAGGTCACATTGTGGCGGGTGGTGTCAACAAAGGCATGAACTTTGCTCTCTTCATGGTTGCTAAATGTCTACGAAGTGCTAAAGAAGAAGATGTCAGGAGCTACAAACCTAAGAGCTTTATGTCAGGAAGCTTTTCCTCTGTATGAGGCAACACGTTGAGTCCATGCCTTGTTAGAAGGGCCAGAGAGAAAGAAATTTAAGTCTTTGACATTTTTAGGTATTTATTTCTTACTTCCAGTTCTACATCTCTTCTGGATTGCTGTTCTATACACTTATAAAACGTCTCCCTTTTCATTTTGTGCTACTTGGGGCTTGCTTTTAATTTTTTTCCCCTTAGGGGAATAACATGAACAAAGGACTGAGAAGGAAGGAATTCCTTCAGCTGTTCTGGAAACTTGTAGTGACTTGTTTTCTAAAAGCTTTATGCTTCAGTTTCTTCATCCATAAAATGGTGAATTAGCAAAATTAATGAACCTTTGTCTTTCATAAAATGTCCTATAGGATAGGTGCTGTGCAAGTAATATGCTATGGGATGATAACATTTTGTTAATGTTTATAAACATAATTTGAAATTTCCATTAATTGGAATTAATCCTATTTATAAGGAAAGACTTTTCCAATTAAATTACTGATGTGCGACTTGGGTGGCTGAAGTCTTCATTTTGCTTTATTTCTAATAAAATGGGTTCCTACCCTATTTTAGGTACATTCTTAGTTTGTATCTTCCTTTGGCCAGTTTTAATAAAGCAGTCTCACCTTTTATGTAGTCTTTATAAAAATTTTTATTTGTATGAGAATTTTCTTTGATATTATGCCTCTTCTCAGTATTGAAAATCACTTTACAGCTGAAGGTTAATAGCAATGTTTATTTAAGGTAATGCTACAACATGCTTTAAGATTTTAAAATAAAAACAAGTAACCTTTCATTAAACCACTATTTTAGTAAATCATATTTTATTTTACCCTAGATTCATGATGTCCCTTCTCCTTAAGACTTAAAATTATTTTGAACACTATTAGCCCCAAATGGCAATGATTTACAAAGCTATTTCTATTTTTAGTTTTCTCTTAACATCTACCTGGTTCTAACACTGACCTATGTTTTATTGTTGTCTCCCCAACTTACAAACCTTTTAAACTTTCTATAATCTTTTTTTGAAAAGTAAAAGATTTTTCAGCTTTTCTAGATATGCTTTGAATCTAAGTGTCAGTTACTTTCAATTAGTCATTGAAAGCATATACATAATATGACACAAGTTTGAGTATCAATTTGTCCCTTTCTAAGTGATGCCAATAAAATGAGCAGCCACAGAGGGCCAGAGGATGACCTCCTATGACCTATTTACTAACTGGATGGCTTTGGTATACTTTGAATTTGAACCCATCTGGCTTTGGATCCCGACAATTCATTGCAGTCAGAAATCACCCAAGCTGATTTTTTCTGACTAAAGAAGATACTTAAACATAAAAAGGGGAATTCTAGATTATCCTTCCGCATCCTAAAACAAGATGTTCCAAATAACTCAGGGACAGGTGCTAGCTCTCTTCTCTAAGCCTCTTCCTGTTCTCCAGGTACCATACTAAATTGATTAAAGTCCTGGGGACAGATCTCAAGATGATATTTAAGGTATATAATCTATAACTGTCAATTAAGAAGTTTTTAATAAATAATAGCTCACCTCCCTTGAATCTCTGGGACTGGTAACACTTGAATTAGTTCCTCTAGGATGTCTCTAAATCAAGATAGTAGTTTAAATGTACTCTAAGCAAAATCAGTCTTCATACCTCAAATAATCTGCCTACATATATTTATGGCTGGGATGCTGTAGACTCAGGCAATGGTTCAAATAGCTCATAATCAGGTAAGATTCCTTAGCCCACTGTCTCCTTGGTAAACACCTGTGGAAATATGTGGGCCCGAAGTGAACTCATAGTAAATGATTAGTATGATAGCTGGCTCATAAATGCTTAACACATATTAGTGTTTACTTCCTTCTGGAGAGGATTTGGAGAATGAGAAAGCTAGGGAAAATATGGCAGGAACATGGCCAATAGACTCCAGGTCAGGCAAAAGATATTTGGCTTCATTTTCCCCTCAGAGAGCAGAAGAGTCCCAGCATATACATCTCGTGTGCCTCAAGGGACTCCAGCATCCCAGCTGGGCTAGCTGCCCCGTAGCTGCTCTGTACTAGACGTGGGAGGACAACCAATACCGATTCTGGAACTACCTCAGAGCAAAGGAAAAGTTGAAAAGTGGGGAATTTTGAGCAGTAATTTTCTGCAATCTGAGAAACAAAATGGATTGTGGGGAAAATAAATAAATAAATAATGTTAAAATTGCCCCTTCACAAAGCTTTCTGTGTTGTCCTTATGGTCACCCTCAAGTCACTTATAAACACTGATTATGTGAGACATAATCCAGTCAGACCAAAAACATTAGTCAAGTCATGTAAAATTTATTAAGTTTTTGAAAGGGAGATCAAGGAAGGTTTGACATTGCACCCTGCTTGAGATACGCTCTTGCATACTCTCTCTCTGTTCAACAGGGCCTGTCTGCCCAAGTCTCTCTGGCACGCTGCAAGGCCCACACTAGAGCAGACTTCCTTTTCCTTTGCACCCCACTATCTTATTGTAATGTAATGTTCAGCTTTCCAAACCTACCTTTCCTCTCACAATCTTCTACTACAACTGCTTTATGCACAAGCCGTTTCACCAAACTTGTCCAGTTTCTCCAAACTTGCCTAGCCACATGCAGTGCTCAGCACAAAGTAACTCTTCAAAGTAACCCTGAGTTATGTATGGTTGTATGACAGGCTGGAATGGGTTTATATCCTCAAGATATAACCAAGTGAGCCAATTGATCCTGGCTGAATCTTGTCTCCCAAGGAAGGAGGATAGATCCACATGATCTGGAGATGACTGCAGAGTCCCTGTACCTTCACATTATAGGTCTTAGGAGCCTAAATTACTTGGAAGTCCACAGAGAGACTCAACATCTGGTTATTACACATTTTTAAGTATACATCTTTGAGCATCCTTGTCCTCTTTGAGCTTCCTAAATCACAGAACTTTTTAGACAAAAGTATTATTAAAGTAAATCTCCTGAAGATTTAATAGGATGGATGGAAGAAAGAGTTCCCATCACATGCCACATAGGAAATAACTTAATAAAGCCCCCATTATCCATTTTCCCCAAAGTCCCTTCACAGGTGGGCTCTTAGCGAGAAGCTTCTGTTCTTTGACTCTTCCTCCAAGAAGCCCTTGGCCTTGCACCTGCCTGCTCTCTCTCCTCTATTAGGCAGAATCTTCTTCATCTGTACAAAGCCTGGACCCCAGCTGAAGGAGCCTTGCTTCTACCCCATAGCAGGTTTATCAGAGTGTTTATGGCAAAGCAAGCCTCTTCCTACAAAGGAATTCTCACACCAGCTAGCAAGAAGATAGTGTTTTCTCCATATGTTAAATATCCTTTATTATTTGAAAGGTAATAGTATGTTTGTTGAATTTAAGTATGTAGAATCAGGTTCATCTTTTCAACAGGTAATTACTAAGGGTCTTTTATTTGCCAGGCAATGTGCTAGAAGCTGGGACGATAGCAGTGAGCAAGACCAAGTACCTGCCCTCAATGAGCAAGACCAAGTACCTGCCCTCAATGAGCTTACTGTCTGGTAGGGAAGATGGGTAAGAAAACATGCATTTCAACTCAGAGTGCTAAGTGTGATGCTGGGGGTTTATACTGGTTGTGATGAGAATACTTTCAAAAGTCACATCACTCCTTGAGGGAGGAAGGTCTAGAAAGTGACAATAGCAGGCAGCAGCCATCTGAGAAAGGTAGGGTGGGGGCAGCATTCCAGTAAGGAAACAACAGATCTTAGACCCAGGGGGGAGAAGGAACATAGACTTCCCAGGCTGTGACAGTTCTTGGTGGCAGCATACAAAGACCAAGGACTGGAAGAGTGGAAAAAGATAAAGCACCAAAATGGCCTGTAATGCCACCTTTGAAGAGTTCGGGGTGTTTTGTTTGTTTCAAATAGGTTTTGTATTTGTCTGAAGTCAGTGGGAGAGATCTTGAGCAGACAGGCAGCATATTTCTATTTAAATTCTTTTTTTTTCTTTTATTATGGCGACATTGGTTAAAGAAATCCAGTAAGTTTCAGGTGTACAATGCAACAGGAAGGCATATATGCCCATAGTGAGATTTCTTCTGTCACCACATATTTGACCCCTTTTTCTATTTCAATTCTTTAGGAAAAAACTCATTGGATAAAATAAAAGCCAAATCAAACCAAACCAAACCAAAACAAAACAGGGTATATATGTGGTAACTGCTATGTCTGAAATGTGTGCAAAGTGCTGTGAGGGGCTGGGTGACTCAAGTGGCTGAGGCAGGAGGGTGAGCCTTCTAGAGCAGGTGATCCAGATAATCAGAGGGGCGCTTCGGCAGTGCAAACACCCCACCTCCTAAATGTATTGGTTTTATTCTGATGTGTATCCTTTAATTCTTGAGGACTTTGAAAACAGTATTACTCAAGGATCTTCTAGAGCCACGGTCCCATTTGTTATTTATCTGAAGCTCCTGATAGCTTTCTTTCTTGGCAGCGATATGAATCTGAAAGAATTCTGCAGCTCAGATGATAATTTCGTTGAATAAATTATTATAAAAATTTTAACTTTGAAGAAAACCATCAACTACAATAACATTAGAAGCCTTAATCTAATTTGGGTCTTATTTCCTGAATGATCTACAAAAACCAAAAATTCTACAAAAAGGTCGAAGAGTAAAGTTTGCAGGATCATTACTTTATCTCTTTTTCAGGAGAAAATAGCTTCTCTCTTCCGATGACAGTAATATAATTAAAAAATTACAACCAGTAAGAGAGATTTGGGCATGCAGAAAAGGAAAATAATTTTAATAGAAATAGATGTCAAATTTTAATTTGTCAACCGAGAACTATAAAAAATAACAATTAAATAATGTTGAATACTTACTACATGCCAAGTGTGACTTTTGTAGTTTGTCATTTAATATTTAAAATAGTCCAATGAACTATATACTAGTAGTACCATCATCCTCATTTACTAAAAAGGAAGCAGAAGTTGGGAAAGGCTCTGTAACTTGCCCGAAGTGCAGTTACTAAGTAGGAGAGCTGGGATTTGAACTGTCTGACTCCAGAGATAGTTTTATTTCTTGCTGCTGCAATCCCTCTTCTTAGAGATGTTGGGGCCCTTAGCCCCTTCTTTTTGGGCTAGATATTAGATATCAGCTTGGCAAAAGGCTAAAGTACAGACATAAAAGTAGAAGACTAATACAGAAAGAATAACTTGTATTTAATAATCTTATTATTCCATCGGTGATTCAATAACTTAATTTTAATATTAACCTCTGTATCCTTCTTTTCTATCAGACCATCATCTTTATTGAAGGTTATGGGTATGGCCCTAAATTATTTGTTTTTTCCTAGATTTTTACAATTCTATTTTTTTGTATTATTTTCCATTCTCATGGATCTATGGGGCCATGATTGATTGAGAGGACTAGATCCTTCTCCCAATGTGGTTTTCAGTTGTTGAGAAGGTAGTTTTCTGTGGTGCAAAGTGGATAGTGTAATAGTGAAGAGCAGCTCTGGCTTCAAATTCTAGTCTATCATTTCCTAGCTCTATGTGCTTAGAGAAATTAAATTTCCCACAGCACGTTTCTTCATCTATAGATTTGATTAGTTGACATCTGCAGGCACCTGTCAAGCATTTGAAAAAGAATAGCTTTATTTATAGTGAAATCTGCTTTCTCTAATGCTACTGCAGGTTAAACTGTTGCAATAAGTTTCTTAGTTCTGGCATGGGTTTATTCACAAATACTCTCTTTTCCTTACATGGCGTTGTATGTATAACCTTTCTGAATAAATATTTGATTAAAAGTTGGTCATTGATTCTGGTGGTCATGATTAGAGGATAGGGTTCACTGGCTCAAATTGCCATCTATAAAATATGGCTCTGTTTCATGCTCAGAATGAGGTTATTTTTTAGGAATACGCCATTTGCTGGAAGCCTAGAGTCTTTGGTCAGCTCACCCTCCTATTCACAGTGCTGACTGTTGCTTTGAACCTGTGCCACAGACTCAAAGGTTGTACTTTCCTTCACAGATCAGGAAACAGGTTGGTTTTTAGGCACTGTGCCAAGGGTCTGAGAATAACATACACTTAAACTCAAATGACAAGTGTATCCTCTTGTTTGTTGGTTTATTGACTGACTGATTTTCAGAACACAAGACTTCTCTCAGGATCAGCCAGAGCTCCTTTCCTAGCAACCTGTGGAACTGGTGACTATTTCTGCCCACGCAGTGTGGGACCCAGATGTAAAAGGCTTGGTGACACCTTCCCCCTTTTTAGATCCAATTCACCTATCACAAAATTAATTTTTTGAAAGTATACAATTCAGTGGCTATTATTATATTCTCAAGATTGTGCAACCATCACTACTAGACCTAGTGATTCTCACTTATCCAAATACATACGCCCGACGGAAAAACAAAATTTTTGCTTAGTGTCTATTTACTATTACCTAAATTGCTGGTGTAAAAAATCCAGAATTCTGATTGCAATGCTTTGCTTTTCAGGTCACTTTAGTTCACACATTAGTGCAAATTACAAGCATATTCCTTTTTATTTAGGTGTCTTCTCTACTTGGAACCATGAAAGAAACGATTGTGAAATACACAGAGTCTACACATGTTTAATTCTTTTCTTCTCATACATTAAATTATTTTTCTTCATGAGTATGTACAGCATATACTCAGAAAAACATCTTTCCAGAGGTAACAGTAATGTCCCCCAATTCCATTACCTTCTAATATTGCCTTTTCTTATCAAGTAGAGGTAGAAGTGCTAATACACATATTGCTTCCTTATTTCAGTGATCTCACTCGCATTTGGTAAAAATTAAATAGTTTTTGATTTCCTTATTTATCTTTTCAAATTTAAAATGTTTTATTTTCAACGTTGGCACTATGGCAACTATCATTCTAAAATGTCGATTTTCAAAAGATTAGATAAATATGTGCCATGATTTGTATATAAAAATAGCACTGTGGACCAACAGTATCCACATAGAATTGTTTTCCACCAGCAATGGAGAATTTATATCAGGGCACAGTTACAAATGTAAGGAAACATAAACGTCCCAGGCAGATGAATACCAGTCAGTTAATGACACTGCAGTCAGCATCACCTTGGCACAAATAGCCCTTCTATTATTGGTTGATATTAAGCTGGTTGCTTTTTGAAGGAGGCATCAGGGATGAACATAAGAGTCTAGAAGATTTCACATGACAGGCTGCAGTTTCATACTTAATTCTTTCCAACAGAAATAGAAACGATGATGAAGAACGAAGGCCATGCTAATTGCAGCTCAACAATTTCAGCCATGCCATCGCTATCCGCTAGGGAAACTAGCTCCCATTTCACACTCAATTCTGCTATAAATCATGCACTCATTCCAGAGTTTGTTAGGCATCTACTATGTATAAAACTTTGCGTCGGGGACTATTTTGTTAAGGATCTTATGATCCAATGGAAGAGCCCATGTACTTTCATACAACCAAGTTGTAGTTATGAGTTCAAATTCCATTACAATGGAATTAAAGGAATATATAAATTATTTTATTTTCCTAGAATTTTGTTGTATTAAATATGCTGGAAATAAGTTATTTGCTGGGGCTAGGAAACCTTTTTTAAAATAGTGATGGTATTTATTATTAGGGGATCTAAACTGTAATATAATACAATTACGATCATAAATATAATTATGACTGTAAGTGCTGAGGGAATACAGTAGAGGAGATTAATTAGAGACAGGTGGTTCTAGGACTCCTCCAAGGGTTTTTGATTGATTCAGGGGGAGATCTTGGTTCTCTCTAGACTTCTCTGTGCTCCTGAGGGACTCTCTTCCACCGAGGGCTTATGATGAAGAAGGTAAGGGTCTTTGCATCTGCACCCAAGTCAGAGGATCTTTTGGCTCCAGCTTTTAAGTCTTACCTTCTTTCCTTAAAGTAACAAATATTACTAGAAAATACTCTACTTCCATTAAAGAACTTATCTTTGAGACCTCTGATGATGGAAGTTTTCCCCGATTTTGAAAAATATCCTTTTAAAATGAGTGACATGCAAAGAACTGGGGTCCACCCTTCAAACTCTGTTGTGGAGAGGTATGCTTAATGATGGACCTCATAAGTTATGAAACATTCATGGATCCTGACATGGCCCTTACTGGGGTACTGTGGTCATTCTCATCTTCCTGGTCATGCATGAGGTCTTATAGAGCAGGGATATAACCACTCCACATCCTTTTTGTCTTTCCATACTCCTACTCATTTCACAGCCTTGAATATTTGATAAGTAACTTTCTTAACACTGAGCAATAGCTGAACCACTGTGTGTAAGGTTTGTTTTGCTGTAAGTTATTTGGTTGGATAGAAACATTTTGACCATCGCAGACACTAAAGTTAATTTAACAACTAACTCCTGGAAATAAAGATAGCTCCAGGTTTGGCTGGGTACTCTTAGCACTCTAAGCTTCAGGGTGCTTATGCACAGAAAGCAGCAACTAGAAGTTCCTGCATTACCTTACCTGAACTGTCCTTAGTCTTGGAGTTATTTTAATGTATAAATACATGTTTAATAACCATCAATAAGAAGCTGAAACAAAACTAGTCAAAGCCCAAATTAAACCAGGAAGGAGAATTTTGTGGAGCTCTACCTCTAAAGGTAATATAACCAGGTGTACTGTGCTGCCCATCAACTGTCAGAAACACTGAGTCCCTACTTCAACTTGGTGATGACACTCTACAATCCTAGGTAAGTCACTTAAACCTGCTCCTCTGTTTCTCCTACTTGTCGCCTTTTGATACATATGTGAAGACTTCACAGCAGAAGACTTTTTAAAAATGGCCTGTTTTTAAGCATCTGAGTGGAAAATCATTTTACAAGAATAAAGAAAAAAAAATTTTTTTTAAAAGCAAACTCCTAGCCTGGGTTGATTTTACTTCAGTACCAAATTACAGTCTGTTGCCTTATAGGGTTAGAAATCAGCAGTCAAGCAAAAGTGAAGTTCCAAGAATCTGCATTGTTAAAGTGCCAGCAAGTGAAAGGTAGCTCGTCATGTTTCTAAACCACTGGCAGGATGGGAACAGGCTGAGGCAGGCAGCTAGGAAAACTGTAGACAGGATGTAACAGAGCCCCAGGGCTCAGAAAGAGAAGGCAGGGGTGAAGTGGGATCTATGGCTTAACAAAGTGGTTAATTGTCATCACATGATTCAAATATGTTTATTTCTTAAACATTCACCCCGGACTGAGGTGGACAAGGGGCCTCTTTTTAGCTACAGCTGACCATTAACAACAAACGGAGGAAAGGAAGAAAAAGAATGAATGAAAAGAAAGGACTGTGATTATTTGCATTACTCAAGAGATCAACAACCAATTCTTTAAAGGCTGGGAGAACACATTTCACTATTTATTTTCCAGCCACAGATATCGGCAGAAACTCCCTATAAAAAGCGGCTAATAGCTACGCAGAAAACAGAGAAGGAAGCTGCTTGCTGTAGCCAGCATCTTAGGGACGACAGACAGCTGACAGGGCATTTCACCCTGAAGGTGTATGTGTGATTACACAAAACCTTCGCTTGGTCATTTTTTTTAGGTGTTTTAATAATGCTGATGCAAAATAGGAGTAAAATTACAGGTGCCAGTTCCCAGTGTAGAATGCTGATAAACAACTTACCATTTTGCAGTGGCTGGTCACATCTGGAGCCTTTTGGGATGCAAAAGTACTGGAAGGATTATTGCAAAACTTAAAGACACTTTTGCTGCCATTACTTTGTTTTTAACCTAAATTAGTGAGGGTTTTTTTGGGGGGGGGGCAGAGAGGGAGGGCTTTTTTAGAGAGTCATAATCCTCATATCATAAACTTATTTAGTTAAACACTAATCAAATAGCAAAATGGAAAAAAAGGTTAGGTTTAGAGTAGTTGCTTGAAAACTTTTCTAAATTGACCTTAAATAGACAGAGGCTGGTATAAAACTATGGATCAGTGGATTTGGTTTATTAATTGTGGTATGCTATCAAATTTCCCCATTTAAATGTCCTGCTTAAACTTCATTTGTCATTGTTGATACCTCTCTTTACAATGTTCGATTAGCATGCAATGTGCACGTAGAATAATAATATAAATAGAAGTGCATTGTTCTTATTCCTTATGGAGTTATGGTTTTCCATAACCACAAAAGAACATAAGGATACAATGTATTAGAGTACAGTTGATATTTTTCTCATTTTTATTAAAGCTCTTCCTTGAGAATATAAATATTTCTTTATATTCTATCTCCACTTTAAGGTTATTTAGGCTTGGCACCAGGACTAGACATGGATTGAGGGAGTCAGGGTCTTAGCCTTTCTTGATTCTTACACATTTTCCATCAGGTTGCTTGAGGAATAATTATTCATGCATGTAGCTAGTAGTACGTGATCCTCCTGTTCTCTTTTTCTTTTTGTACCCCTGCGTTGAAAACATGTAATCCAAATCTTTGGCTGCGAACTGGTCATAGCCCCTGAAGTCTGATTTTCAGTAGATTATTTGCTATATCCATCACATAGGAAATCAGACATTTTAATGAATGCACACGCGTTTCTATAGAGTTACATGGGCTGACGGGGCTGGAGATGTCTGAAATGATTTGGTTAGACTCATCACAGTCCTCCAGAAATCATTTCCTGTGATATTATGTAGTACATTTCTCATAGGGCTTCCTTGTCAAGAATAGTCCTCTTTTACGCTAAATAACAACTTATGAAGCTTAATAGATTTTATTACTCAACACGGAAGCAGTGTACCCAGTCTGTGAAACATTCTAGCTTTCTTCATGCAAATGAGCAGATACACAGGTCAGTTTTGAATTTATGAGATTAAAAAAAGCCACGCTGTCGGCCATGCCCTGTTTGTACATGTAGACACAAGCACATGCTGGTTTGGACACGTATTAGCATCAGATGTTACTGCAATAAAAAAGTAATTTGTTGACTGAAATGTGTGTATCAGAATTAAAGGGGGCCTCTGTAGAGTCCTCCATTCTGCCTGAATTCTGATTTTGAGCCCTATGTATTTCCTCCTTTTGACAATAATGTCAACTTTCGAGCTGACTAGAACAAGCAGTCAAGAAGAGTTTTTTTTTCTTATTCTTCTAATTTCCGCACCCTGCTTACTAATTTGGAGTAATATTGTGTGGTTTGTTGTTTAAAAAAAATAGGACTCACCTGGTAAATGAGGAGAAGGAGGAGATGAACATTTGCTGGGTACCTGATATATGTTAAGCTCTGTCCATTAATTATCTCATTTAGTCCTTATAACAAGCTAAAAGGGAAATACTATTATTTTCATTGTAGAAATGAGGAAACTGAGGTTAATAAAGATTAAATAACCAAATCCACAGAGCTCATCTTTAGAGGAGCTAGAACTTCCTGCTAGGCCTAATTAAAATTTATGTTATTTCCATTATACTGTGCTGCCTTCTATGGACTCTGAAACTTTGTATAGGGAGGACCAGAGAGAGAGAGAATTTATTTGCAGGGTAACATCTCATACTGCTTGAAGTGTATTTTCAAACCTAGTTAGTAACTCTATGTGCAGCAAATTGGGCCTGTTCTTGAATCTTCTATGGTCCAGTTTGCATATTACAATTGGAAAAACATATCTGGAAAGAGTTTTATCTTGGTAGCTATAAAAAGCAGTTGGAAACTTCTGCTTTGGTACAACAAAATCTACAGTGTTCTTGGTAATGACCTTTTCAATTGTGGTATTAATATTTTAGCCAAAGCTCTATTCATTGCCAGGAAGAGAAAGCCACTCAAGGGGAGTTTGTTGTGAGGTTAAAAAAGACCATCTTTTGGTCATCCTAGGGAAAAAAATCATCAGTGTACACAATGAACTGGATTAAGAGCTAGACCTAGAACCTAGCTACTTCCTCTGTCTCTCCTGTCACTTCATGATTTATTGTTTTGGCTTCTCTCTGTGCATCTACTCCATTCTCCAGCATTCTCTGTTCACTCATCAGCATGCTCATAATTGAAAATGGCCATTGTACATCTCAAGTTCTCATGAACACAGGATTGCCATCTGAGGACACTCTTGGTTCTCTTTAATTTCAAGAAAAGATCTGATTCCACACTGTCACTGGGTGTCTTTGGTCAGGTGTCCACCAGTGTCACCAGGGAAGGTGGCACAACATGATTGCTATGCCTACCTCTTAATAAGGGTTACAGGTATGGGCAGTTCCTAGAGAAAGGGGCTCTGAGGGAAGCAGGCACTCCAAATACATCTCCGACCATAAAAAAGTATGTAAATATGACTCTATAGTTTTTGGAATGTTTTCATATAGTCTTCTTTGATCTGGAATTATGTATCCTCATTTTACACTTAATGACACTTATGACCAAAAGGTCATTTGGCAAAGTAAGTGGAGGACCCACAACTAGAGACCAAAGCTTGGGTCTTTCCATCCTATTAGGCTGCCTCTTTGTCCATGGAAATGGAAACAGTTTCTGGAAGAAAGTTGTGGTAGTGGTCTTAAGTCTAGTTTTATTTACAATTAGCATTCATAAATGAATTTGCTAATTTGAATCCACAGTGGGTTTTAGCTTCCTTCATGGTACCACATTTTTGTGCTTTACCTAAAGATTAGTACTGCACTCCACTAGAAGCTTGTGGATGCGTTTTCTTATATTGGTAAGGTATGAATTTGTAGGAATTTTGGATACCGTGAAAAAAAATTACAGCGAATAGATTGTTTGGAGTAATTATAGTTCAATTTTGTACAGGTAATAGAATATGCCTTTAAAATGTCATGTGACAGTTTTGTGGAGCTGGAATGTTTTACAGAAGCACAGGCTCCATGAAGGTAGGAATATCTTAAAGGAATGTTTTTAAAGGAATGTTTTTAAAATGCATGGAAAAATGAATCCTTAGTCAGGTCCACAACCAGGCACACTTGTTCCAATGACTCCTTAACTTCAAACCAAAAATCAAGAAAAAATTTGAATGAAAATGCTTCGAGTTATCTTCTTTGCCCAGAGATTATGCAATTTCCCTGTGCTGAATTCTGTTAACTTTTCCAAAATGTAAAGAAGTGATAACATTTTAAAGATGAAAGGAATCTATTTCTATCCTTAAGAAAAGAACATTATAGTATAATGGACAAATTGAAATGCATCGAAATATAAAACATTTCTTTATTTCATCCCTAATGGACGTTTCTGCTGGCAATGACCACCATGGCAAGAAATGGATTGCAATTTTTCATACAAGAGCATTACAAATAAATTCCTATAGTGCTTTCAATGTCTGTAAAAGTCTCTAGAAACGAATCTTAAATGGTTACACAGTTAACATGCATATATCAAAGAATTCAGCAAAATAGAAATTGTTTAAATTAAACATCAAATTTTCCTTCTTTCAAAGGACTAATAACTTAGCATCTGAGCAAAGAGGAGTGAATTAGTAGCCAGCCCCAAACTCACCTTGACCGGACAACAGTCCACCTCCTTTGCAGTGCAAGCTCCTCCTCTGTGGAGCTGCCTGCAAAGCAAAAGCACCAAGGATCGATGCTGTCAGGGAAATGCATCTGCACAGTGGCAAGGCACTAATCAAGTTCTCTGCAGCTGCTGACCTAGCCCTCAACACTAAAAGAAGAAACATGTAGCCAAGAAAGAGAAACAGATGGTAGACATGAAATTAGAGGAAAGAAAACAATAAAGGAAGAATCCCTGGGCTTGAAAACAATGGAGAACCCCAAGAATAAAAATCTCTTTGTCCATAGTGATGAGGAAATATTTCATTAAGATGTTCTCAAAGAGACTCGCCCACGTGGAGAGAAAGGCAAAGGGTAAGATGACTCGATAAAGCTGTTCCTGGGGATGAACTAGAATCTGAGTATCAGTTCTCAAGTGGCAAAAAGAGGGGAGCTAGGGCCCAGTCAAAAGTAACTGAAGGAGGAGTGGAGAGTTAGGGAACATCAACATGTTTTTTTTTGTATTGAGTCCTCCTGAAAAATATGGATTCTATTGGTTCTCAAGAACATTTATAGGGAAAGAATTAAAACATCATTGAATCTTGAAGCTGACAATAACCTCAGACTTTCTAGTCTAACCATGTATAGACAAGGAAAAAGAGATTCAGGAATATCCAAGAGCTTCCTTAAAGTCACACACACACATCAGGGACAGAGAGCCAGAAAAAAACCAGAGTCCTTTTCTCCTCCATCTCAGGACAGTAATTTTGGAGTTCCAGTAAATTTTCTACACTTCTGAAGTCCTTTTAGCTAGGGGCTCGTAGTGGAACACTTCATTTCAATAAGTAGGTTAAAAATGAAACACTATGGGATAGTTGATAATAAAACTGGTTTTTATAAATAATGACTTCTATAGGAAATATGACCCCTACCAACTTTGTTTTTGCCAGTGATGAGACCGTTGTATCCCTGTTGGATGTCAGGGATCCTTTCCCAGATATTGTCACCAGGTGGGTTATGTGTCATATAACATAGATTGACATTCAAACTAGTAAATTTCTACAGTGAAAACAAGGAATCTAGAGAATCTGAGTAGCATTGTGAGTAATACTGTTGCTTCCAAAGCACTCACTTTATTTGCTTCCTTTATTTGATTAATACATACAAAAACTATAAGAGCTGTAAGGAATCAGGAGAGGGGTGATTTGGCTGGAGTAGTTTGCACATTGAAAACCTCTGCTCTGGAGGTTTTTAGGCAAGTGTCTCACGTTTTCATGTTCATTCTAAAAGAAAGAGCAGATGACTGTAGAAGCAACCACCTCTTTTTTTGACACATGGGAGATCTCATTTAATATATTAATTAGTAAGGAAACCACTAAGATGTTACAACAGATTTAAAGAATTCACAATACTACACATATGGTGTCAAATAAGGTAAGTTGAAATAATTTTAAAATAGATGCAAAAACAGAAAAAATGTGCTAATATCCACAGACAAATAATTTATTGCATTCCACCAGACACAATTTGGGCTTTTTTTCATCAAGAATTACATTTTTATCAATTTTCTACAATTAACAGAATTGGAAAGCAGTTCAAAGACAACGGAAGGTGAGAGATGCCATAGAATCAGAAAACCTAGAAGGATATGCTACACATACATATATGTCTTGTTTTCAACTGAAGACACGCAGTAATCTTTTGGTCCATTAAAATTCTTTCACAATTTTTCCTACAATTCACATTTTACAGATTAAAGAAACTCAATATAGAGAGAGGGACAATAGCCTAACCTGGATCCCTCAGTGATAGAGCTTGAATGGGAACCAGGATCTGTCTGATTCCTGGGACCCTGCTCTTAACCTAAAGGGCAGCAGTTCTTACCTGGGTGTGATCAATTGTGTGTCTCAGGGATGTGCTGGAAATGTCTGGAGTCACAGTTTGGGGTGCTTCTAGCTTCTAGTGAGTAGAAGCCAGGGATGCTGCTGAACAGCATACAATGCACAGGACAGCCCTCCACGACAACAACAACAACAACAAAACGCTTCTTTTTGAAAAGTATATGCTTTAAAAGGTGATATTTCTTTTGCATCTGTGTAGTTTATAAATGACTCAGAACCTACATGCCAAGGCCACTATAAAAAGCAAAAAGCACATTTTTTAGAGGATCATCTACTTAAGAATCTTCCATTAGCGTGTAAACCATTAAAGAATTGAAAGGACTAAGAGCAACCGGTAAAATTCAATGAGAACTTGTGGTAATTGGCACAGTACAAACATTGGTTAATAGCATCACAGTAGTATTTATTTAACTTTACCACAGGCACAGCTTAAGGGGTCATGCCACATTATTATAAAAATTACCTGCATTTGGAAATAAAGGTAAATGAGAAGTATAAATTTCAGTATTATATGCAGAGTAAGTTAGATTCTAGCAAACACTTAAATTTTATTTTAATATCTACTGTACGCTAGATGTAATACTAGGTACAAGGGATATATAAAGACAGAAGATTATGAGTTAGTGAGGAAGATGAATATATATATAAAAGATTGTAATGCAGCATGACCATTCCAGGATTCTAAGGGAAAGCAAGCTTAGGATTGCAAAGAAGAGTGAGAGAAGGCAGTTGGAAGAACTCAGGCTGATCCTGGGAGGATGGACTAGGAGAACAGGAATAGAGGGATGGAGAATTCTGGGCAGATGGAATTGCACGGTTGAGAGGCATGAAATGAGAAAGATTGGTGTGTTCTGAGAGCATAAGTGAAAGAGTGGGATAGTCAAGGGGATGCATGTAAAATGACGAAGGACGGGTAGCTAGAAGTCTGACCAGAAAGAGCCTCCTACCTGGTTTGTTTCCAGTTTCTTTCTTTCTTTCTCTCTTTTTATCTTTTTTTTTTTTGATACAATAAATAAAGCGGCTATGAGTATAGCACAAGTCTTATGTGAATATATTTTTAAAAAATTTCTCTTGGGTAAATGCTTAGGAGCAAATTTGCTGGATCATAAAGTAGATATATATTTAGCTTTATAAGAAATACCAAACCATTTTTCAGAGTGGCTGTACTATTCTATACTTTCACCAGCAATTATGAGGATTCCTGTTATTTCACATCCATGCCAATACTGAGTGTTGTCAATCTTTTAAATTTTAAGACATTTCGGTGGATTCATAGTGGTATATCAATGATTTTAATTGGCATTTCCCTGATGATTAATGATGTTGAACATATTTTAATATACTTATTGGCTATTTATAAGTCTTCCGTCATGACGTGTCCAATTCTTTTGCTCATTTTAAAAGTGTTTTCTGCCTTTTTATTAAGTTGCGATGTGCTTTGAATATAAATCTTTTGCCAAATATATCTATTGTGAATATTTTCCCCCACTCTGTAGACTATGTATTTTCATAACAGTTTTCTTTTGATAAGCAGAAATTTGTTGACTTTGATAAAGTCCAATTTATCAGTATTTCCCTTTTATGATCAGTGCTTTCTCTGTCTGATCTAAGAAATCTTTGCCTATGTCTCATCATGAATAGTTTATCCTATATGTTCTTCTAAATACTTTATACTTTTAGCTTTTACAGTTAAGTCTATGATGCATCTCAAATTAATTTTTGAATATGATGTGAGATAAGAGTTTGCTTTCACCTTTTTGCAAATATAGTTGTTCCAGAACCATTTACTAAACAAAACCATCCTTTCAACCCCATTGAATTTCTTCAGCACCTTTGTTGAAAATCTTTTGCCATGTAAATGTGGGTCTGTTTCTGGACTTCTCTACTGTGTTCCATTAATTTATCTGCCTATACTTTTATCAATTATATTCCATTTTGATTATCATAGCTTTATAATAAGTCTTGAAATCAGGTAGATTAAGTCTTCCAACTTGGTTCTTTTTTTTTCTTCCAAAATTGCTTTGCTATGCTAAGTCCTTTGCTTTTCTATATATATTTTAGAATCAGCTTGTCCATGTCTACAAAAATGCCTCTTGGGATTTTGATTGGGTTTGCATTGAGTTTATAGATTACTTTGGGAAGAATTGACATATTGGCAATTTTGAGTATATCAATCCATGAATATATTTATCTCTATTTAGGTCTTTTATTCAAGTCTCTCAGCAATACTGTATTTTTTTTTCCCAAATCCTGTAAAACTTTTCCTAGCCATATTTCATGCCCCCTTTTTTCCTTCTCTCAATTCTGCATTCCCTTAGCCCAAAGAAACATCCTGGTAAAGGTAGAACTTTCTCTGAATAGACTGGGGTTTCAGGTAGCAGGGGCAAGGGAAATGCTAGGAAGGCCTCCACATAACAACTTTCATCCCATCTCCCTGAGTTTAAGTTTCCCAAATCAGGAAGAGCCTATGTAACTGGGAAGACTTTTGGGAAGTCCTGAGGGTAAGACATTCATAAGAATGGGTTTATATTCTTACGTATAAAGAGAATAGATACATAAGAAGATACCCTAGAGGCGAGTCATTTTCAAGAACTTTTCATCCTATTTCCTTTAAGCCTCCATTATTAAACTACCCAACAAACGGGCTCATCCTTGTGCCCCAGAGTGGGAGGGCCTAGGTTTGGGGAGTTGCAGGTCCGGAGGAAGCTGCTTTGGCAGTACAAAACAGGGGAGCTGGCACAGTGGTCGTCCACGCTGTTTTGATCTTTTGGTCTGATACTTGTTTTTAGTTTCACTTTCTTTTTATTATGGTCTCTCCATATCTGACCTGACTAGCACCATTCTTCTAGTTTGTTAGTTAATTTTAATGATAACGGCATATTACCATTAAAGTGGCTTCATAGGTCACAGTATATTGCAGAGAGCAGATTGTTAATTAAATGGTAATGTTTTCTGAATTTGAAAGTAATTCCTAAAGTTAATAGTTATTAGTTACCTTGAAATTGTAAAAAAAAAAAAAAAAAAATCAACAGTATATAAAATCAGTACATAATTAGCAAGCTGCCCTGCAAGAAGCAGATCACATCACGCTCTGTCCAAAAGAAACAGCTTTGCTGACGAGGCACTGACATAGTTAAGAGAAACCATGAATCATGAGGGGCCAGGAAAATGGTGCGCCCAGCTCACATGCAGAGGCAGCATAATTTATGAAGCACTGAGGACAGTGGGAGGTAGGCTGTCAGAAATGTTAAGTTCTCTGTGGAATTATTACATTCCCTTTGAAAGATTCGATGTCATTGAAACGGGGTAATCTGGGGAAGCTTGAAGGTTCTGTGCAATTGGGAAAAGTGCAAAGATACTTGGAAATGAAGCCAAATTTCTTCAGCCCTTTTCCCACTGGAAATCAGGCCCAAGCTCTTACAAAAACAGACTCTCTTTTCAAGCATCAGGAGGAAATACTGCAAGAAGGACACCCATGGCACATGAAAACTTCCGGATCAACCAATACCAGACCGGTCAGAGCTATGAAGAAATTGCATCGACTCTGTCTTTAAGATCTATGTTTTCTTTATCCCTTAGCACACTCTTTTCAATTATTTAAGACCATATATTGCTTATGAGTTCAAGGGAAAGAGAGAATGTAAAAATTAACAATATATATTGATGACTTGAGCAAACTTGTTATTAGTTATTACACTTACTATTCCTTTTGATGTGTAATAATTTCTAATATTTATCATTGGGTGCTAAGTGCTGGAAGCAGTGTTCAGTTCTTTGCATGGGTTATTTTACTGAGTCCTGCCATAAATATAAGTACCACCTTCAGTTTAGAGACGGGCAAACTGAGGTTTAGAGAGGCCAAGCAACTTGCTTAAGATCACACAATTTATCAAAAGTGGAGCCTGTATTCTAGTCCTTTATCTTTTACAAACATATCAAGTTTTAATCTAATAAACAGATTAAAATGACTAAATCTGCTTGCCATTTTGGAAAGGAATATGATTCATCTTGAAATAAAAAGCACTCTGGATTTTGGCATAGCAGACTGGCTATTCCTTTCTGTCAAGTCATTTTTATACACCTCCCACCTGGTCCATATTGGCTCTGAGGCATATACCTTCTGAATATAGATGAAATCATTTCACTGGTAACACCTCAATGGAATGTTCCCTCCAAGAGAGAAAGTTTACTCAACTTTGGAATGTGGTATCTGCTAAGTATTCCAAAACCACCTCATACTACTTTCAGACTTTTTTTTCTCCCTACCTGTTCATGTACTCAGCTTGTCCATTAGGACTTGAATCATAAAGAAATTTCTTCTAATGGGTTATATTATTTTTTTGTCAAGCAGCCATTTATTTCCTTGGAGGTCCATTGTACCCACTATCCATTTCCATGGGGGTAGGTAGTCCTGTTTCTGAGGTATTTATAAGAAATTTTTATAACAGTTTCTATGGTGACAGACGAGAATGTTACTTCAAGCTATTTAAAATGATAATTCACAAAAACAAGCACATACAATTTTGTTTACTACCTGGACATTTAAAAAGTCTAGGGTAACTTGGTCGAAAGTTTGAAGAAAGCTTTTACTCCTTACTTCTTTGCATCAGGCAGCTACCTGGTCAGAAAATTGATTTCCAAAAATGTGAATGGCCACAAAGTAATTTTAGCAACAGTGTTAGCTGAACCTTTGTGGTAAACAATGCCGTTTCCTGGGTGCAGAGTGATCAGGCTTCAAAATGAACCATCGAGCCCACAGGCAAGCTTAGTATAGCAAGCAGGCCTGCTTTCCAGGGTAGGAATTGTTTTTCTCTTCTGAATCAAATATCAGAAATAAGCCTTTCCTATTTACATATGATTCCAGAATAAATAGAGATCTCTCACAAGGGGGGCCTTTTGATTCAGTTCAATTCAACAGACATTTATGGGGATGTAGTATGGCATTGTGGAGAGAGAGGAAGTTTGGGTCCATCAGAGCTGGGTTCAAATCTTAGCCTTAGTTGTGCATCCCTGAGAGAATTACTCGCTTCAAAGCTCTTTCTTCACTTAGAAATTAAGGACAATAATGTTTCCATTGGCAGAGTGTTTTAAGGATTAGAAATAATATGTATGTAATCAGCTCCCCCCACCCCAATTTTGCTCTCTTGGGGAAGAAATAGAAGCTAGGAGCAGTTAGAAGCAAATTATATCCTTTATTTGGGTTCTCAGAGCACAACAAAGGAGGTCCTGTTTGTAATCTACAACAGCACTCCCCAGAATAACATCTCTTCATTCTTCGCCCCAAAGTCCTGCCTTCATAGTGCTATCCTTTCTTTCTCTCCCCCTTCTCCTGCCTCATTAGTTCTGTTTCTCTGGCGTCCAGTCTCTCAATTCTGTATCACCAATGTCCTGGGATTTGGCAAAAGTCTGATTCCCCTCAGAGAGCAGAAAATAGATGCTATAGAGCAAGAGCCAGAATTCTTTTTAGAAGGCAGCAGGGCTGTGGCAAGGTGCTGTGAACACACCCTTGGGAAAGGTTTGCTCTGTCTGATACATGTAACACTCACCTCAGTGATTAAAACCTAGCAGGTGCTCAATAAAACGGTTCTGGATTAAGGAGCATCTACAATGTGCCAGATACTTATCTCGTTAGTGTGAAGGTTACAGCACATTCATGATTAAGATAAGATCCCCGCTTTAAGGAGTTCATAGCGTAGCAGTTATTCTTGAATTCAGGTGTCTGTTTTAAGCATCTATATCTTCAATAAAAACAATGAACATGAACTCAGTCATTTCCATCAAATATCCTAGGGATAATAAAACATTTACGTGGCGTAAATGACAAATTAATATATTGGTTATATTAAAGAGAACTAATTTCAAAACAAAACAACGCACCAAAAGCAAGTAATTTAAGATAGGCATTTACTCGTTTTATATTTAACAACAACTGTTATTTGTGGATTGTACAATAATTGCTGTTATCATTGTACATAAATTATGTCATTGCTTTTTATCAATTATGTAATTCATTTTTTAATTAGAATTTTTAGCACAAGTATTTTATTCACTAATTTCTTGCTTCTTCCTCTTGTGTAACTGTCACACTTTTCTAGCCCAAAATAGGTGCGGAGTCTAAAATCAGCTACTTATAAACTACATTTTACAACAAATTACTTAACCTCTCTATGCTTCAGTTTTAACATCTGTTAAATGGGATTAAATTTAACCTCATAAAATTGTTTTAAGAATTAAATGAAATAATTTATTTTCAGCATCTAATACAGAGTCTGGCACACTGTGTCAACATTTCACAAATATTATTATTGTTATTATCATTATTGTTTACCATTGGTGTCATACCAATTTATTATAGGAAGTGGGCACTATAAGGTACAAGCAGGAAATAGCTTTATTTTTCAATTTCATTGCTTTCAGAGATGTTCTGTCTTACCTCCCTTTTCTGCCTCGGACAAATTCTGTGTCCTTTCCTGTTACTTTAGAATACTAGACAACAGTCTTGTTTCCAGAATTTAAAAAGTCCAGTCCAATCTAAATCAAAACTTCCACTTCATATCCACTTTAAAGCTTCTCCCTTCTCTCAGCTCAGGCCTGGCTAGTGAGTCCACAGATCAGCGTAGAGAGCAACAGTGTAGGGAGTCTCCTCCTTGTCCCTCCATGCTCTGCTTTCTCTGTCACCAGCTTCTGATTCCTTGGGGTTGGAAGTGGAGTGTGAAGTGGAGCATGAAGGGGTGAGGGGATTAAAGGAGATGGTACGCCTTGTACTGCTTTCTTGGTTCTCTCTTGACATAGTCTCTCAGATGGCCTCAGTCCTAGCAACTGTTCAACCCTAACCATCTCTTTCAAGGACCACTTAAGAGCTCTCTTCTGAGACTCTCAATCCTCCACCTACCTTCCTGCTGTGAAGAATGCCAAACCCTGCTCTATTCTCCTAAGAAAATGATACTCTGACCCAGCATGCAGTCCCGGAACCCGGCTACCTGACATGCTATCTATTTGGCTTATGGGAAATCCATCCCTTTTTCCTGTCAAATTCTGGAAGGGCAAGCCCTCCCACTGGTGCTCTCTCTGTCCCTGTCCATGTCCAGGTGAGAGTCAAGCTTCAGCCTCTCTATTCCGCAAACTCCAGGGAATATGTGATTCGAGAGGAAAGACCGAGTGAAAAGTAGTACTTTCCACTTTTACAAATTCCCTTTCACCCCAGACTATTCTCTTTGATAATTTACTAACTTCTCTTATATAGGAGAGGCGCATGATAGAATGGACAAAGAACCAGTTAGCATGTCCTGCATGCCTGCATTTAGCAACTGTCTTTAGAATGTGTGAACTCTTATTGCCCATTGTCCTCAGCTGCAGTGCTTTGGCGGAAGCCCTGAGACAACAGGAAAAGTCCCATCCAGCATCCTGTTACATTTTTATTATGCCTGAACATTTACAATGGTCTCTTAATTGGTTTTCCTGCTGCCTATCACCCACGATTCCATTCCATCCCATACCTAACTGCTAGATGAATCCTTCTCAGAAAACACTGAGTCTTGTCATATTTTTCTTTTCGATCCATCGCTGTGGCTTCCATGGGTTGGCTACCATTTCAACCTTTCAAAAAGAAAAGAAAAAGCTTAAAGTCCCAGAATTGAATGTAATCCTAGACACACAAGTTATCACAGTAGTGGAGTTTCTGGGAGTCCCCAAAGCTCCTGTGACACTGGTTTGCTTCCAACAGCTTATTATGTCAAATAAACTCCCCAGGCTACAAACATAAACTCCACTAATTCAACAAGGTATTTACAGTAGGATCAGAGATCTCTGCAGTACTAGAAAGTATGTTTTTAATATACAACTCCCAACTTCATCATTTCATCAAATTCTTCTAAATTTTTAGGAGTGACCCACTGACTAAACATGATCCATTTCACCAAGAGCTGGTTTCTCCAAGAGTCACACACCAAAGAAAGTGCAAAGTATGAATTCCAGTGAACTAGAATTTTGGAACTCAGAGAAACTCTAATCCAAGTTCCTTGTTTTATATGCAACAAGATGGTGACCCAGCGAAGTTGTGACTTGCCCAAAGTCACCAGGTCTTTTGAAGAGGAATAGAATCAGTGCCCCAGTCTCCAGATTCCTAGAGTCAGGCTAATTTCACCACCACAGGTTGTTTTCACGTCTTCCTAAACCACTGTCCAGTTAGTCCTTGTACTGCAGAAGTTTGCCCACCTGTAGTGGAAAGGGGATGTTCTTTCTAAAATTGGTATTAAAGTCTTCTCTAATAGCATGTAGGGAGAAGAAAATTATTACTATTAAAAAGAATTAATATTCCTTGGAGATGGGAAGAGTAGGCAGACCAGAGGGGAAAATAGCTAAAAAGAAACTCCCTGTGGCTAAAAACTTTTGAAGCAAAAAAGTTTTGTATTCACATTGAAGTGCTTTTCTATATCCTTGGTGATCCACAAATCTTCAGTGAAAGTCTATTATACAAAACAAGGAGTATTAGAGGTGCTCTGAGGAATAAAGGATGAGGCAGTTTGCCCATGCCTGGGGCAAAGGGGAATGAAGAGGGTGAAAAAATCATGGAAGGTCCTGACTGCTCGGTTGATATGGTGATCGGAATAGCCTCCAGAGATGTCCATGTCTTAATATCAGGATCCTGTGAATGTGTTACTTACATGGCAAAAGGAAAAATGTGTGACTTACATTAATCAATAGATGGGCAGATTCTCCCGGATTATTCAAGTGAGCCCACTATAATCACACAGGTCCTTAAAAGTGGAAGAAAAAAACAGAAGAGGAAGATAGAGTGATGCAATGTGAGAAGGGCTCCCTCTACCGTTCTGCTTTTGAAGATGGAGGAGGCCATGAGCCAAGGAATCTGAGTGGCCTCTAGAAGCTGAAAACCATGAGGAACAGTCCCTACCTTGAAGCCTCTAGAGAAGAAGTAACCTTGATTTTAACCCATTGAGATTTATGTTGAACTTCTACAGAACTATAAGATAATAAACTTCTATTGTTTTAAGCCACTAAATTGGTGGTAATGTTTATGCCAGCAATAGAAAACTAATATGGTTGTCTAATTTAAACTTGATAAGAAATCTTAATAGTTGTATTTAACTCAAATGTTTCTAAGTTCTTCAGCTTTCTAAGTTCAACCCTGTGAAAGTGCAGAGTTGGCCCCAATATTTCCAAAGATATCCAAAGTAGTAAGGAGCTGACATTCTTCTCGGTGGTCATCCCAGACAGCTACTATAGAATCAAAGCTTTTGACCATTTCCTGAATTAATTTTTTCCCCTTAATTTATGTTGATATTCAATTTCCTGTACGGGCTTGCCCCAGCCTGCTTCCTCCACTTCATCACCACTATTTCTCTTCACAAATCCTATACTCCTGCCAAATTGAACCATTGCTACCCCCAAAATGCTCCTCTCTATTTTTGCTGGTGCTGTCTTGTCACCTGGAATGCTCTATCTCTCCTTCCCTGCCCCCCAAGCGTGTTAACAATCTGCTTGTCCTTTACAGCCTAGTGCCAGCATCGCCAAATATCCAAGGCCTCCCTAGCTCTGCCCTCCTCAGAACTTCCCCAGTGTTTTGTTCTTAGCTCTCTTATGACCATCTGTCATCATTTACTTGCAGTTTGGCCATTTGAGTACATCTCCTAATTTATTCCACTGATTGGCAGCTGCTTGAGAACATTAATCTGTACTGCTTATCTTTACAACCTCCACAGCAAAAAGCACACTGCTTTCACAACTCAGATGCTCAATACATGTTTGCTGAAGGGGTCATGAAAACATTTTTGTCTAAACTTATTTAAAGTGGAACCCATTATAATTTATGTTGTCAATACATACATCTCTATTTACCCTTTTTTCGCCCCTCTGAATGTCATGGTTCATAGCTCCAAAAGGAACAAGAACCATTTCCAAGTAACTCTTCTGTACTTTTGGATATCATTTAATATTGGGTAAGATGAACTCATATTTTGGTGTGCCTCGGATAGTTCTAGTTTACGTCTGTTGTCCTTGCATAGTTATTAAGAGTACCACTTTCATTCCAAAAATGTCCCAGTATGGATAACACATTGGATGGTCATCTGACTACTGGAGTACATAGGCTATAAAAAGGCAGCCTCTAGCTTTCATCCTTTCCTGAGCATGACAACTGAAAACTAGTTGCTCCTATTAGGTGTTTGGCATGTCTTTCCTCTCTATCTTTTCCTTCCATGACAGCCATTAATGCTTGGGTCTACCTCTCCTTCTCCCAGCCTCAGCCCTGCTTCCTACCCTTGGGTTGGTCTAGGGTAATGTCTGCAGTCACAGGATTTGAGAAAGAAGAAAGTTGAAGACAGGATAAATCTCCAAGTTAGCTACTCTTTTGTCACTCTCACCATTCATGTGACCCCAGATCCTTCATCCTGCTCTCATCTCAGTGTTCCCAGGAATCGTTCCTAGCCTCTAATGTTTTGTTCTTTATCCTTCAATGTCCATCACCAATTTTAGCCCCAGACTGATATCACAGAAATGATCACCGGTATCTGTCTTACATTCAGGTAACCCCTAGCCTCGGAGCAGCAGAAATGCTCCTAACATCTCAAATTGTAACAACATATTTTCCTATAGGAGCAATTTCCAAAATGTGTTTTGGGGAGCTCTAGTTTTGGGTGTTAATGTCTATTACTCAATAAAAGGGTTTCAAAGTCAAAGAAGGTTGATGAATTTTCAACGGAACAATTTTAAGCAGTTTCCTTTCCTGCAGGACTTCTTAGAGCCTTTAATATGTAAATGTACATTATGAATCTCTGAGTGGGGATATATGAAACTTTCTTGAGGGAAATTCTTCTGTGAAACATATTTTGTCTTAAAGTAACATACTTAATTCTTGTAGGTTAGGTATAAAATCTTGTGAATTGACACAGGGATATAGGCATTATTGTTCTCGTGGGACAATGCATTCTAAGTTCTACAACAGCATTTTTGGAACACAGCAGGTTGTGAAGTGGATAACTGCGTGTAAGACCCTTCCAGCTAAGCATTGCGTGCCTGTCCAGAAAGCAAAGGCAGATAACTAAGTAAAAAGCATCTGGGATCATAGGTCCGAAGAGCTGGCATCTAGTCTCAAGTTTACCACTTTTGGCTGGGTAGTTCTGAACATCAATCAACATTCTGTCCTCAGTTTCTTCATCTATAAAATGGAATGGTTAATGATGATGTGAAAATAAAAATAAATAATACCTGTTTAACATATTTCACAGGGATTTTAGGAGAATCTAATGAGATGATCACACGATAGCACTCTGAAAATAGTAAGACTTTTCTTAGTAAGTATATATAAAAATACATATTATTTCTTAAATAACTTGGTTTTACAATAGGGACAAGGATACAAACCCATAGATAACCTTCAAGCCTTATTTATTTATTTTTAAAACACTTCAATCCAAATTATTTTTCCCAACACTGGTAATAAAGAATAAATCATAAATTTTAACTTTACTTTTTTCTTCTTTATAAAACTCATCTGTGATGGAGGAACAGTACAATGGCCACCAAAAAGAAGACATCAGGGGAGGGATGTATAAGCCCGATGTTTAATAAACTAGATAATCAGAATAAGATAGGTCATTGTCACATTTGAGCTTCAAGTGGAGTCTGACTGATATGGAAACAATGCAATTGGGGCAAATTCTATCCTCAAATTTTCAAGCAACTTTGGATCCAAAGTTTTTATCTGTCACTTAATATTCCCACTGGCAAAAATTGAGAGCGTGCCCCTGCTGACGAAGCCTAAAACATCATCTGTGACAACAGGAGTGTCTCATTCCACAAAAAGGCAGGAAATATTAGTTACCACACTTCTCCACTGTCTATGTCAGATGACGGGGCAGAACATATATCTGGTCATAGACAACAGCAACACGGGTCTGCTTCTGGGCCTTTTCAGCTCCAGGACTGGAGTAATTTGTTAAATTATTTCATGGCATTATGTGTATTCTTGAGCAGTATTCAATCCCTTTGGTTCAGGAACTGACTTAGAGGATGAAGCCTCTAAATAACCTGTTAAAATATCATTTATCTGAAAGATTCTGGCACATTAAACCTGGATCAGCAATTAAGTTTAATTCCTTGCCCTATTTGCTTGAAAATAGAACCTCTAGTAAAATTGCTGTACTGACAAGAAGATTTTAAAAGTAATCTCCATTGTTTATTACTTCAATAGTAGAAGTCCTGAACTATTCTAGGAAGGTGAATTATACAAGCAAACATGCATAAGGAAGGGCAGTTTTATCACAGTCATATATGCCTTGAATTTTAGTGGCTAGCTAAGGGAGGAGAGTTTTCTGTAGGTAACACCAACTAGTATCTAATTTAGAGAGTTTCTTTAAATCATCTGGTTGCTTTCTCTTACCAGAAACTCTACTTTGGATAACCATTTTTTTTTTTTTTTTTTACTTTTATCATTTGATGTGAAGAGAATAAAATTTTATAAGCGAACATGGCTCTTTCTAAATTGCGTTATCTATATTTTACTATCTTTATTTGTTACTTTTCTTCTGAGACAAAGGATCTCAAAGCATATTATACACATTTGTTATTGTAAATACATGGTGAACCACTTGTTTGCCATTTCAGAGCTACAGTGATTCAGAGTTAAAAAATGAAAACAGAACTTGAGCCCTTTGTTTCTCTGCTTTAGGTTCTACTTTGACCGCTTAGCAAGTGCCACCAATTTCTAGGCAATTGATTGAATTTTTCAACAGTAAACTAATTAGCACAAATTCTTTGTTGCGGTTGAGGACGGGGAGTAAATAAAACAGAGAAATAAGACTGAGAAGATTTGAGAGAAACAAGTTATTTCATCTTTCAAAGGTAAAGTTCTGTGGAAGGAGGCTTCTTGGTGCTCATTAGAAACATGAGCTTCCATACACACATGGAAGAATGGGCAGCAAAAGGAATTTCAATTACTTTTTCATGAAATCTGACCCAGAGTTGAACAAAGAGAATTTTAAAGCTTTTGCATATGCCGTTTTGGTGGGGCTGGGGGTCATCAGTATTTCCCCCCAGTGTCTCTGGTGTTGCTTGAACAACAAAAACGGTTTTTAATTGAACTTGTTCAGGTTTTTATAAATCAAGATGTCAACAAATACAAGCACTAGTCTAGTTACAACAAGAGACTGTAGTTTACAGAATAAAACTAACCCTGTTTCTTTTTTTTTTTTTAAGCTCTACAAAGAATGCATTGTTTATTCTTGTGTAAAAATGTCATGTAAAGAAGCTCTCTGTCAGGTACTCTATTTTTATTTAGTTGTTTCATAACTCAATTATAATGTTCCCCTCTGTCTAATAATTAGCATATGCATAGTAACGAAGCTTGAAAACCTGTTGTTTTCCCCACTGTGTGTCAGCTAAATTTCTGAATCGTTATGGAGAACGGGTTGTGCCTGTGTAGGTGAGTTGTCTTTCCCTGCTGCTCTGGCAGCTTGCCCCTGTGCAGTAGTTGAGGGTCAGCTCTTGGAGAAAGGCCCAGCCAGAGGCCTGAACAGGGACTTCCTGCCATCTGGAACAGTCTGGAGCACAAGGAAAGATGTCAGCAAGAAGCACTCAAATGGCTCCTCTTCAGCTCCTCCAGGATGACCAATATTTCCCTCAGTTCCGTGACTGGGCAATTTAACAGTCACCACCAGTTACTTGATGCACAAGTTTCGAGCTTTATATCTGATTTCATTTCATGCCTAGATTTTTGTGGCCACTTACCACCTTTTGAACACCCTTTCTATGCTTGAGGCATTCCCCACAGTATGAATCCTGTCTTCTCAATAGATAAGCCCCAAATGTACTTTCCCAGCTTCTCTCATAGCAATGGAGCAAATGTGTGACCCAGGCTCAGGCAATTTACCTTGCTCCTAGGAGAAACTGGTTTGGAAGAGAACAATGAGAGGAAGTAGGTGGTTCACAGAATCCGTTTTCTAGTAAAAGTGGCAGTGGAAGTTTCTGGCTTTGGGGGAGGACAATAGTGGAGGTTCCAGCATCCAGTGTCCATGGCTAACGGTGTTTAGTGAGATAAAGATGTTGGGGCCATGGGGGTCTTCCTCTGGCAACTGTGATGGATGCAGTACCTAGGACCAAAATCTTCTTTTTGACAAGAAAAATTAAAGACATCTAATATACTTGTTCATTAGACACACACATTCTGAAAACCAAGGTATCTAACTTGATTTGTTGGAATTTTTAAAGTTATTAAGATGATAACTTTTAAGTGCATTATTTTCCGTAGATAATTAATGCAGCTTGTTTAAATAAACTCTAAGACCAGAGTGTTTGTGGGCAACTGGTGTGGCATGGTTACCTTTCAGATATTTGGGGGGTGCACATGTGGGTTTATGTGTAATTTAGACACTATCATTTACCCATTTCTGAGCTTCCTTTTCCCTCTTTATCCACTCTCTTCTCACAATCTGTCTTATTGAACTAATCTGACTTTTAGTTGGATGGACTAGGTTGGATGGACAGAGATTCTCTAGTATATAGCATGGCTTCTAGGCAGAAATGCAGAACCTCATTAGATGGATTGAGGAGAAGGGTTAAAATGGGACTACAGTGAACATCCTCGTGTGACAGAAGAGCAGAAAAGCACATCCAAATCAGTGACAAATAGATTTTTTTGACGTAAATCCTTTTTTATTATTTTCCAAATAACTTGTATAATATAAGAAACGTGAGGTTTGTTGAGATTAGGTCAATTAGTTTTTAAAGTAGAAGTCATTACTGGCCCATGGGAATGGATCATGACCACGCTTGACATTGTAGAAGTAACAGCTGGACCCAGAATTTGAAGATAACCTTGGAGAACATTAGGAGACTTCTTCTTTTCAGGGAAAAAAAAATCATTATAAAATGTTTTCTCAGCCAGAATGACACACTAAAACTGGGTTACTGCAACATCACAAATTTATGGGGTCTAAATCAATGAGTTTTAACCATAGAGATAAATTCTGAGGGATGAGGAATTTATTAACTCACTTCATAGTACTAAGTTACAGGAATCACAACTGAAGGTCTTCACTGTTCTCTGCCGCTTGCTCTGCCATGATGTTGAAAAAGGCTGATATTCTAAATGGTAACTAGCTGTTCCTAGTTTAGTCATTCTATTGTTTTTTAAAATGATCTCTCCTTCCATCCTGTACCTTGTGCCTAATTTCTATATGACAGTATTCCTGTTATGAGTATTGTTCAATTAGTGACTCAAGCAAAGAGGATTTAAATGTTTTGGTAAAGATCCTTCAGGTGGAGCTGTGGCTGACCGAATGGAGAAAAGAAACCACAGTTGTCTCCCGTAGTTCGGGAATACTCTCTAACACTTTCTAATGTTCCTTCTAGTTCTATGAAGTTACATGATTGCTTCGTATGTTTTATTAAGTCTGTGATTTTCACTGTATAAATACAGAAAAGTAAGAGAACAATATCCCCACATCAATATTAATTTTTTCTGCTTTTCTTTTTTTAATGCCCACTGGTATTTTATTAGTAGTAAATGATTTTAAACTCAGTTTTGAATTCTTCTTTTCACAACACCATCTTGGTATTTCTATAATCCTGAAAACAGCACTTCTACGGGGAGAAAATATAGCCCTGTGTCTGTAGTGACGTAGATTTAGTTCTATCAAAGCCAGGAAGATGGCCTGGTTCTGTCTTTAAGCTACACCTAAACACTAGTGTGCAGGAGTGGGAGACACAGAGATCCCCTTTCAAAGAAGAACATGCTACCCAGCCGTGGAGAGCATCGGCATCTACAGGGTCTGCCTCAGCTGCTACGACCCCATTCTCTGGAGATCACGCGCCCGCGCCCGCGCCCCCGCCTGTGAGGCAGCTGGCATCTGATGAGTGAGACTGGGGTATAAAAACCACGCTGTTTTGGCCAGACGCTGGACACTCTGGTGGGTATTTGCTCCATATACCTCCACCAGGTTGGCTGAGGCATTGTCAGGCCTGCATTGAGTTGACTTCTTCCTCTATCCAATTCTACTTCCTCCATTTTCCTTTCATGGAGGTAATTCCTAATAAACACATTGTATTCCAGACTCATCTCTGACTATGCTTTCAAAGAACCTCATCGGCAACAGCAGGCAAGTTGTATAGGGTCTGAATGACCTAAGCCAGAACTTTGAAATGTTCATTGCCCTAAATCTACATTTGTATGTGCATATGTAAGTATATATGTATCTATTTATCTTTTTAAAAAGATTTTTCTTTTGTTTGGTTGTGGTTTTAATTTTGTTTTTATTTGTTTGGAGAGTTTTGTTTGTTGGAAGGAACTATAGGAAGCTCTTTATACATTAGGAACCTGAAGAGAGTAAAATGCTGATTTCCTTATCAATTTTCACTGTAATTGAAAAAAATCATATTCTCACTGAAAAGATACTTGGTTCTATCACATGAAGTACTTTACAATTAAAGAACTTATACGTGCAATATCAGGAGTAAACTCTTGTCTATGTAAAATCTATGAATATTTAATTAATATAAATCTTGTAAGCACTTGCTTAAATAAATAACCTTTGCCTAGCCTTCTGAAGTGGACACACAGCGATCTTAGCTTTCCATTGTCCCCCATCTCCAGATCGCATACAAACTTCTTTGCTCCATCACTTACTGTACCTTGCTTGAGTCCTTCCTTCACGGGTTCTTTTGGATCCTTGTGATAATCCCTCCACTTCCTTGCCTCTGCCTCCCCTCTTTCTTTCCTTTACACAACTTTCAGAGTAATTTTTCTAAATTGCAAATCCGATCAGGTCATTCCTCTGCTTAAAATCCTCTAGTGGCTCCCCAACTATCCAAGGATTTAAAACCCAAAGTCTTTATCATGGTACTCACATAAAACTCTTAATGAATAAAGTTTTGCCTATTTTCCTGCTATATCTCCACAATTGTCTCCTAGTCACCCCACTACAGGCGAATTCCCTACAGCTTCTAGGATGTTCATGATGTCTCTTTCCCTTTTGCCTTTGTACATGTTGTTCTCATATTGAAATGCCTTTCCCTACTTTTTTTTAATTAAATAATTTTTTTAAATTAAGAAAAGCCTTACTCTTTCTTCAAGGGTTCATTTAAGCATCAAGAAAGCTCTAGGTAGAGATATTCCCCCAGAATACCTGTTGCCACTGACATAATTCATAGCACTTATAAGACTATTGAACATATAAGATTATTATACTCCCACCTCTAGACTATGAGCTCCTCAAAGAAAGAAATGTTATCTGTACATCTCTAATACTTGTGCGGTGCCCAGCTCACAGTAAGTACTCAGTAAAGTTTTGTACTTTTCTCTAAACTTCTTTATGGTAGCTACTGTTGCTAACAGATTTTTGCACCCCCTTCACTGCTGAGCAAAATATTGTGCTGCTCAAATCTACATACTGTAGGTGCTCTATACTGCTCTATAGGATGACCATACTATTGTCGTTTGAAGTATTACCATTCTGCCGCCAATAAATGCTTAAAAGATTCCAATTACCAGGAGTAGCTTAGAGAAACATTTTAAGTGCTGATTGACCAGTATAAGTCTCTAAAGATGTTTTTATTTCCTCTAGGGCAGTTGCCTAAACCATGAACTACAAGTTAATAGTATATTCACAGGAGAGCAACTTTGTCTGTTTGCCTAGACCGTTTGTGATATTAGCTATGCAAATAAATATTTTGATTGTTCATTTGGGAGAAGGGGATTAGTTGATGACTGTCTTGAAGTATACGTAGGCTTATTATGAAGAGGAGGATGACTAATTTTTTTTCCCATTGCTATTGCTGATTCAATGAGGAAAAGTACTTGTGTTGTATCAATATTTAAAGATAAGAATTTCTTCACTGGAATTAAGAGACATCATAGAAATTCCCTCTTTGCAGATGTGACTAGATGATATCAAAATTCTCATTTTCACCCTTGAATCTATGAATTTTGAAATGATGTCACAGTGACCAACTGCTACCAATAAATAGGCTGTTGAATTTAGGATTATATTTTCTAGTTATTACCTTCAGATAAGAGTTAGAAGATACATGCTATGAATATAGGATCACAGCATTATCCTCATACTTTATCTTATTGGGGAGATATGACACAGTAAAAGGTGGCCTATTATTATGTATGATGCAAATTATTTGAAAGAGAATGGCTTTCAAAGGAGTTGGAAATCAGAGAGGAGTAGGAAAGGCCACTCAAGGCTAGGGGAACAACAGTATGTTCAAAGTGATATAGTGTTCACAGATGTACCAGGTACATTTGTGTATGGTTACAGACCATATATGGCATAGAGAAGCCCCACCAAGGAAAGAAACATACATAAGCATTCACTAAGCATGTATGATGTGCCAAGCTCCGTGCTAAACACAGTACAGGCATTTTCTCATTCAATTCTCATAATAACCCTAATACATACTTAGTAACATCACTTCAATTTGCGGCTCATAAATTTGAGGCACAGAGAGGTTAAGTGACTTGCCTAATATCATACAACTAACGATGGAATAGGAAATTCAAACTCCGGTTGTCAGACTTTGGCTATGGGTAGTAAAATTTAATTCCAGAAACGTTAGCTGTAACTTCCAAAAGGCAAAGCAGAAACTGAGGTAGGAGTTGCAGGGCTTGAAAGCAGGGAAATGTCTTCTTTAACAATATACTCCCCCATATTAAGCTCAACATATAGGAATACTGTAAATGTCTATGAATAAATAGTCTATTTTTCAAAGAGTATACACTCTGGTAGGAAGGCACACATGTATAAATAACTATAATGTACTGAAGGCTGTAGTGCAGATGGATCAGACTAGATAAAAATCTGAGGAGAGTGAAAGTTATCCCATAAGCAGTTAAGGAGGCATTGAGGTTTTTGAGCAGGAGAGTGACTTGATGAAAGCTTATTACTGAAAACTTAATCTGCTGACTATGTGCTACTTGTTTCCTTATTGTCAGCAATATTAAGCCACTTGGAACTCCAAGCAAGTTATATCTGTGATGATAGAAAAGTGGAGGAAATATTTCTCTCTCATGTCCTGCTCACCCAAATTCTGCTAAATTGGTTTAGATGTTAGAACAATAAATTGGAGTAAGACAGAAGCCTAAAACTTGAAGGTGTGTTGATGCTCACTATCCAATCACTATTGTTGCTAAGAATATAAGAAGCCCACAGGCTGTAGGGGTAAGGTAGAGGGATGGAAAAATTGTATGTTACAAATATCTAAGAGAGCTAGGATCTAAGGTAATTCATGTATGATCACTTTAGCGTTATTCATTCATTCAATCAATCAGTCATTCAAGGAATAGTTGTTTATTTAGTACCACTGGTACTAAATAAATTTGAGGCACAGAGAGGTTAAGTGACTTGCCTCTAGAACAGGTCTTGGGACATAGGTATCCAGTGGTACTAAATAAAGACCTGTTCTAGGTCTTGGGACATAGGGATCTAGTATGAGAAGAAGTATAACAGGACCGTTGCTCCCATGGAGTATGCAATAGCGTAATTCAGATCATAAACACTTCAGATATGATATATGACTATTGAGAAAATAAAACAGAGCAACAAGATGAAAAAAGACTGAGGATAGGAGAGTAAGCACTTTAAAAAGGCTCTCAGAGAAAACTTCTCTGTGAAAATGACATTCCAGTAGACTTGAGTAATGAGAAAAAGCCAACCATGCAAAGAGCAGAGGGAAGAGCATTCCAGGCAGAGGAAACCGCCAGGGCAAAGCCCGGAGGTTGGAAGTAGAGGCAGCAGGAACCACGGGCTTTTGCTGTTAGCCACGTTCAGAACTTTGAAAAGCATATCTGAAATATTTCCTCTTCAAATACTATCAACAGTTCGATTATTTTCATTAACTTTTTTAATAACCAATTAAAATTTTCCATCTGAAAAATATGGATATTTAAAAAATTAAGTATAAACTGGCAATAATAAAAAGAAATAAAGGTTATAGATAATAAGGAGTCAAAATATGTACGAAGGGTTTCAGAAGATCACCTTGTGGAGGGGGCAGTGGTGAGGGTTAAAAGGCTGAATATCATGTACTATTTATTAATTTAATAAATCTGTCTCGATGTCAATGTAATCGAATGTTGCCACAAAATAATGGTCTCCTGCTGCTACATAAATGTTTAGGCCAAGCTCTGATGTTTATTTTCAAGACAGGAGACATTGATCCTTCACTAATAGAATATTACAAGTTTATTTCTATTATGCTAAGTAACCAAAGTTGATTTCATTGTTTGATTTGATGGATGTTGGTGCTGTCAGAGTTCAAAATGGTCTGTGCTAGGAGGCCAAGAAAATGAGGCTATTTTTTTTCTTTCTCCTAATTAGGGATTCTTGGATTTCATTCTAATATAAAATCAATACAGGAAAACTTTAGGGATACTTAGTCTCTGGGATCTCTCTTCTGATGCTCTAGGACTGGGACTATTTGGCACAAGATTATTCTCCCCTGAGACCAAAGAGACTCTAGAGCCAGACAGGGAGTGAGTTGGATGGGACCCCACCCAACTGGAAAGGCAACAGGAAAAGTGATGAGAGGAAAAAGACAGCTACAACAATAGAAGGAGGAAGTGAGGCCAAAAAAAACAAGAGAAGGAGGAAAAGTCACAGTGAATCCACCAGGAAAAGAAAACCTCAAAAGAAAAGAAGAAAAAAAAAGTATTGCAGTCTGCTGATTTAGATGCAGGGGACAAGTTTTTGACCATTTCTAGATGTAAGGCTCTTAGTTACAGTGATCCAGTGAATGGATGGTGATGTGATCCAGTTTTCCAGGTCTCCCTTTTCCTATGAAGAATGTGAATTAAACAAAGATATTGGTTTTTGGGTTTTATCTACCACAGATCACACAGCCAAATAGATCTGGGAATTGCGATGACTGCAAGAGAAATAAACAAGGTGAAGATTGGAAAGAAGACATAAACTGACCAATTTAATAGAAGTAAGAATACTTACTTCTTTTAAATATCAAAAGATAGATTAATACCAAATCATTTCTTTTTAATATCCTACAGTGAGCCGAAGTATTCACTTTACAATAGTCAAAATGGAAGGAAATGATGTACTTGATAAAGGACAAGGCTGCAATAAAGTAGGGTGTGGCTTGGTGTTTCTGATTTTGCCTAATGGGGTGGGGGGGGGTTGCTGTAAGAACAGAATTCATTGCTGCTTACCATGCTGAAGCAAAATCCCATAAGCCCTGCTTGAATTGTCCCACCTGTTTTTAATCCAACCTGAATTCATAGCAAAGCTTGCCCTTCTAGAATCATGGTACATGAAAGAGTAAATGTTAGGGGACTAGGGTGGTTGGAAGAATCTTTGTATCAGATTCCTGAGAAGACGTGAAGAAACAGGCTGCCTGGGTGTGAATTACAATCCTGTTATTCACTAGATGTATGAACTGGAAAAAATTTCTAATAATTATACCTACCTCAAAAGATTGTGAATAGAATTGAGATACTCTATGTAAAGTGCTTAAAACAGTGCTTGATAAATGTTAGTGTTGTTAATAGATAAGAAATCTGTGGCATGGCTTGCAAGAATTAAAATTCTTGCATGGTTGAACCACGTAACATTTTCATCAGTTAACTATTTTTGACTCACAAAAATAGTAGTTTCATATATTTCAATTTAATATGTCTCCACTAAACTTCCCTGTTCCTCTCATATTTGTCAGGGGTTAAAGGGAAGAGAAAATGAAAGAGAAGGGAGAAGAGAGAGGAAGAAAAGGTAAAAGAAGGAACAGGAAGGCGGGAGGTAACATGGTAAAGCCCTTTGAAGGGACCTGCACTGACTAGAAGCTGAGGTGATGGGATGTAGTCCTATTCCCCAACACCCCCCACCTCCTCACAACCCTTTAGAAAATTCCTGAGACATCGATGTGACATATGTCTCCTTATCCCACAAATGATAAATGTTCCTGTAAAATAAAGAAAACACCCAAATTATAGAACACAGCATCGCCTAAAAGGACACAACAATGGAGGCAAGAAAAGAAACAGTCCAACAAATTTGGGGGATAGGAACAATTCTTCCAGAGAGGTGGGAGAAAGGGCCCAGAACTAGGTTCTTCCTTGACCACCCTTCTCTGCAGACTACCTACATCCATCACCAGAGTGAGCTCTTTGTCTGCCCCCCTTCTAGAAACTGGACTAGGACAAAAAGCCAGGGCAAATGGATATAGAGCTCCCAAAGCCCCTAATTTCTGGGTAACTCAGCATCAAACATAGTACCAAAGAAGAATATTCTAGAGGTTGGTATCCTTGGCCAAAACGCTCCTTAACCCAGAAAGGAGCAACAACTTTAGCCTTAAGCACATCCACAGGGCTATAGACACTGATCAAGGTTCTCCTTAAAGAACTAAAAATCCCATGAGTGTTAGAGGAAGCACAAGGTAGAGAGTAATCATAGAGTAGCAGTAGCAGGTCATAAGCCAAAAATGTATCCTTCCTTAACTTTCTTAACACTGGCTGCCCAATGTTAACCACGGACAATGTGGTTCTTAGAAGTTGAGTGAGGCTAATGGAGATTTGCCTTGTAGTAGTCAGTAACAGCACCACTGGCAGGGGGACCATTCTATCTTCTGCCTCAAGAATTTAAGCCCAAGAAAAAAGATCTGATGAATTTGGGAAGTTGATGATAATAATATTATAAAATTATTTACCTGGTGAAGAATCTGGTTTTTACCCATATAACCTAATGATGATGATGCTAGCAGGTAGCAATTGCTACCACAGAATACTTATAAATTTTCAGGAACTTACTGCAATATATAGGATGGAGCCCAGTTGGTTCCAGAGACTTTTTTGAGCGCCCCCAAATAAAATAGTTAAAGTGACTTCTATGTCTTTGGCAAGTGTTTATGACCCTGATAAGATTGTTTATACCTTTTACCTAACTATTGGAAATGGCTACATTCAGCACTGGTCTTAAACAGATTTTTAGTACTGTCAAAGAGGTTAAAACAATATATTTTAACACACCATTCATAAACTGTTTCAAAGTAAATAAAATACAATAGTGGTCGATTTTGTCACCTTCCCTTTTTGTCACACTTTGTTAAGAGGACCCAATTATTTTGGAAAATTATGAAAAGCCAATGTAATAGGTACGTTTCTATTCCCAACAGAAGGAATCGGCTCTGCCTGGAATGTTGCACATCCTCTTTGAGACTGAGCTTATGTCAACTCCAAGAGTGCAGAGACACCATGTTGGCATAACCTTAGTAGGTGAAAAACCATTGTAAAGATTTAAGAATGCACCCCAAAAAACACAGTAATACTTTTGAATAAAGAACACTCTGGTACGCTTCCTATTATGTAACTTTCAACATATACTAACAAAAATTGAGCCAGTGAACACTGCAACACATGAAATTTGTTTTTCAAAACGTGCTAATGTGTGTGAAATTGTCATACACATTATGACAATTTTTTTCATTTTTTTTTTCATTTTTTTTTAATCTTCAGTTTATGTATCGGGATTTTTTTTTTGTAATCAGGATTATTTTATTTTTTTCCAAGTCACCAAATTTCAATTTTTATTATTATTTTTTTGTATCAAGATTATTTTATTTTATTCCAAGTCACCAAATTTCAAATTCTTGATGGTGATAAAAAAGAGTAGGCATTCACTTTGGTGATGGACTGTTTAGAACTGGTAGATCTGCACACTATCTTTCCTAACCCGTTGGTGTTTATGAAAATCTAAGTTGGGATTTTAAAAATCCAGGGCAATAGGTTAAGAAAACAGTCATTCCCTCAGATTAACTGATGTTAAACCAATAACAGCGTGTCAAATAGTGTTAATTTGAGGCCCCATTTCATTTATTATTCTGGTATAAGAGACCACGTTTCAAAGTATAATTGTAAAGACTCTGTTCATTCAATTATTTTGGTACATGGTATGTCAGCAGTTTGTGAATCTGAGCATGCTGGTCTGTTCTGCTTGAGAATGAGGTTTCATACAGTAGTTTGAGTGACAAACATCTCAGAGCTTGCTCACATTCCTCTGTGGAATAGTCACTTCTGAGAGAAAGAGGTGCGGCTTCGTGGTCTGGGAACAGGACCGTCAGCCAGGAACACAGAGTCCTCATCCTGGAACTAGTTCTATTTTCTTTATGGTTCAGATTATGCTAATGAATCTTTCTAGGACTCAGTTTACCCAGTTTAAAAAGCTAGTTAGGAAAATCTAGTTAGCTGGGGTATATTGAGTATTAATGAATGCATATCTGTTAAATGATTTGGAATGAAAAGTGATATGAATATAAGGAGATGTTATTTTCATGAATTAAGTAAATGAATCAAATAAATAATAGAACAGCTTTGTCCTTTGGAAAAATTACCCCCAAATAAAAAAAAATATATATTTTAATGTTTAAATAGTTTATTTAATTTTTTCTAAATATTTTTACTCTAAATATTTTTCTTTTAACATGCTACGTATTCTGTGTGATACAAATAAATTTGTGATTAGCTTCCATTTAAACATAAAGAGGTAATCTCTTTGTTCTATATAGCAAATGGAAATCTTTTCTGAAGTTCCATGCACTGTAAGAATATAGACATTATTAACCTTAATGTTTTAGAAAAAAAATTAGGATAAAAGAAATGTACAGTCAATCTAGAGCTTGAGCAGGGTGGTATAATGAACTGCCTGTTTTAAAATGATAAAGACTTCTAAGAATAACATGCAGGTTCTAGAAAGAGAAATTTGTGCCCAAACAAAATGGGGGCGGGAGAAGTGGGGGAGACCTAATGATTGAGTAATTGTAGTGTTCTATATCTGAAAGAATAGAGTTAAAAGAAAAAAAATCAACCTCAAATGCAAATGATCCATTCTGGTGGCTCAGCTGGTCTGCATTCCCCTACCCAAAATCCAGCCTCCCCAAATTAATCAGCCTCATGTGTGAGGTTTAAAAAAACCCTAAAACTTCTAAAAAATAAATTCTAATTCTTTACACTAGGAAGCTTTAAATCTTCTATCTCTTCTCCTTTTAAAAAAACAAAAACATACAAAACAATGGATCTTCAATTCTGTGTCTAGGATCTCAAATTTGGCCCTGAATATGTGTTTCATATCTCATTAATTACAATATTGGCCCCACGAGATACAGTTGCTGAAGCAAAGAACATTCTTTGTACTCAAAATAATTTGAACAAGGGCAAAGACGCATTTTATTTACCTGTGTAAACATTAAGAGGAAAATAAAACAGAGATGGTTCAAATAGCTGCTGAGGTGTTTTAATGATAATTGATTTGATTACTTAAGCTTTAAGGTTACAATGTGTAAGAATAGTTATGTTTTCACTTTGTATATTTGTTGGATGATAACATTCTTATAAAGGTAACAGACATTATCTTGGCAAGTTCTGAACTAAGACCTTTTAGCATTTTATTCTTTCCAGATACTAAGACCAAATTGTTTTGAATTCCATACCCCACTGTGCAGATCTATAATTTATTTATTTTTTAAATATCAGATAATATGCCATTACCCAAAGGACTCTTCCATGTAACAAATCTGGGTAAAATACAATCAAATGAATAAAATTACAGCAGTAGACAGCAAACGGCCTGTCTTGATTTCTTTCATTTTCCTTTCTCTTTTAGGAAATAGCAAATTAAACCATGGCTATTTGTGATCTTGTACTATAAGAACACATGTGGTCGTACATTTTCATGCTATTAACAAACTTGTTGGCTCAGAGAGTAGAAAGTAAAGTCCATGGTAAAGTTGGCTTAATGCCTTACATAGGGAGGGTCATCTGTTATGTATAGCCACAACCTAAGAAGACTGCTCTGAGATCTGATGGTGCCCACTGGCTGTCGTTAAATGGATACTGAAGAGCAGAGTTAAGCAGCCATGGTTATGCAGAAGAATCACTTAGAACTTGTGAAAAATACAAATGCCTGGGTCCATTCTCAAGGTTTCTGATATAGTTAGCCTGATTCAGTTAGTCTAGTGGGGTCTCAGATCTTATATTTAAAAAGGAACAAAACCCGACAAAATATAAATCTTCCTAAGGCGATTCTAATGTGCCATGACTGAGAACCATGGTTAGAGAATCCCAATATCAATGCAAGGATAATAACTAACTTGTTTTTAGATAATAGTATAAAGCCCACTGTCAGTTTTTAATGGAAACTTTACCTTATTTCAGGTATGGGCAGGAGCATGGATCAGCAGCTGCCAGAACTTCCTCCTTGACAATATCCTCTGAGCAGCACCTTATCGGGAGATAGAGCCCTGAGATCTTAATAATTTTCTAGGTTAAAGCCAATGAAAGTAGATAATTGAATAAATTATATAATGTTACCTTGAAGGTAGAGTCTGTAAACAGTGGCAGCCTCATGCACATTTGAACATTTTGAGCAATAGTTCAAAAAAGAGAGGCTTACTGGCTCAGTGTCAAGATAATGTCAGTTACCTTTACCTTCTAGGTCTTCAGAGTCCATGAGTACAATGTTCCCACCACCAAATCACTGCGGGTCATTAGAAAGAGAATAGAAAGGAGAATTTTGAGTTAGAAATGGCAACTAATGGAAATTAATCAATTTAAGCCAATGTGATTTTTTTCTCTATTGACTGACTTTTTGTCCTTTTAACAAAAGCACTTTTATTTTTCTTATATATTTTTATTATGTCAGACCTCTATTGTTTTTGTCATCTTTTGCTATCGCATTCTATGGCTTCTTCATTTAACCCTGTTTCTTTCATTCTTCTCTCCTACCTGTTTACACTTTACCTTTTCCAAGTTTCTTCATTTTCCTAAAAACCATTATAGCAGGTCCCTCCTCTTCATTTTCTCCCAGTTTTTGATTTGTTTGGTTGCCAATTCCTTTTCTGATTCTCTCATTTTTACTAACTGCCCTTCCTTAACCTTCTGTTGATGTTTTATTCCCATCGCTTGCTGTCAATGCCCACACAGGCCCATTTCTTTCCATTTCATCTATCTCCTTATCTTCATATGAATTTTTATGATCCTATTACTAAAAGCTTAAAGCTATACGTGAGGAATAGAAAGGTACCATTCTCCATTTGAAACCTATTTCCTCTCCCCTCCTATAATAGTTCCCATGTCTATTCATCCTTTCCTGATGTTTTCCCTGGTCTGACCCCCACCTGCACCCCTCTTTGATGCCCATCTCTTCTAACTCCATTTGCACTCTCTCATTTTACATCCAAGGACCTCCACAAGATAAAGGGTGAAGTTCTATCTGGAACCAGGCTGTGTGCATTTCATAAACTTTTGCGCACTCACTGAAATGGGTTTAGGGGCTTGGATCCATCTAGAGACCTTCTCCCGCAGCCTTTCAGGTCTGGCACAGTATTGCACACCTTGGAGTTTGGAGCGCTGCTGGGGCCTATTCAGATAGACAAGGGCAGTCTTTAAAGACTTTTATGACCCTTCCCACTCCAGAGGTCAGGATGAGCAGACATCACCGACCAAGGCTGGAAAACCAGGCCAGGTGTGGATGACTGGGGCCCTTTTCTAAAGCATATCTGGCTGGTACATGGTGCACCACGGGGCTCTGTGCATGGAGAGGCAGAGGCAGGGGAATACTTAGGACCGAGGAGTCACAGAGCCAACTGTGGGAAGCAGGCTCGATTCTAAAGAGAGGAGGCAGGCCAGAGGCCGGGTGCTCCCCTTGGGCGCAGGGCGCAGCCCCAGGGGTCAGGCGATGCCATCCTAGCGGCGCCTGTCCCCTGGGGCGCAGGGCGCAGCCCCAGGGGTCAGGCAATGCCATCCTAGCGGCGCCAAAGGCCTGAGGCGCAGTCACTCCCCAGGAGGGAAGGCAAGTTGCTCTTGGTCGCTTTGCTCTAAGGTCGAGGGAACAGCGCGAGTATTCCCCTCGCTAGCCGGCCCTCAAGAGAGCAGGGCGGAGGCGACACCCCAGGGAGGAGGGCTGAGGGCAGTAGAGGTCAATCGTGGGTACCCACGAGGGGTCACAGGGAGGCAAGAAGCGGGAGAGGAGGGTGGCTGGGGGCCCCCAGGGCGAGTGGGACCTTAGGGTCTGCCCGTGTACTCGGCGGCGCCCAGAAGTCTGGGGCCGCCAAGGCTCCAGCTCTGCCGGCTCCTGCCAGAGACTCCAGGCCGCACTTTCCCCTCCTCCCGGCGCCTTCTCTCCAGTGAGGAGCCGAGCGCGGGCGGTGCGGGGGGAGGGGCAGCAGCGGAGAGAACAGCCAGTTGTTTAAAATCCTTCTAGAGCAGTTTCTAATTCCCCCCTTGCGCCCGGGTTCGGAGGGGGGAGGGGGAAGGAGAGCGGGAGGAGGGAGGAGAGCGGAGAGGGAAGGAAGGAGGGAACCGGGGAGGGAGGGAAGGAGGGAGGAGACTGCCGCTTAGGCTGTGGCCGCCGCCGC